>NW_028186423.1:9189232-9252891 GCF_003343005.1 Rhea americana
CCTGTAATTAAACCCATATGCACCTTGAAATATCTGACTCCTAAGTGTGGGAGTGGTGAGACAGAACACAGATTAGTTCAGCTGCAGACATCCCAACTATGACTATATAAATTTAAATGAGAATAATCTCATCYGATATGGTTTTCAGAAAAAAAGAAAAATCAAAACTCCAAAATGAGTAGAAGATACTTTGTACCATACATGTGATGTGCACCTTTTAAAAGATCATTAAACAGCAGAAGTTACAAAAGTTAATCATTCACTGTTGCTGCTAGAGAAATTCATGCATAAACACACACGCACACACACACACACACACACACACACACGTACACATACACATACGCCCTCACACACACGTGAGGTTTTTTAGTTTTTTTTTTTTTTTTTTTTTTTTTTTTTTTGTAACTTAGCAAGTGTTGAATACTGTTGCTCACCACTTGGCCTCTCCCTCTAAACATTTAACAAGTATACAGTGATGTGTTTTATTCATTTGGTTTTCTGAATGAGTGTCTGAGCAAATTTTATAAAGAACAACTGCTTTTTTATAATATAAAAAATGTATTTTGCTCCACTGAGCATTCATGAAGAGCTGTAAGATTTATGTGAGTCTTGGAATCTTATTCACTAAGGAGCATGGTACTTATACAGGGATTTTCTGAAATGTCCTCAGAAATCCTCTGTACTAAGCAGAACTGGCTTCCTTCCAAAAAGCATACATGGCAACTGTAATTTTAACATCCTGTAGTGCTACTTAATAGCTCAGGGGACAGGAAATAGAATACAGAGTGTGTTATTTCTAACTCCGTGAATGAAAACTAGATGCTATGCATTATGCCTGAAATTCGGTATCAACAGTGTGTATTGGAACTGTGTCACACTSACTGTCCAGTTCATAACTGATTATTGCTTAGCTTAGGAATCTGTTTAGGATTTATAGATGTGAAAATAAATTACTTTTATAGCTCAAATGACATAAAAAAAATTCTTTATTTTTTTTTTCTCGTGAAATGAAAAATTATATTATCTATATATGTAAGACAGGAAACAAAGGAAATTAATTCCTAGCTTTCCTAGAGAAGGCATCATCTCCCTTTGTGGAATAACTCAGGATCTGGAGCACCTACAACAGGATGTGGAAGGCCTGAGGAAAGGGGGGCTTTACTCACTCTCAAGTTCTTCGGTAATAACTCATCCCAGACCAAGCTGGAGCTGGGAGGTCTGTTCCTTTAACACAACCATATCAAAAAGTAGAGCAAAGAGCTTCAGTCAGACAGTATCCCAACCGGACTGATAATTTGCTCTAGTTGGCTGGCCCTAGGGCGCTCAGGAGAGCTTATTCTCTTAGACTACTGACTTGCTCTTGACCCATAACCTACTTTGAATCTTCACGATTTAGAATCCTCCACTCAAGTAAACTCACATGTCATCTACTATTTTTAGAAGTATCCATGGTTATTAATGAAATAAAGACTACCTACCTTTTCTATCCACTGCTTTACACTACGTATTTGTATATGATGCATTTATTCTCATGTGACCTTTAGCTTTAGGACATTTACACTTTTTTTTTCTTTCATTTTTCATGGTGGTCATAACAGCTTATAGTACCYTTCTTTTAACCATCAAATCATTCAGTAATTAGCCTTTTTCTAAGCATTTTATTAAATATCATTTCAACAGATGACAGACCAGGGCTCAAGGGTTAGCTCTGTAATTTAGTAATGCTAAATTAGGGTCTGCATCTGAATTGTTGATTTTTTTAAAATCATCTTGACATTATTTTTACAAGACTGTTAGATAATGATACACTATGTCTTAAAATATGGCATTATAAATCATACTCTTAGAAAATGTGTTGACATATAAACATTAAATGCTGTCATTTCACAGATCACTTTTACACTTGATATACCAGATCTGTGCCATCCTGTAACAGAGTAAATGCAATATTGCTATAGCTAGTAGCAGGCCACGGGCGTTGTACTAACTCTGGAAGGTCTCAGGATTAGGACTTGTCATGCTGGCTTTGTCCAGATTTGTCTTAGCCTGCCTTGAGCATTGTTTTAGCTTACTTAGCTGGAGCATCTGGTGCCTAATGACCTGGTAACCATTACCCATCCTGCTTTAGTTTTATACAGTTGTGTGGTATAATGACTCTTCTTATAACAATTTTGGTATGTTTCTATAGCTAATAGTACTAACAAGTAGTCAGTCTGTGTACAATGGCTATCTGTGGCCACACAAATAAAATGCAGTATAGAGGGACACAGGTGTACGAGGATAGCAGGGACCATCAAAATGTTCATACAAGAGCTCCATAGGCTATATGCAACTTCTTAACAGCCTGTTACTACTAATTAAAGGAATGCAGTCATGGGAACTAGGTAATACCAATTCTAGGGATAATAAACCAGGAAAAGAACAAGTAATCAACATCTGTGAAATATAGTATATATAGTAAATTTGGATATGAAATGGAGTTTTGGACCAATAATGTGTATGTGTATGAGAACATATCAGCCCAAGCAGATATTACGCTAAGGAGGAAGAACCCTCTGCCATTTACATCATACTGCTCCTGGCAAAGAATTTAGGGTTCTGATGATTTACTGTAAACCCTCCCRCTCCATGCTGATGCCATTAATCTTAGGACATAGAGGGGCAGAGGGAGAGAGAGCATAACATTGGGGAAAAAGGGGTAGATCTCAGGTAGTGCACATATAGCAAATTTAACTCTATTGTTATTGTTGATACTCTTTCTGTCTATTTTTATTTTATTTTTCGGTAATAACTAGATCTAGGCTAAAAATAATTATTTGATTAGACTTAAGATTTTACTTAGACTAACAATAAATTATTGGCTTTTCATATAGGAAGTGCTTCTTTGGTTCACGTAAAATACAAATTTTAGGTAAAAAAAATGGAGAAWTCAGGCATTCAGAATTTAGGTAGCAGTTTAGATGCTACATCTAACAAATAAACAATTAATATCTGAAATTTCATATTTAATAGTTTTAGATTCTGAACTGTGCCTCAAAGTGGGGCACAGAATGGGCTAAATCGTGTGTTCTAGCAATGTGATAGTATAAACAAATTCCAGTGTCTAGGATTTTTTCCTGGTGCTCCTTAATTTGCAAGTATATATGTGTATGTATATATACACATACACATATGTATGTACATATATATACATGTGCATGTATAGTATATAAATAGATGTATACATGTATACTTGCATATAAATATATGCGTATATACATAAGCATAGGTATACACACACACATATGTACGTATATATATGTATAAAAGTTGGTAATTGCTTTTTTCCTCCATGCAAGACTATGCCAATTGCAATCTATGAGTCTTGAGGGTCTTGCAGTGTATTTAAATGCACAACATCTCATTTAGGCAGATTAAGCAAAAGAGGAAAAAACTTTTGAAAGAAGAGAGGAATATAAGTTTTACTCTGATGTGAACATACTCTAACAGACAACATCTAGTGTATATGAAAATGATCTAGAAATATAATAATTTAGCACAACCTTCATAAAGTGGCAGTTTTCCTTACAGTACACCTGCAATTGATGCAGTCAGGTCTCCCCATGAGTCCCGCTGACTCTGTTGATGTTTCTGCCCCATTGTTTTTCTCACAAAGGACAATTTAATATTTTAAAATAGTAGAACAGTCAACAGGAAAGACCTGTACATGGGGACAGGAGATTCTTGTGGTGAGTATGGATTTAGATTTCTCAAATAATAGATTAGTTGATACTTAGTCTCCTAAATCAGTGGTCAAATCTTTATATAAAAGATAAAAAAAAATAAAAAGATTTATATTTTTATTTTAAAACATATTATATAAAAGGGCACTATGAATCCTTATATGAATTTAACATGCTGCCTTATCTGCTTTTTTCAGATATAACTATTTGCCAAATTCAATCTAGAATCTTTTAGATTGGCCAAATTGTCATTTTTCAATTAATTTTCTGGTCCTTAAAAATAAAAGACACATCTATTAGTATGTCCATTGTTACTAGCATATTCTTTTACTAGAATATTCCATAGAAGTAAATTAATATTAACTTTGTCATAGCTGGCAAAAAAAACCAACCTTCTCCACTCTTCTGGATTAAGAAGAATTGGAATTCTGGTTCTATTAAATTTTGCCTCCTGACAGTAGTCAGAAGTACAGAAATACTGAAAATGTTTTTTTCCTTTTGCTTCTAAATTTTGAAATAACATCACATGAAGACAATCAACTACTTTTGGAGATATAAGCTTGTTTCTGTCCATGGTGAAGTACAAATTATATCCATTGTGACTTCTTTTTTAGCAAAGCTGAAATTGTCAATGTATTTTTTCAAGAACATTTTAAAAGAAAGCTATCAATATTAATACCTATCCTATTCTCCCTATTGAAAATAGAAATGCTCCCCATGTTTTTCAACACTTAAAATAATTTAAAGTAATAAGATTACAAAAGTTCAAAAGAAAAAAAATAAAATATAACCTGAAATTGAACTGTTTCTATTAGTTCAAGTCAAAATTTTATTAAGAGAATAATTTGTGGTAATTTTCCAATTGGAAATTTATATTAGAGAAATATTTTCACTAAGTAGGTTTTTTTTTTTTAAGAAAATTCTTAAGTTTATTCAATTTTCACTAAGTGGGTATTATTGTTACTGATCTGAGTAAATTCGTGTTGTAGCTTCAAATCCAAGGGACACAAATATACAAAATGAGGAAATTTAGAGTGAAAGAAGGACTTTAATGAAAATCTTAATCTGTGGAATTAGTATTTAGAGTATCCAGAGCAGAAGACTTACTTTTCTCTCTCTCTCTCTCTCTCTCTCTCTCTTTTTTTTTTTTTAGATAAGCCAAATATCCATTACCAAACCCACTTCCCTGAAGCTAATTGTTACGTGGTACCAAATAGGTTTACCTTGAGTTTTTTCCAGTTGTTGTTTTGTATATAGTTAAAACAGTTAACACTTCCCAATTACAATTATGTGTCAAAATAAATCTTTCTCTTATTTTCTATTCATGGCTTATAATCAACCTTTAAAAGCAACAATCCTAAAAGTAAATKCATATAAACTAATATATTCATCTTGAAAAGTCAGAAGACAAACTTAAATTTGATCCTGAAGAAATGTCAATACAAACGTCTTCATGACAACTAAGTCTATAAAGTACTAGGACTTTATATAAATATACTATRCTATGCTATAATACTATATTGTACTCTACTGTGCTAATTTACTATGCCATACCATATTACTATTATGTAATGTGCCATGCTATAATATACTAATGTATTATGAGCGTAGTATTATTGAAAAAGAAGCAGTCTAAACAGCCCCTACATATGAAATAGATTTCTTCAAACGGGTACTTGTATAACATACTGTTATACTGAGATACAGCAGAACAAAAGGATAAACTCTATGTATATTGAATTAGCTTTTGAAGTATTCTAACAGATATACTTTTTCATGTAACTTTCCATTAAGTTGCTTCTGCTCCTAGATGAGTTTGCTCAGTCTAAGTGACCTATTGTAATTTTGTCTTTATAGGTGCTGGAATTTATTTTTATTGCCTTGAAGATCTTGCTGTGAAAATCCAGAAATCCTTGACTTTAAAGTACAACTATAGCAACAGCAGACAATGTAGGAAAACTTTTTCTGTGTGTGTGTGATCAGGTCTATCAAGGCGAACAAAATCTGATGAATTAATTCTCTCATATTGCATGTGCGTATAACGTGTGTGCTGCTGTTCTTGACTAGTATGTAGTGGAAAGWCATAACTATGTGTACAGAAGAGTCAAAAACTCAATCTGTTATCAATAGAATACTGAGTACAAGGCATATTAGGCTTTACTTGATTAAATAAAACACTGTCCTGTGTGGCYTTCCAACAACTCAACTCCAAATTACATTTTAGAATGCAGAATTTTCTTTTTGTTTAATCTACATTTACCTGATTCAATATTCACACCTTGTAACAAATCCCCTAAAAGTATGCAYGTCTTGTCCTTAAGTAAACTAGTAATGAATCCAGCCCTTAGTGTCTGAATCAAATATTTATATGGTAATAAAGTTTATATTGTAAATAACAGCTGAACATTAAGTAAATAACCCTTCCCCTCTGAAAAAAAAAAAAAGAATCTGAAAGACCTAAGTTATGAATCTATGCCCTTACTATATTTCTTCCAGTAAATAYGTAAGCAAAATATAATGAAGCAATCAAATATATTGGGAAATTCATCTGTTATATTGCTTGATTCCTTTATYAGCACCAGTTGGAACATAATACAGTGTATGTTTGGCAAAATCTGTGTCAAAATTTTCCTTAAACACATTTCCTGGTGATGAAAAAGATTYTGTTTCCTGCTGTTATACTATACTAGGGAAGCATTACATTAACTTAAGAGTAAATCCTTTAGTTCTCTTTATTACACTGATCACTTATAAAATCCGAACCTGTGGATTGAAGCAATTTCCCCTACCTCAAAATGGGTTCACTGATACAATGAGAAACAAAATGAAGAGAAAATGGAAAAGCTCCAGCTGTTCAAGAAGAATTCTGTATTGCAGATAATAGTGTACATCACTTGCTTGTGAAGATTAAGGTAATTAATTTTTTGTTGTTTTCCACACCTGAAAAATCAATCAGACAATGATATAATCAGTAACAACAAAGATTTAATGGAACTTACCATAAACAAGACTTAATTATTGCACTCTCCCTATAGGGGGTGCACTCTAGGTAGCTAGCCTATAAACCAGATTAATTTTGCCTCTTTTTATTTTTGTATTCCTGTAGAGATCTCTGTAGCAACTGAATTAAATTGTATGTGGTGTTAATAGCTACAAACTTTTATAAAGGAAAATATGCTACAAAATTGGACTCTGGTTTGTCTGGAGAAAGAGACTCAAAGAAAAGAGAGWGTTGAAAGAAGAGTAATAGCAATAGATAGAGGGTATAAAATTAAAGCACATGAAACTTGGCTCCTGTGTCTCTGTTTTAAACTAATTCTGAATAGAAAAACACATAAGCACCTTTACCATTGTCTAAATCTTCTTAGCAAATTTTCAAATTTGCAAAAGGATAATTCAAAGGACTTTACTGTTCTTTTAAAATATGTTATGTAGATTCTGCAGGCTTAATTAAGCTTGAGCTTCTGCTTTCCATAATGTTGCATGTACTATGAAAAGTCCATTGTATACAGCCATGGCTGAAAGGTAGCTTTGGAGCAAAAAAAGCTGCTTGGTACACTGTGACCTGCGCCCCATGACAGTTTATGTGTACTGGCATGTAAATCTTACTAGAATGATTTTAAAAAAAAAAAAAAAAAAAAAAAAAGTTTGGGGCCTACACTGACTCTTTTGAAGTTATGCCTCCCATTTAACCCATTGGAATGCAGACCAGATGCACCTATGGAGTGCCCTAAGAGCTGGCAATGCAAACAGATTTATATGGGACAAAGAAGGATAACTTCTAGTTCAGTTGCTTAAGGATATATCTTCCAACCTAAACATTCTCACTGAGCTGTCCCATAATAGGAGGATAAAAGTTTTAGTCTAAGGCACTTTCTCTTTTAATACTGAAGTTGTTTATAAGCCTAATATTCCATTTATGGGAAAGATGAAAACAGCTTGATCTTGACAGTTAAGTGTAAGCAAYTGGGATTCCTCTCCTTTCACAATCAGAGTAAGATCAGTTTACTACAGGAATACTTTAGATAGGACTTTTTAACTAAAAAATGAGATCAGGATGACTTTAAAAATGGCATCTTAGAGGGGCATTTGGAAAGGAGGTCTGCGTATTTTTTGAATGAGATTTTATGAAGATTTAATATAAATAATACTGTAGATGATGTATAACTAGACACCCCAAGGCATGTGTTTTTGTGTTTTGGAACATTCTGACAGAGAGATTAGAAGGGTATGAGTGTGGTAGCTATTAAATGGACTAAAAGTTGACTTATTAATGGTCTCAGAATTGGAATCATCAGTAGGTATCAGTAGGTATCACCACAGATGCAAAACAAGGACTGATTCCAGCCCTATGGTAGTGTCAGTGACATGGAAGAAAGCATATAATCACYAATGATCAAATTGCAAATGAAATAAAACACTAGTAGTGTGACAAATAAAAAAATGTTAATATAGAATTGATCAGCTGTTAAACTACTGAACAACACCAGTTACTGAGACCAAAAGTAAAGTCATATATTCAGAAACCATGAATACAGACCAATGAGTGTTATGGCCAATGAGCCAGCATACTTCTAAGATTCAGAAATAGAGATTACCAAACAGAAGTAAAGAATTTGTAATGATAGCTGGTCACATTGTCTTTTTCACCTGAAACTCCTTGATCCACCCTAATACAGAATAAAACATTCTCTTCCRAATGTCCTGTCTCTTCAGACTAACAGATAGAGGTATAATAGGATTTGGTGTCCATGAGCTGACAATAAGCTAATTTAAATTAGAAATAAGGAGTATAATTTTAATTGTGAAAGTAATCATCTRTTGTAAAAATTTACCAGCAGGCAGTGGTGGAGAATCCATCACCTGCAATGGCTGTTTTCCTGTGAAAGCTGTTCTAGGTCAGCAATAGATTAATTTACAGAATACCTGCGTCTGGTGCTATGTTGAAGCCAAGCTAGATAATTATAGTGCCTCCTTAGAGTCTTAYGATCTATGACTCTATTTTATTATTACAGGAGGTCACTCCACAGATTGGAGTGGCACTGGGGGTGCCACTGAGTGAAACCGAAGTTTCCGGTAGAATGAGACCATCCTGCAACACCTACATTGTATTAACCTCATGTACACACCTTGTCTCTACCACTGTTACTGTGATCTTCAGAGATTTCATTTAGGCYCTAGGATGCCTTAAAGGAAGATATTAAACCTTAAGGATCATCCCAGAAGGTGTAGACAGACAATCTGAAAGAACAGTTTAGATACCTATGCTTGGTTAGCTGAACGTCTTTCTAGACTTTTGAATGGATTTCTGTTGATTATTTGTCAGCTTAAACAAACTGTCGTACATTTGGACATTACTTTCAGATTATCAAATGTTAAGTATCTGCCATTTGGAACTGAATTCATTTGTCTAATCTGTCTTAAAGTAAATTAGATGAGAATAACTTAATGTCCACTGAAATATTGTCAATGCTCATTCATCGTTATTTACCCTATCTCTTGCCATAGTTCATTTCAGCACTACAAACTTTTGTATATATTAATGGTACATAACCTTTCTGGTATATGTTTTAGTTGTCTGTTATACTTTGTCACACCACTGCTTGCTTTGTACTACTCCAAACTGTACTTCCAATCTCTTTTTTTCTTCTGAGACACCTTCATTCTCTTGCATTCTCCTTTTCCTCTTGGTAAGACACAAGACCATTTTTCACTGGATAATACTGCTCATCTGGCATCTAGCACTTTATCAGATATGTGAGCAGCWAGCACGGAAAATGAAGTGACAAGATTATGATCAACTAGTAGGCTGTAATGGCAATTCACTCTGCAGGTTCCTTAAGCAGTTTTTGTCCTTGTTGTAGCACTGTCAGAAAATGTAATGGCTGCACCATTCAGATTTCAGTTTTAAACAGTTTTGGGTGTTAAAGATGAACTAAACTTGCCTTTCCAAATAGATATAATCCACAGACTTCACGTGAAATTTGGACTTAACACTCAAAAGAAGATTCASGCACTTGTCATAACCCTATAAATACTTTCCTTAAGACCCTCCTGTAATGTCACAAGGTTGATTAAGGGACAAGAACGTCTAACATACAGGAGATGGCTAAGCAAACTTGGACTGTTCAGCCTGGAGAAGAGAAGGCTCAGGAAGATCTTATCAATGCATATAAATATCTATTGGACAAAAGTGAAGAAGATGGGGCCAGACTCTTCTCAGTGGTGCTTAGTAACACCATTTAAGCATATACATACATACATACATACATACATATATATATATATATATATATATATTTAGTCTGTGGGTGGTCAAACACTAGAACAGCTTGTGGAGTCTCCATCCTTGAATCCTTGGAGATAGCCAAAAGCCAATTCAAAAGCCAGTTGGATATCCAGAGGTCCTTTCCAATGTCAGCCATTCTGCAATTCTGTGATGAATAGATGCTCTGAATGGGGGAAAAAAGTTAGATTGCTGTATGAATCTGCAAAGGCACATATGAGATAATTTATTTATGATTAGATATGATGAATCTTTCCTTCTTTTGGCAAATAGTAAATCAGAAGAAAACAAACTCAAGATGAGTTTGCAAAGAATTCTGTCTAGGTGCAATTTTAGTTAAAGTACTGTAAGGACATCATGTAGGCTGCCGACTCCCTGTGTGCCAGGTGATGGGAGTCACAAGGGATCCTTGGGCTGGCAGTGCYTGTCCTCCCACCCCAAGGAAGAGAGCCTTGAAACTGTTTCTCCACTACCTCTGTATGTAAYGGCATCTTAGAACTCTAGTTCACAYGTAGACGCATTTATTTTTAGATAGATTTATCTAAATATCCATAATATTTTACTTAGCTATATTTTAACTTRGAGTTTCTATTAAGAGATAAACTCTTGTAACCACGGAGTGATCATTTAAATGCATTTATTTTCTCTTACATCACTATGTATAAATACATATAAATTTTGAATTGCTATTAGAGGCYTTTCTATAACAACAAAAATTCAGTACTGTGTTGAGACATATGAACTAGCAAGAGGTAATTTAACTGTTCTCACTTAATGACCTGCCTAAACTTCTAATTTATCCTAAAAGTTTAGATCTGCAGATAAATTGTTCTGAATGTAGCACTAAATTATTATATACTTCTGAAACATGAAATAGATTATTGAAAGCTAGTTTAGAAATGTATAACTATGACTGAATTATTACAGTTAGGCACAGAGACACTGCGTGGAAAGGTCACACTAGTGTTGACTGATCTACCTCATAGGTAGATCCTGAGAAAATGATGGTCTATTTGTCCTTTGAATGCTTCAGTGTTGAAGACAATCGTCTTTCATGCGTTGTTTTACAGATACCCAAAAGAAATATTCTATTTAAATTGAAAATCGTGTAACAACCAGGCAAAACAAAAAAAAATCAGGGTTTCATTTCAACCAGGGGAAAATAAAACAAAATAAAACAAAAAACTCTTTCTTTTCCATCTAGTGTTTTTCTTGTCAGTTGCTGAAGTGAGCAATCAGCAAATCAGCACATGATCTTCCTCAAATGTTAACCAAATGCAGAGCTGAGTATTTTTTAAGGTTAAATTTACATATAATCACTGTATGATGATATTTACGCAGTCATGGTAAAAAGAATACCAGAATGAGGCAATTCAGTTTTCYTGTCATTGTGCTTTATTCAGCTCAGAAGCAATTCTATCATTGTTAGTGAAAGTAGTTAATGCATGTCTAGGGCTTTGAAAACAGAAAATAAAACTAGTATTTCTAATGCTTACACTATTTCTAATTTATTGTCTAAATATTATTGTTGGTATCTACATTGTTTGTATTATGATTATCATTAATACTAGATATAGACTTTGTTTAGTTTATTTTTACAGCATTAATGTAAATAAAATATTGTTAAAGAAACCTCTTATTCTGATACCTTCCAGTAACAAAGTTTAACAAAGTTTTAGAATTCTGTAGTTGAATGGTTGATATTCTCTCATGTGGTTATTTAAAACTTGAAATTTAGTAGCATAAAAAAATGTTCTCTTGAGGTATTTCAGCCGGATAATTGCAGGTAGTCCTTGACTGAAAAATGTAAGTAATGCAACAGGGGTGTATTTGTCATAATATAATCATATCCCTAAGGCAGTAAAAGATATGAGATTTAGCAGAGTATCTATAATTCCCAAGGGGTATGATTATCTCCTGACAACTATCCACTAGATTTGTCTTTCTGCTTTTATAAGAAGTCTGCATTGTGTGAGATAATGCAGCTTAATTTCCTAGAAGATAAAGTCAGTTTGGCAGCAGTTTCAGCATGTTTCACACGAAATAATCTAACATAATGAARTAATGTAACATTTAGGATGTTCTATCACGGTTGAGAATGCTACCCCCAATTCAATCATCCAGTGTAGTAATAAAAATGAGCAAAATAATATAGCCAGCAACCTCAGGATACAGGTAACATGTAAAAATACCTTGGAGACATTATGGAAATGCCACTGTCTGTAGAAAATTATGTTTGGGGAAGGGTACTTTGTAATGTATAGGGATGTCTACACTGCACTCACAAGAGCATGGACGGAACTGGGCTGCCTTTAGTCTAGCTTCTTGGATAACAGCAGTGGTTGAATGATGTAACACCACTTATCTCAATAGTGACAAGTCTACTTTGCTTCCTGGTCTGATTTTGAAGTCCTTTTTAAGAAGCCGCTGCTCAAAAGCTACTGATACCCAGGCTAACTAACTATTTTAAGATTAGTTTACTGTACCCCTGTGACTCCGTAATATAGCCGGTTGAATTGATAAAGAACTGTTGGGAGCAAGGTGTAAGATTCACCTGGCCTAAGTAATATGTTAAAAGTTAGGCATTAACTGATTATGTACACCCATCCCTTAACAAGTAATGGAGAAAAACATGTGTCTCTAGGTAGTAAATCTTCTTACCTCCAGTATATTCTAAATAGTCAGATGAAGACATCTCTAGAAATGYCATTTCTCTGTGTTGATGATAGAGAGCTTCACTGGTAACATTATACTTAGACATCTARGTTTTAGGTGAGTAAAGCTAAGTGATAGAAATCTTACTCATAATTTACAATAAATATGGTTTTATGTAAAAGACCTTGAGAAACAAATTTGATTTCATTCTTTGATTAAATTAAAGTTTGAATCATAAACTATTAAATTATTTTTTARAAGAATCTGACTTCCAACTTTCCAGCTTTTGGGGTTATTAAATTGTCAAAGTGTAGTATCTGTTAAATATATATTCAAGTAGATTAAGGACTTTGCAACTGACAATAGCTGTCAATGGAAAATTGTCACTGAGTAAGTGTATGTCTAGTAAGGATCAAAGTTACATGTCTGTATAGTGCAAACATATGYCTGTGTAGTATAGAATAGTTTTCATACAGGAACTTATGTGTATATAGGCTAAAAAGGTGAAATTACCAAAATGATAGGTAATGAAATCAGTAGATCTCAGGCATTTGGAACGAGGCATCTTCAAGCATTTATGACTACACATATTCACCTAGTGGAATCCAGGCTCTGAAACTAAGTCTCACACTGTAGCCAGTCCAGTTCATGAGTTAGACTTTACCTCTACCTCTAGTATGCTAAAATAGATCTCGTCCACGTTACTTCTACATCTGTGGAACTGAAAAAAGACAGTGAAGAGTTGTCAGTTGTCTCTAAACCCTGGCTGTAAGATGAACTAACAAGTGTTCTTGAGAYTGACCATGCCAAGTGAGGCCCCTTTGAATACTGGCCCAGTCCCATGCYACAGTGCAATAACGAGATCTTTGGGGAGCCATAGACAGCTCAGATATTTGAAGCTGAGCTCTGGTTTCCTAAACTGTGTGAAATATGTTTTAATTGTCTTAGTCTGTGTCTGGTCGGATCAGGGAAGCTGGCCAAGCTTWTTGCTTGGAATGGATGGGAAAATTTGGGTTCTAAGGTTAAATTCCACAAAAATGATCAAAGAACCAGCTAAAATTGCTTACAGAAAATGCTAATGAGCTAGATTAACTTCACAGAGAATTAGGATCTCRACTCTGTTTTGAAGCATGTCCTCTTCTTTCAAGTAAGTTATAAAATGAGGTCTCTCTTACAATCTGCTGTTATTATTATTATTTTGTAGATATGTTTTCTAATTTCAAGATTTCTGAATATTCTCAGATTTACTAATCTCTCTTGTTGAAACCTTCTTACTTTCTGTTCAAAGAATATTCATTGAGCCAGAGAAAAAATGGCATTATATATTCATATTTAGGGCACTTTCTGGAAGGGAAAATGTATCCTCAGGAAAACTTAAACTTTTATATCTCATTTCCTGGGCTAGTTTGTGAAGCACTAGGTGAAAAGGGGAAAAGAGAAGAGTGAAAAATAATCAACAAAAAAATACAAATAAAAATTTACTTCTCTGATCATCAGTAATCAGTCTAATTTGTCACCTCTTATAATAGATTATTATCTTTATATCTTTAAATTTAKATGTTTTATTACAAGACTTTTTGCCCAAACTTTTAAGAAACACATTTTTTTTCACAATCTTCCTTCTCTAAATTCTAACTTGCTCAAATCTCTGTTGAAGCTAGCTTTTGCTGTTAAAGTAAGTATTTACAAAAGTATCAGATGTTAAAATTGAAGTTACCATTAGGTCTTTCTACACACTGATTAAATAAAAGACAGTTTTAGCACAGTGATATATACTTAATTGAAGCACGTCTATATTAAAAAAGGAGCAAACAACCCTACTCAGCTGTTTAATTCACCCTCAGAAGACAAGATTACAAAAATAATAAATTCTATTGAAAAAATTATCTCAAATCCACAGAATTTTAAAGATCATTCAATTTAAATGACAAATGATGGACTATTAATTTTCCAAATTGGCACTTTCAAAAGAAACATGGAAAAGAATGGTGAATCCAAAAATAAAAAAAGGGTTTGCTGACAGATGTGAGGTTTTGTCTGTCTGTTTCTTTTTGCTGAGTGTTGAGTTACAATCACAAAAAGAGAAAATTCCTTATTCACATTGGTTGGCTCTATAGACTGAACAAGATTGGATATCAAAGCTAGAAATGACTTTGAACAATGTTACTTGGAATCAGTGGAGGGATTAGTGTAATACAGGACACTTGGGCAAGCTACAGTGAGAGGATAATGCTAAAAAGCTGTGAATACTGTTTTCAAATGCATTTGTTTGGCCAGCTTCATGCCTCTTCTGTGACATTCATAGCAGTCAAGTTTTATGGATACAGATTGTCAGAGAAACAAAATTCAAAGTCTTATGTRTAGTTATATTGTTGGAAGTACTTGTATTTTTGTTCAGTAAGGAAATACAAACTATAGCGAGAAACTTATTTGAACAATTAGATCTAACAAACAGAACGGTCAGTATAAAATAATCCTTTTATTTTATAATGGCTGATGAGGAACGGAGCAATCACTTGAGAACTTTTGAGCAAATGATCCTGAGATAAAATACCTTTTGATTTGTTTTTTTTTCCATTTTTTAAGCCAAGTACATGATACTGTTTTTATCTCTTTAAAAAAAAGTTGCTATAAATGATCCATTTAGTTATGCATAAAACATTAACAATTTTCTTGGGAAAAGTCAGAACTGCTCATCTTCAATATTCAGTTTCATGGATTGCTAATAAGAAGAGAACATTTTAGATAATAAAGCTTGTAATAAAGCTTAATAAACTGTCTTATCAACATTGAGAAAAAATGAATTGAGAAAAAAACATGATCCCATTTTAAGATACAAAGTGGTCCTGGGAACTGCATGGATTTGTACACCGGACACCTCAAATTGCATGTAACACAGAGTCCTTCACATATATGCGGTAAGACTGACACACCAGACTTGCTGCCACATGTGCAGATTCGCCATGTAAGACATAATTCATTTGAATTATTGTGACTATTTTAAACAGTTAATTGGCTTTTGGGTCTTATTTCAAACAAAGTACTGTGGGCCTGCATGTGGCCTGCATGTATTTGCCGGTCAGCCTCACCTTCATCCCTGGAAAGGTGATGGAACAGCTCATCTGGGATGTCATCTCCAAGCATGTGGGGGAAAAGAAAGTGATCAGGAGTAGTCAGCAGGGATTCACCAAGGAGAATGATGCTTAAAATCATGTTTAACCAGACTCATAGCTTTCTGTGACAGAATGACTGACTGGATAGTTGAGAGGAGAGCAGCAGGTATTGTCTCACTTGACTTCAGCAAGGCTTGAAATACTGTCTCCTATAACATCCTCCTAGATAAGCTCAGGAAGTGTGGGTTAGACGAGTGGACAGTGAGGTGGACTGAGAACATGCTGAAAGGCAGAGCTCAGAGCTCATTGGGGTTGTGATCAGTGGCACAGAGGTTGCAGGCCTTTAGCTAGCTGTGTCCCCCAGGTGTCAGTTCTGGGTCCTGTCTTATTCAGCTTATTCATCAATGACCCAGATGAGGGGACAGAGTGCCTCCTCAGCAATTTTGCTGATGATACCAAGCTGTGAGGAGTGGCTGAYACACCTGAGGGCTGTGCTGCCATTCAGAGAGACCTGGGCAGGCTGGAGAGTTGGGCGGAGAGGAACCTCCTGAGGTTCAACAAGGGCAAGTGCAGGGTCCTGCACCTCGGGAGGAATAACCCCAGGCACCAGTACAAGTTGGGGGCTGACCTTCTGGAGAGCAGCTCTGCAGAGAAGGACCTGGGAGTGCTGGTGGATGACAGGCTGACCACGAGCCAGCAATGTGCCCTTGTGGCCAAGAAGGCCAACTGTCTCCTGGGCTGCATTGGGAAGAGTGTTGCCATCAGGTGGAGGGAGGTGATGCTGCCCCTCTACTCAGCCCTGGGGAGGCCTCATCTCAAGTGCTGTGTCCAGTTCTGGGCTCCCCACTACAACAGAGACATGGAGCTACTGGAGAGAGTAGGGCTACAAAGATGATCAGAGGGCTGGAGCACCTGCCCTATGAGGAACGGCTGCGAGAGCTGGGCCTGTTCAGCCTGGGGAAGAGAAGACTGAGGGGGGATCTTATCAATGTGTACAAGTACCTGAAGGGAGGGTGTCAAGGGGATGGCGCCAGACTCTTTTCAGTGGTGCCCAGAGACAAGACGAGAAGCAATGGGCAGAAATTGAAGCACAGGAAGTTCCGCCTGAATATGAGGAAAAACTTCTCTACTGTGAGATTGATGGAGCACTGGCACAGGTTGCCCAGAGAGGCTGTGGAGTCTCCTTCTCTGGAGATATTCAAAACCTACCTGGACACAATCTTCTCTAACACGCTCTAGGTGACCCTGCTTGAGCAGGGAGGTCGGACTAGATGATCTCCAGGGGTCCCTTCCAACTTTGACCATTCTGTGATTCTGCGATTCTGCAGAAGATCTCAGAAGGGTTGAACTACTTCAGGCTTTCTGCAAAACCAAAAATTTGCCCAAAACTGGTAAAGAATCTGTATTAAGAATTGCTAAGGTTTTCCGAAGACATACCCCRATAAGAAGGAACTGAAACAATTTTAAGTAATTTGTAATTTAGTTGAAGATAACATAGTAATTGCTCTCAATCCCTGCAGTATCCCAGCTAATTAATGAAGTTTTTAATGAAGTTTTTATTTTWTGTCTTTTTCTTCTGAGTCTTTGACATTGTTTGACAGTGTTCTTTATATGAGTTTATTCCCCCAAACAATATCCCTTCTTACAAGAGTAATTATACTTTCTTTACTTAGGACTGTACGTGCATAGGCAGAAACAGTAGTTCATAGTTCAAAAATCTTGTGATTTACATCTTACAGTCCTGAAGCATGGGGCTGCAGTCTGGCTATGCAATATTGTGGGTGCTATGAGTGGTGAAAAAAGGGAAAAAATAATGGAAACCTTGAAAAAATATATCGAATCTAGAGCATGTTTTTAAGAGAGGAGAGCA
The DNA here is from genome assembly GCF_003343005.1 of Rhea americana. Lineage (NCBI taxonomy): Eukaryota > Metazoa > Chordata > Aves > Rheiformes > Rheidae > Rhea > Rhea americana. Next base: position 9,206,882 of record NW_028186423.1, read on the forward strand.
TGGAATCTGAAGTGGAGGGGAAGAAGATTCCCCTTCAGTACAGATCTATTATATTTTGAATATATAGATAGCATTCCTTAAATAGGATAAAGGATAGTAATCGATGTATAGTATTACAAAGGGTTTAAGAAGGCCRCTTTTTCCCTTCTCTTAAAAAAATTTGGCATAATTTGCCTCAAAATTGCAAGTCACTAACTCTTATTTAAAATCAATTTCAGATGCAGACATTTTAAAAGTTTTACTTGGTGAAAGTACCAAAGGAAGCTCAGTTTGGACTTTAAAATATTTAAAACAACTAGTCACACTAAACAGAAGTGCAATTATTGGAGGATATAGCATGAATGTGGAGTTCTGATTTGTAACCTTTGTGCTGTAATAGCATTTAGCTATGAAACTATACTAGATTTTACTATAATTGAGCAACTGATATATTCTCTTTGTTAGCAGGGTGCTTAGTCAGCTTTGTATTTGTGATGTTTAGAAACATGGAAGAAACTTTAATATACAGATAGATAAAATACATTTCAGAGATAAAGTAGATATCATTTTAAGATAGTATTTTAAACTAAAATTTAAAGACTATTTTCTGATACATTTATTATCAAAGGTAAACCATAGGAAAGCACAGTGGATTAAACATTACAAAATTTGAATTAGCCAGACATAWGATCCACATGAGCTCCTAGATCTTGGTAGGAAGAAATACTATTTGAAAACAAGAGATTGTGAACACTGACAGGAAATAGACAGAAAAGACAGTGTAGAGCAATGGAAGGATAAATATCAGATTTCTTTCCTTACAGGGGAATATTGACACTGTATCCTGTGAAAATACGGTTTGCAAACTCTATAATATTTTAAAGTTTTCTTTTTAGTCTAAATAATATTTTATATATATATATATATATATATATGCATATGCATATATATAATAGATATACATATATATACACATATATATATACACACACACACATATAATATAAATAAGTTTCAAGGCATATTTTCACACACTTCCACTCCTTTTTTGTTGAAAATAATAGTGATAGTAATAGTAATAATAACAGATARCAATAATTCCTTGGGGTCTATCGCCAGAATAGGCCCTGGAGAGATGGAGGGCAAATCAGTCCTGATATCAAGTTTACACTCTGACTACTCTTGAATATTTCCTGAACTTAATTACTTAAGTTATATAGCTCATACACTGTTACCTCCCCACTTCCAAGCTTAAAGGAAAATGGAAGATATGAAATGTTTTTGTTATAGTTGATGAATATATTTTGAAAATTAAGAATTTATATTTAGGACTATAGTGTGTAAGACAGCAAGTTTTCTTTTTTTGCTTTATATAACTTTAATAAGGCTATAACTGGGGAATGCTGTCCATTTTGTTACCGTATTTCAGGGAAAAAATTACAGAGTAAAGTACAGAATAGTACACAAGAATGATTATACTTTTATAAAATATGACTCCCAAGACAAGGAATTGTACTGTTAAGAAACAAGAAGACTGGAGATTTTAATATCTAATATATAAAATACAGCTTCAGAGAGGAAGGCAGCAAGTTATCTGTGTCTATGAAGGACAGAATAGGAAGTAATGACATGAAATTGTGACAGAGAAGATCTAGAAGCACCAGAAAAAAGTTCCAAAAGCAATTTAATTTGCCAAGAGAGGATATTAAGTCTTCATCTTTGAAGGGTTTTAAGAATAGGTTAGATAGTCATCTGCCAGGAAGGGATAGATATAAGTGTTCCAGCTTCGAAGAATAGACTGGATTAGAAAAGCCTGGAAGTCACTTCCAGTCTTTTTTTTCTCTCTTCCCCCCCCACCTTCATAATTTCATTGAAAATATATTGTGGAAGTAGGAACTAATTTAATATATTTAGCTATTGATTTTTGTAAGTTATTAGTAAGAACAAAATAAATTAATAAAGTGAGCAAAACTTCTCAAAGAATCAAACATGTAAGGTAATGAATAAAGCTATAGTAAAATTCCACTAAAGTTGTGTCAGATGCCTGTGCTTACCTTTGTCTGAATGAGTATTCAGACTTGTGCTATGATGTACCTAGTCATTTGGTTCTTAAATATTTAGAAGACATGGACTGGAGTTATTATCAATGTAGGAAATTTGGTGCACCATAAAAATAGTAATAATTAAAAAAATCCTRGATTGTAATTGTCATCTCCTGAATTTTCCAGGGGAAACCCAGGAACCTAAATCTAAATTGATATTTTGAAAAATTCTTATGCAGCTGCTACGCAGCCTACTGGTTAGTTAGATAGCCTATAGCTATACTGGTAGCTCAATCTGTTACCCTAAATTGCTCTGACATCTAAAGTTCATGGCCTAATATATCTTATTTTTAATTCTTCTGAGGTATTTGGTGCTTATCTAACATTTACCCAGTCAAGATCCACAGGTCAGGCATTCAGGAATAACTGCTAAATTGTGTTAAAYGTATATTCTAGTAGAAATAAGGCTCTTACGTAACTATCACCRCAGCAAAAGCAATATATGATTTGAATATGATAGTGAAACAGAGCATTCTTTCAGGATGTTTTAAAATTATGTTTTTTTCTTTGATTTTTTCCCCCCTCATCTACCTCAGGTCGTTTAAACACATGCCTGTAGTCTCTGTAGACTGCAACAACCTTTTAGATGAAACAGTTACTAGGTAAAATATATTAATAGTTTGGGGATAAGGGAGTGGGTCTCAGAAACAGTTTACTGCCTTTACTGAAAATAAACTTTTACTGCAGTCTGGGGGAGAGGAAAGAAGAAGAAAAGGTTCTGACTTTCCACCACAGTCTCCTCTACCCTTCTCATACATCACTATCATTAGCCAATGTAGTCCTATTCATCAGATGCTTCCATGCTTATATTTCTTCTCTCTGACTCTTTGGTTTTGTTCTATATAATGGTTTCACCTTTTTCAACATCATGAAAAATGCTTTTGTTTTGTATAATCTTTCTCATGATAAAAGGAGACCAGCCTGTGAACTAGACGTGTGTGAACTAGAAAAAAAAAAGAAAGACCTAATTCCACCATGGAGGTAATAGAAAGGAAAAGGAGGTGGGGAGGACCCTGGGCATGGAAATATCAACTTAGAAGCCATGATAGTTGACAGGGACTGCACATAAAATTATTACTTCAATATAATTTTAAGAATTTTTAAAATATCTTAAAAAATCTATAGTTATATGAGGTGTATTAACCAACGTTTTCTACATACGAATATTTGATATAGAGAAGTGGGCTCTCATGCTTTCATGACCATGCATGTTTCCTTGATAGGCTGTTTTGCTCAAGAGCTGTTATGAGTAGAAATGTTCCTAATTTCTCTGTGTCTTGTAGAAATGTATTTGTATCATTAGCGCCTAGATTTTACTGATATTTTTTAATGATTGCAGATGAAATGTTCATTTTGGTTTCATGACAGTTGAGAAACCTCTTTCAGTAGTCTTTTCTCCCCATCCACCCACTTTTATCTTCATGTCTCCTGCTTGTCTATTTCCTTCTCTGACCTCTTCCTCTGGCATTTCTGTCATTTCTCCTCACATTTTTTTGTTTATCTTTCTTCTGTCATAATATTTCTTCATCCTCTTTTGACTTGCATGGCCCTGCTTAAGTATTTATCATTTCTCTAATTAAAGGATTAGTATATTAAGATGTCATCGTGGTACCTAGCTTGTTCCTATAATTTCTAGCTGTCAAAAGGATGTATAAAATAATGTGGTTATCAGAGAAAAGTGTAAGAATAATTATTAGCTGACTGCCTATTATTCTGACCTGATTTCCTGTGGTAGTGTTTCAGGTTTTTTAAATATATTTTGTAGTATCATGTACATATTTAAAAATGGACTGTGCATTTAATTCCTTCCTCTTTCTAGTTGTTGAAGGATGTGCCTTGAAGCCACAAAATCAAGGATGATAGATGAATAGATAAAATGTTTGGCAAATCCATAACTGATGACACACATCCAGCCAACACATAATTTTAACCTTCATGCGTATTAGATACCGTAATTAGCATTTATTTGTTCGCAAAATCTGGATATATCATTTGCAGGACAATGCATATTGACCATAATGGTTAGAGAAAAGCTATTTTTATTTGAAGAATAATATTCTTCAGACATAGTAGAAACTAAATATGTGTATACCTTTGTAGCTGTATGTGTGTTGGTATCTGCATATGTACGCGTAAAAAAAGGATTGTGACTTCTCTGCAARTGTCTCCAGCAGCCCGAAGGCAGCATATGCTTTTTAACACACTATCTAAAATGTACCAGTCATAGCAYATGTCAGGTCATGATTCAGGTCTGACTCTGCTCCCAGTGAAGTCAGTGGAAATTTAGCCACTGRCTTCAAAGGGATCTGGATGGGGTCAAATATCAGATTAATAAAATAAATAATAATAATAATAATAAAGTAKTTTTGATATTTWAAAAAAAAAGTATCTGAAGGCAGTTCACTTGATGTGACCCYGAAAAACTCACAGCAGTATCAAAAAACAGTTGCGTAATTAGATGCCAAATTAATCCACCTGGACCAATTAACCCAGAAAAGGCTCCTGGGCTCAGTAATGCAATGTCAACAGAAATAAAATCAGAAAGGAGAAAAAGGTTGAGTGAATAAAACATCTTAGGAAAATCCRAACAGAATTAGAGATGATTATAAAAGGGTTTTGGATCAAAGAGAACTTGCAGACAAGCTTGCATTGGAGTTCAGGATAATRACAAAACACCATATGATTTTTCTCATTCACAGATCCACTGGAAAAAATGCGGAAAGTCACTGTAACTCTATTGAAAAGGTTTGCTACCTGTGTCTGTCCATAATTTTCTTGGTATCTAGTTTTGAAGAGGGATGGGGCAAGAGAATGAAAAAAGAACCATTTTTGTTACTTTTAATTGCCTAAAACAGGCTGGAACCCTTATTATAAGTGTTCTTTAATGAYCTGCAGTATATTAAATAATAATAGTCAAGCTCAATAGACACAATATTTGATTATTAGAAGAGCAGGAAATATACATTTATACAAATGTAGGCTTCTGRTACTTGCTGGGATCCTATCTCCTCCTTTTAGTTTTTCGAAATTGCAGTGATGAAAATATAAACATTTGGAATTAGAAACTAAGTATTTTCCTTGAAGAAACTGAAGATCTTAATTCTCTTATGTATTTGTAAAAAATAAAATAAAATAAAACAAAACACCTTAAATGGTTTCTAAATGAGCTAAGCTCTGTAAAGGGAAGCAGAACAAGCAAAGACCGAATTATCTAGCACGATTATGGTATAGAACATGCTAGCACATGCAGAAATTGCATCCAATAGATTTAGTCAGTGCTGCATAACTGTTACTGAACATAGGGATTGGATGATACCTTCAAGTCTTCCCTTTTTCCCCTTTTTTCCTTTTTTTTCTTTTTCCTCCCACTTTTTCTTTTTTAACCTTTTATGCTTGCCAAAGGGATCCATAGGAATTGTGTATAGTAATTTTAATCCTTAGTATCAGAAATCTCAGCGCCTTATACTTCATGTTATTCACACTATTTGCTGACACTTTCCACTCTCCTTGCTTATAAGAAGTCAAACGTGAATAACAGGTAAACATTAAAACGTATTCCATATTAGCTTTAAACTATATAAGTATTGCTTTTTGCCTTTTATTAGTTGAATAGATATTGAAACTCAAAGAGCAGATCCTTAATGTACATACTTCAGAACGGCATTAACAGTATGAGTAGAGCTGTTATGAACATACAGTGTATGTATAGTGTCCTGAGAGATGTAATAAAACAAAGTAAAGCATATCCCACACATATCTAGAAAATACCTKCAGGGCCAGATAAACTTGTGAAAGATGTTAATGTTCTCAGGAGTTCATGCCTGAGTGTTTTGAAACTCTATTAATAGAATTGGAACTTGGATTCAGAGTGTTTGCACTGCATATTTGATTGAATACCATAAGTAACAATTTTATTTAATGTACATTTGAGTGTGCATTACATGTAACCGTACTGAAAAAAAAATCAATTCTTATTGTAATTACAATTAATATGAATGAAATTAAGAATTTGTACAGACTTTGTCTAGCCTCATTACAGTCCTAATCATAGYGGTATCATTCACACACAGAATTAATGTGTTTAAATCTTAATTTGATCAGGATTTTCAAGAGCATTAATTTGCATGATGCAAGAATAGTAACTATAATCTCCTTTTCTCAGGCAGATTCATCAATATTTGGGACTTCATAAATGAAACCAAAAAGAACAAGAAGGAATAAAGAAGGCAAAATAGTTTTACTAAAATTTAATCTTAATAAGAAATTGTCRATTCCTAATAATGACTTTTTCAGCCTACTTTTTATATCTGTAAAATGCACTAGAAATTAAAAATGTATTTTCAACAATTTGTCCCAGGATGTCTCTTTTAATAGAAGTTAATAATTTTGTATCCAGTGTTCATGGCAAATATTCAGAGGCAGGGAATAACAGTTTAATACTGAAGGATGAAGAAACTAGAACTAGCTGGTTGAATATGCAACTTATGATAGGAATCACTATGTTTCTTGTGTTACAGTTAACTTGATGATAATAACTGATAATTCCACTAGTAGAGTTCACAGGCTATATAGGTATATGTAAGAAAAATCATATCCAGTAGTTTTGGATTAGGATTTCAAACTGTTCATTTCATAGGATATTCGTAATTATGGTTTTCATTTGGTCTGGCTCTCCCAAAATTTCATTCAGGACAAGTAGACAAGAAGTGGAGTTTGCTTGTTAATATTAACAATAATCTGTCATAAAAAGATGCAACTTCACTCAGTGGGTCATTCTAAAAGAACTTTTCATTTTTCACTGGAAAAAATTCTATAAAAATAATCTGTAGCTTTTTCAGCATATATTTTGTAAATAARTTAAACAAAGTTTGTTTTTGTGTATAAGACTTATGTCACTGTAGGTGGTGGAAGACTGTGGTACTTAGAACTCTTGCTTAAGTGCTTCACTCTAAGAGACTTTATGTAATTGCTTGATGTGATCAATAATTGTAATATATTTCAGAGAACAATACCCTGCAAGTGAGGAAACTTAGTTCTCTGACAGTGAACAACCCCRTGAGTTTTATGAGTTTGTGAGCTGRTCATTTAACCTGTACTGAATGACTTTTCATCCCTGCTGACTTGCATTAAATATTTTAAAGGGAAAAAAAAAAGAATATAGAGGATATAATAAAGCCTACTTTCTTATTTTGTTCAGGACTTCTGGATACTACCTGGTATTACTAACAGATAATGCTGCCCCATTAATCACGGCAGACTTTATTTATCATCTTAATTCATCAAAATATTCACACACAAATTTAGAAGTAAACAATYGGCTCTGAAATAGAGAGTTGTAGATAAAATATATATAGTGATTATTAGGAGTTKTATATGCGTAACAGATGTATTTCTTTTTGAAGTGTTGCATTTATTTAAAATGTCAATTGTATTTGATACACTGGATAGATTTCTTTGTCAAGTTATGACTGAGACTTTTTGAKCTGAATATAAACATTTGATTCCTAWAATTTTATAGGAATTTCTTGACTTAGCTCTGTGATAGAACTCTGTTACAATTGACGTGTCTTTGTAGAACAGATTAAAGTTTAAAGAAAAATATCATTTCTRAACAACATAATTCTACTCTAATTGTTTGAAATTTGCATATTTATTTCTTTGATGTTTCTGTGGTTTTCAGTTTCTCTTACTGYATTGTTTTGTTTTTTACGAGTTATGAGCACTCTGATCCCATGTATTTTGAATCAATTTTGATAGGAAAGTCTATTCACTTTCTGCTTTTCAGAATGAATATGTTCTGTCATTAAAAATTGTTACCCTGTTTTCTTTCCTAATATTTTGACATCATTTCTACAAAATCCAGGCCTTATGATTGCTAAAAAAAAAAAATGTTCGTAACAAGCAATACCTCCTGGTATTGGTATTGCAATGTCAGATTGTTGGCAGTAGTGACATTAAGTAAAACACCTTCTGCCTTCATTGGGTCAAAGATTCTATCCTTGTCTTCAAAATATRCTTGACTGCTCATCTTTCACTTTCTTATTGGGATGATCACACTRTCAGATAACTTATACTGATTTTGTGTCCTTGTCCCCTGGCTATCCATACCGTATAATGATTTGTTTGTTCCTTTGCTCCCCTTTGGAATTAACCAATTAACAATCTCTTAAAGAAAACCAAAGTTTAGGTCTGAGTAGYTTTCAGGTGCCATTGACACTAGATAGCATAGGTATGGCTACATCTTTTTTTTTTGACATATTCTGCTCTATTCAGTCCTTCYACAATCTTCCAGAAATTTTGCACACTTACACTTTCCAACACAAAATTCATTTTCCTGTTATAGAACACACTTTCTGCARAGCTGAAAAAAAAGCTTTCACGTCATGTCAGACACTTTGCACTGAATAAAATGCACAAAAAATACAGGAAAACAATGTTTTATGGAGCCAAGATAAGATCCAGAGTTAGATGATGYGGACAGTCAGTCTGCTTTAGGAGGAACAATCACAGAATAATGCATACGTGAACTACCTAACACAATTTTCTTGTGGCCACTGCAGCTCAGTCCCTTGAAAGGATGCATTAAACAGTGTGGACTTTCTTAAGCAAGCTACAGAAAAAAGTATTTCTAATTGTTATTTTACTTTTATAGAAAGCTAACCCAAAGATGCCTCAAAATTTTCAGTTGAGGATAAAAAGACTATGATCTTGCATCATGTGATAACACAAAAAAAACCTTGGTCTTGTGACTAAGTAGATGTGACTAGATGGTATCTACCCATCCAGTATGAGGTAGATCTAGCCTGTGATCTTGCTCTAATAACTGTTTTGAAGTTACAAGATAAAGTATAGGAAGGTTCAGAGAAAGGACCTTAAATGGAAGAGTAGCTTGACAAGCCTACAAAGCTATTCAACTCATCCTGGAGTAGATGTAAAAGGCAAGATTAAATTGCCTAACTCTTTGTATGTACTATCATTTTAGTTATTGACGAGCCTCCAGCAGGGTTTGCCAGAAGGCCAAACTCTGGAAGGATTCTGCTCTCCTGTAAGTTCAGCGTCATGCCTATCAGCCTCCCACATATGTCCTGATGTACATACTAAGCGTGCTTAGTGTACTAAGACATCTTAAATGACACTGAACACCTATGAGTGTATACTCAAATCTAATCCTATATCTCTTGACTGTAATGGAAGCCTAGAAACCTAACTCTCATATACRTACTACCTCAGGTTCCCCAACCTTTTGATCTAGTTACTACAGCAGGATTCAGTTACTAGACATAGACATCTTGTATACTTTAAGACTCTGTAAGGTATCCTGCTTCACTTCCAGTCAATATTTCAGAAAGGCAAACATCTCATATGTATAAATATGTCCTACAATTTAGTCTAGTTCTACAAGGCATCATAGATTACACCAGGAACCTGTGAGTAGGCCATAAATTAAGTTCATGATGTTGTACCCAAAACTACTACTTACTTTAAGTTAGAAGAATCAGACTGTCTTTTGCTTAAAAAAGAGAGAGAGGGAGAGAGAAATACACAGGGTCAGAGAGAGAAACAGAGGAGAAAAAAAAACATATTTTAGATATAGTTTGATAGTAATATTTCTTTCATAATACAATGAATTTTAAACAAAACAAATCAGAAATATGAACTAGTCTYAAAGAGCAGGTGCATTCAATCACARATCTACACAATTAGAATATCTGAATTAGAGGAGGTAGGTCATTAACCCYTGGATCCCAGAAGCAAGTTAACTAACAGACTAAATTGTTGTGAAGACATAATTTATTTTATGTCCAAATTTAGTGCTAACTAATCTTCTGATTAAATGGATTTTTGACATCTGCAACATATGGTCATCCTTTAAACATTAGTGCTAGTAGTTACAAATGATAAAGCAAGAATGTCAATATTATCACTCATAAAATGATTCTTTGTGTTAAAAAATGAATTAGAAAGCCARTGGCAATTTTTGAAAATTGTTTTACATGATTAGTTAATTAATCTGAGACTCATCTATCTCTAGACAGTATTAAAATTACATAGGATGCTGTGATGTTTAAAAAAAAATGTTAAATAAAAAGTTCAATATTTGTGCAATTTGTTCAAGAAATTCCAATTTCTATTGATACTATTGATATCAGAAAGAAGTAAGGCCTTTTTTTTAGTGTATAAAGATTAAACCTAAAAATCAACTTTGGAAATAAAGGATATTACCACTTCCAGAGTCCTTTCTCAATCAAACTTCTGTGAAGTGCTCTCTCAGTCAGAAATTCTTTCAATTAGAATTTTAGAAGGTTTCTACTGCAAAAATAGAAGTAGATCTATATTTATTTGTCTYGGAGAAAATTGCARAGACTTCTACCATTGCTTAAATACRGTATCTGGGACCCAGAGTATGCTTTCTGAGTAAAGAAAAGCTCAAGCTGGCTGCATAAGTGTGTTAGCTCGTGAGAATGCATTTGTGTTAGTGTCACTGCCAAGGYCTCTGTTGTTGGTGATGGGCCACTACAGAAATGTTCTTCCCTGGAATAAATAGACTACTACCAAACTGTTAAATAAAGCATTGCCATGGACCAATCCCTGAYCAGAGGCCACTTGCATTCACTTTGTCCTTTGAGAACATATTTCTTTTGAAGACGGTTGGAGCGGTCAGAAACAAGGACGGTGAGTAAGATAGGAGATAAGCTGTACTGATCATCAGCATTACTGTGCTTGAGCTTGCTCCGTGGCTTATGGAGATCCGATAACAAGGAACAAGACGCAGAAGAGAGATGAATCTGTCTGTCTGTCTGTCCAATCTTACTTGGCCTGGAGATAGCCAAGACCTTCTGAAAGCAGATAGCTTTGAAGCTTGCTAGAAGTGAATCGAGTACATAACCATAAGATAATTACAGAAGGGTGGAAAGCATCCAAAGTTCATAACACAGGGGTTTCCTCTGTGGGAATGAAACACTGCAATTTAATGCACAGTTCTGCTCAGAACATCAGAATGACAACTCTGCCATATGTTGCACAGTAAGATTACTCTTATTTAGTAATCAGGCATGAAAGAGATCTAATCCTGTTTTTGAGTGCATTATCTATTCAAGTAGAATAATTACATTTTTGGATCAGTTTCAGAGCATGAGAAGTTGAAGTCAGACCATTTCCAAGTACTGGCTCCAACACAGTCAAATGTGAAATTTTAATATCTAGGGAATCTGCCAAATTTCACAGACAAGCCTTCTGCCCTACTTGTAAGAGGTCTTGCGAGAAACAATATCCATCCTGGATTTTTAATGCGATATTAATGGGCTGGTCCCTCATTTTACTCACAATATGTTGTATCTACGTTCTAAAAGGAAGCACTGTTGTACACACTATACACAGAAATTGCTATTTGACATGTGTCTAATAGCACAAGCAGGCTGGTTTTCTTTGTGCACAATTAACAGTCATTGTATCACATGTTAAAGCATAATTTATCTGTGTGTTCCTTCACAACAATAAATGAGCTGTTAACTCTTCAGTCCTTGGTGCACAGTGTTAATAAGCTATTACAGACTTTCCACATTGCTGCTCTTAAACATAGTAATTTGGCTCCGTTTCAATAAGCTTGTAATGAACCTGTAAAGATGTCAGATGTATTTAAAAGTCATTGTAATTGAAGTTGGGCAAAAAGCTGAAATAATTAACATAGGTAAGATGCAGAATGGACTGTCATTGTCAGAATATATATATATATATATCTTCAGTCTATCTTTTAGTTTATTTTTAGCACTATGACAGCAAATTTTAAATTTTGCATTATTATCTGGRATCGATGTCTATCAATAGCCCTTGGGATCACTCATAACTCCAACCGTGAATTTGCTATTGATCAAAAATAGTTGGATTGTTATACCTCAGGGCACTGCGCAAGAGGTCTTTTTACCCATCACCCCTTAAGACTCCATCACAGTGGCTAGTTCAAATGATTGTATGAATGAAGACCACATTCTCATCCCTCCACAACAAAAAAAGAACAAAAAAAGAAAAGGAAAAGACCTATACTTTTAAGTAAAGTGTGGAAATAARGATGGAGACTTAAGAAAGTGCTTCAAGATCATCCTAAGGGCATGCATAATTGAGYGTAATTTACTAGCCAACTCTTTCGAGCTCTGAGCTGCGAACAAGCAGTAATGGAGCACCAAGGTGAAAGGAGGCCTTCACCTCTTTGAGCAGAAACAGAATGGTCTCCAGTACAGAAAATACACCAGACGATACATCAGTAGCAGTAGCATCGCATCGGGTCATCTGTAGTAAGTCACGTTTCATAAAAATTGCTGAATGCATGCAGACTTGTACAGTCATTTTCACACTTTCTCAACTTCTGTATCCAATCWCACTATGACACAATCATTTTCTATTGTGAGGGACTCATAAAGAGGACAAGAACCTCTCTCATAGTTACCAAAAATGTCTACCTAGAAGGAAGCAAAATTTTGCCTTATCAAGACTTTGGAGCCTAACAGATTTTGCTGATATATTACATCGACTAATTTTAGTGTACAATCGGTGCTGATGTGCTTGTTAGTTTTCTCTCATTCCTGACCTTTCTCATCAGTTTTTGTCTCTTTCATTTTGCCAGTGCACTATGAATTAGTAGCTAAAGGGAATATGCAAATTTGACATCATACCTCAAGACCAGCAGTGTATTTATGCTCAGTTTAGTTGGCTTCTGTCTAATAAAAGCTTTCTATATAGTGTCAATTTTTCAGTTTCATGCTTCTAATAGCCATGTCACAGAAGATTTTTCTCATCTTTGAATCTGTACAATAATTTCAAAGAATAAGACTATTAACATTGAAAAAAAAATAGTAATATTCCCAATTATCCCTAAATTGAGCAAGAAAAGGGAGAGTGAGTACATAGGCCCATTTTCACATAGTTTAAGCACACTGGTTCTAGCAACAACTTGGCTAAATGATAAATGTCAAATCATATTGATATTTTTATTGCTAATGTTTATGTATCATTCCTTTTTCGCCTGCATCAGTATTCTGTATGTAAATTGTGTATGTAGTTACAAAATAAAAAAAAAAAAAAGGAGTATGATCTGGTGGTAATTTCATCTGGCAAAAATTAAAAATATAATTCAGTAAATGAATACTATTTTATAATAACTATCATGATACACATTTATATAATCAGCTCAGAATATTAACATAGATATATCTATATATACAAGTAATTTCTGAAGCACAAGGTCAAACAATAACTGCTTTGAGAGAAAGGAATTTGTTTTAACAAATCATAACCATTATCCATTTATTGTAAGTACCTAGAATGATTGACTGGTATATCTGATCCATCCTGACCTGTTTCTAGTGAAGGAACAGCAAAAAAGCTCACAGTAGAAATTTCATGATTCACTGCACACTGACATAACCATCTGCTGGAACATGCAATGGCTGAGTTGCAGTCAGGATGAGCACCAGCATCCCACCTGGGACCCCTTTTGAATGATCAGTTTTCAGAGGTTAGGGAAAAGCTGTAATCTGCTACTGATGAACTTTAAAAAGAGATGTGCCCTGAAGTGGCAACAAGAGACATCAATAAGGGAATTAGAAAAACAATTATTTTCCTCTCAGCCTGAACATTACTGGTAAATGAACAAGCAATATGCCTTTTCCTTAACTATAACATTCTTCATTATGTTAGTGATCATATTAGAATAGGATAAATTATGTATACTCACTTGCAGAGGAAAAAAAAATCTGCTCTATTGAAGTTTTGCAATTCAGATTTTCAGTGACCTAAATTAAGTAAACTCAGCTATGACTGTGCTGAATCTGTGACTTTTGTTAAATCTGTCCCATTGTGAATAYTGGATTCAATACTGTCTTTCTTTACAGTATCATATATATTATAGTCCCAGTGTTTTGTTGTAACAAAAATGCTCATTTCTGGATTTCCTTGAGGGGGTCAAATGGATAATAAGACAGTGTCATATATTATTAATATAAATAACACCATCTGATGTAAAAGTAGAACACCTTCCTACAGTTGTAGCTGTATGTACGAAACATTTTATCTTCATCTGTATCACATGATACCACTATAAAGAATATGACTAGCAAAGCTTGACAAATAGATAAAAGACAGAAATTAAAAACTTTACAAATACATTTTCTATCATTGTCCAGATTTAAATATGCCACAAGAAAATAACTTTATCTAAGTTTATCAAGCCATCTAGTCCAACCCTCCTGCTCAAGAAGTGTGACCTACAGTGTGTTGCACAGGACCACTTCTAGGCAGGTTTCTCCACAAAAGGAGACTCTCTGGGCAACTTGTTCCAGTGCTCCGTCACTCTCAAAGTAGAGAAGTTTTTCCTCATATTCAGGTGAAACTTCCTGTGGTTCAGTTCATGCCCATTGCCTCCTGCCTGTTGCTTGGCACCACTGGAAAGAGTTTGGCCCCRTCCCCTTGACACCCTCCCTTCAGGTACYTGTACACATTGATCAGATCCCCCCTCAGTCTTCTCTTCCCCAGGCTGAAGAGGCCCAGCTCTTGCAGCCGTTCCTCACAGGGCAGATGCTCCAGCCCTCTGTCTTTTCTGTAGCCCTGCACTGGACTCTCTSCAGTAGCTCCATGTCTCTCTTGTCCTGGGGAGCCCAGAACTGGACATAGTACTCGAGATGTGGCCTCACCAGGGCCTCACCTCCCTCCACCTGCTGGCAACACTCTTCCTAATGTACCCCAAGATATTGTTGGCCTTCCTGGCCATGAGGGCACATTGCTGGTTTATGGACACTCTATAGCCCACCAAAACTCCCAGGTCCTTCTCTGGAGAACGGCTTTCTAGCAAGTCAGCCCCCAGATTGTAATGGTGCATGGGGTTATTCCTCCCTAGGTGCAGGAGGACCCTGCACTTGCCCTTGTTGAACCTCAGGAGGTTCCTCTCCGCCCAGCTCTCCAGCTTGTCCAGGTCTCTCTGAGTAGCAGCACAGCCCTCAGGTGTATCAGCCACTCCTACCACCATCTAACCCACACTTCCTGAGCTTGCCTAGGAGGATGTTATGGGAGACAACATTTGAAGCCTTCCTGAGGTTAAACGAGACAATACCCGCTGCTCTCTCCTCGTCTACCCAGCCACTCATTCCATCACAGAAGGCTGTCAGATTGGTTAAGCAGGATTTCCCCTTGGTGAATCCATGCTGACTACTCCTGATCACCTTCTTTTCCTCCATATGCCTGGAGATGACATCCAGAATGAGCTGTTCCATCACCTTTCCTGGGATGGAGGTGAGGCTGACTGGCCTCGAGTTGCCTGGGTCCTCCTTCTTGACCTTCTTGAAGACTGGAGTGATACTGCCTTTCTTCCAGTCCTCAGGCACCTCTCCAGTTCTCCAGGACCTTTCCAAGATAATGGAGAATGGCCTGGAAACAACATCCACCAGGTCCCTCAGGACCCATGGGTGCATCCCATCTGGGCCCATGGATTTGTGAATGTCAAGCTTGCCCAGAAGGTCTCTAATCCTATCCTCCTCAACCAAAGGAAAGTCTTCCCTTCTCTGGACTTTCTCCTTCACATCCAGGCTGCAGCATTCATGGGAGCTGCCCTTAGCAGTGAAGACTGAAGCAAAGAAGGCATTCAGTAATTCTGCCTTCTCTATGTCCCCTGTCACCAGGGCCCCCGCCCATTCAGCATCAGGCCCACATTTTCCCTAGTCCTCCTCTTGCCTCTGATATATGTGAAGAAGCACTTTTTGTTGTCTTTGACATCCCTTGCTAGATTCAATTCCAAATGGGCCTTAGCCGTCCTCTTCATATCCCTGCATACTCTGACAACATTCTTATATTTCTCCTGTGGCCTGTCCCCTTCTACATACTGTATACTTTCTTCTATTTGAGTTTTGCCAGGAGCTCCTTGCTCACCCATGCAGGCCTCCTGTCACCTTTCCTAGACTTTTGCTTATAGGAATGTACCAACCTTGAGCTTGAAGGAAGTGATGCTTGAATACTAGCCAGCTCTCCTGGACTCCTCTTCCTTCTAGGGCCTTAACCCATTGGATTCCTCCAATTAGGTCCCTGAAGAGGCCAAAGTCCGCTCTCCCGAAGGCCAGGGTTGAGATCCTACTTATTTCCTTGCTTCCTTCACACAGGATCCTGAACTCCACCATCTCATGGTCACTGCAGCCAAGACTGCTCCCAACCTTCACATCTCCAAACAGTTTGTCTTTATTGGTTAATACAAGATCCAGCAAGACACCCTTCCTTGTTAACTCCTCTACCRTCTGTGTCAAAAAGTTATCACTGATGCACTGCAGGAGCCTCTTGAATGGTTTACCCCAAACTGTGTTGTCCTTCCAGCAGATGTCAGAGTGGTTGAAGTCCCCCATGAGAACCAGGGCCTGCARTCATGAGGCTATCCAATCCAGCTACATATCTTCTACAGAAGACCTGATCTACTTTGTCTTCCTGGTCAGGTGGCCTGCAGTAGGCGGTGTCCCCCATGTTAGCCTACCCTTTAATCTTTATCCATAAGCTCTTGACTGGCTCTTCATCCGTCCCCAGGCAGAGCTCGATGCATTCCAGTTACTCYCTCATGTAAAGAGCAACTCCATCACCTTGCCTTCCTGGCCTAAAAAGCACATAGCCATCCATGACAGCGTTCCAGTCATGTGAGCTATCCAATGTTTCACTGTGACTGCAATGAGATCATGGCCCTGCGACTACACACAGATCTCCAGTTCCTCCTGTTTGTTCCCCATGCTGCGTGCATTGGTGTACAGGCATTTCAGAGAAGTAGTTGTGTGTGCAGGTTTCCCAGCAGAGGTGCAAAAGGATCCCCCATAGCCATGTCCCAAATGCACATCCTTCTGCAGGCACCCGCTGGACACATCCCAACTTGAGCTGCATTTCGCTGATTACCCTGTCTTTTTAGCTCTCCCCTTCCCACATTCTTCTTAGTTTAAAGCCCTCCTTACCAGGCTGGTGCACACTGAATGCACATCTATTTGCCAACTAATTTGTAATCATATTCCTTTATCTGGCCATGACTAACCTCAATCCTTGAAGACTGAGTCTTGTGTAGTTGTTGTACTGTCTTCAGGAATTCTGGAGGAAATAATTAAGAAGAAATTTGARCTGGAACTGTGCAGTTACTTTTTCTTGCACAAGACCATTAATTTGTATATGCTGTAARCATTGCTGGAATAGGCTTGCTATCTATCAAATAGAATTATAAAAAAGTGAATGCATATGAAGTTATCTAATGAAAAGTTGGACTGATATTTATATTTTCTCCAGATTCTTATTACTATGAAATAGTTGTGAAGAATAATTATTATGTGGAAACGTTAATTATACTAGTTTATGTTTTTGCAATTTAAGCTTATTTTCTTGTTAATAATATCAAGTGTGGAAGATTTCAAGCTCATTACAGTAATTAATATGCAATGACAGAAAAGAATTTAGGTGGAATAAGATTTGGACTTATGTTTTARTATAACAGAACTGGCAAATGCACAAATGAATGAGATGTAAACATGYGCCAATTCTTTTCTATCAAATGCAAAACAAAACAAAAAATCTTTTAGATTATCTAGCAGGGTGTTTCTATACGATATAAAACTTTTTCTACTTTCTGATGCTGCTGAGGGGAAGCATTAAAAGTGCTGAAGTAAAAGATAGCATGCACTTTAAAACTTAATGCTGTTAAAATGCTGTATAAAATACCCATGTCTAAAATCATTTTTGCCAATAACCATAAGAATGCTTACTACCTGGAGTTCCCTTGGTCTTCATTAGTGCCACCAAAAACTTTAGAAGATTTTTGGATAGGTTATTACAGAAATTGGACCTTAATTGGAACTTAATCTCCATAATTATGCRTAATTACCCATGTTTATTACTCCTACGATGAGCATACATTTTTCTTTAGCTGTAAGGCAAAATGAGTTAAAGCTTTCTAGAAGCATTGGATAATATGAAGTTACTCACTTCACTGACTTTATTAGGCTGTATAGTTTAAAAAAAACAATTGGGAAAAATTACATTTTTTACTATTTGGCCTTTAATTTTGCTAAGGAGCATAAGTGATTTTTTTTTTTTTTATTCCTTGAAATTTGGGCTAAAAAAGATATAGTAATACCCTTTATATGACTTCTTTCAATTTAAAATATTCAGATGACCCCACGTACAAACCCAAGGGAAAAGGGTTTCTATTTAATCTAATTTTACTATTTTTCAAAGATAAGTATGATTAAATCAGACTCACAGCACCAATCTTTCCTTGGGTCTATTTAAATCACAGGTCATGTTGTCTGACACATCAGGGAGTAGATTTGGGATAACATGGCACAGTCATGTGTAAAACTGCTGCTTGTTACTGACATAGTTTGCCTGAATGAGTTTCACTATTTTTAAAGAAACAGTTTCATGCTGTGACTTCTGCTAGTGCATATTGCTTTTCTGAGTTCTACCTTTTAAAACTGGATAGTTGTATCAGCAGGAATTGCATTCAGTGGGCCTGATGCATCACTGTCATGAATTATGTGAAGTCACTTATGAGGTTAGATCTATTTACTTTTATGGTCACTACTATCAYTGTACTTGCCTGAGAGTTATTTATAGATGCCATCCTTACAACGCTCTGAGGCAAAGAAGAAATATCGTGCCTGTGCAAAGTGAATAAAATGCACACTATTCTGATTTGGTAGTAATAACTTTATAGAAGGAAAAGCTAACAAAAAGTCCCAAACTTTTTTTACTCAGGTCAGCTACTTTTGTTTAACGGAAAAGTACTGTGTGACATTTAAGACATAAATGCTAAAAGTGATACAAAATCAGTGTTGTTTTCTTCTGTGTTCTCCTGTCAAACCAGTTAATGATTGCCACTACAATTTCAACTCTGATTTTGCATATATTTATTATGATAAAAGGTGATAGTAATTAAMCTGTATATACAATTGCTTATTTATTATGCATTTTTTTCTTAATCTTATAGGAATGATCATCTACAATTTCAATATCATATACTATTATTGGTCAGGGCAAAATACCRATGTACAACACATTTACATAATTTTGTAATTACCGCTGACATTATAGAAGTAGATAGATGTTAAGATGTTGCTGATCAGTATTTGGAGAGCTTTTATACATGACTATGTCTGTGTGTGTGTGTGTGCATGTGTGCGTGTGTGTGTGTTCACTTGCATTCTTTTGATTTTGTTATGTGACTTGAATTTCCAGGGACTCTGAAAATCTCGGAACGCTGAAATATGAATGGATATATGAGAAAGACTGTCCTAGTATAATCTTGAGAATCGTATATTAGCACTAAGAACCATGTCTTAAAAAAGTGTTAATTTATATCTGAAGAAAAAAAAAATACACCCTGATGATCCACAGATGATCAGATCATCTAAAAATATATATATTTATGGATAGAGTACAGAATGGATCAAATGAAAGAAAAGATGAGTCTCCTACAGACAAACCAATTGACCTTATACAGGGATCACAACATTAAACTATATGGAGAAGGTTACATATGAACACTGACACTGATGTAGCCATCCCTGGATAAGACCGAGGCAAACGCCACGGAGCTGCACAGGTCCCCTTTCCTTCAGAGCTGGGTATGAACAGCTGTGCAGTCTGTTACTCTGCATCATGCTGCCACTAACATAGGTATCGACTTATTATCAGGTGAGGGAATTGTGGGTTGATAGCCGGTCTAAGGCGTTGCTGATTGTGTTTAGCCTGGTAACTCGCTCTGAGGCTTGATCTGGCTCAGAAAATCTGCATTCCTCAACTCGTGGAGACTATGAGCTTCCTTGGCTGTAATTTGGATGCCATTCTGTGTCAAGATAACTTTAAAGCAAATAATGCAAAGGTGCAGCAATATGTGTTTTTGTCTGTGTGCGTGTGTGTAAATTCTGGAATTTTCTCTAAAACACACTACTTGGGTTATAGTGCAAACCTTCTGGTGTTTGCTTTCAAGGAAAAAAAATCAAGCTTATACTAGTATAACTTTATTCAAAGTTATCCTGGAAGAAATGATTAAGCGAAACATACCTACACTCGAACAGGTAGATTCAAGTCCAGTTAGATGAAGAMGTGAAGGCGAGGAAGATGGACTGTGTCAGGTGCAGCAAGTGGGCATCCACTGTATCAGACGGTGTTAAGCGAGAGCTGCCTGCCTCTCTGCCATCCTAGTAAGTCTTCGTTTGATAACACTGAGTATTCACTGTTGATACAGSGTGGGACACAGCTTGACCAAACAGTATTACACAGTCCCCACACATTTACCTGAAGGTTTATGTCAGAATGCAGATATGCAGTTTTTAACCCTAAAATTATTACTTGCTTTTTGTGCCAGTTTCTCCTGCTCTTTGTATTCTCCTGAATACTGTAAGTTAAATACTGCTAAAGTTAACAGTAAAACACCCATGGATCTCCATGAAACTTTGGGGAGCATATTATCTTAAGAATATAATAGAGTTTATTACGGATTCTTGAAATAATATTATATAATGACTTCCCTAACTTTCTGTAAATGTAGTAAATTTAGTTTATGTCTTGTTCAGGGTAAGTATTTAAGAAAGCAATGTAACTACTACTACTACAGGTGACATTTAGATGTTATTATATTAGCAGAAACAAATATTTTAGATTGAAGCTAGCCTTGCACATATGTAGTTGAGTGAACAGTGAGTAAAAGATAACACAATCTGTTTCCAGTGACACTGTTAGTACACAGAAGAGGCTACACATCTTATGTAGACTTTATTCTGAAGATTATATTCTTAGAAGTTATTATGTGTTCAAGCCAACATTAATGTATTAGAAAATATTTAGAAGAACTTTTATGATTTTTGCAGAGTACAAAAAAATTTGCTTTTCCATTTATCATTTAGTTCCAAGTTCTTCACACTTAATCAATAGCAGCTTAACTATCTGAGGTTCCTTCCGAGTCAGTGGAGAGTGTCAGAGGTACTTCCTGGAGCTAGTTCAGACTRCCTGAGTTTTGAATGGCTGTCTGGATTTTTTCTTTCTTTTAGCAGTCAATAGAGGGATCTTAAGCTGCAAACTGTACCAGCCGCCAACCATGCAGTCAGATATGAAATCCAAGTTTTGGCCTGTGTAAAAGACGATGATGTCCTGCATATGCTTTTGATGAAAAAGTGAAGTCACAATCTTTATAACATTTTGGAGTGAATTCCTTCTATGACAACATCTGTGAATGAGGACAACTTCTGTTAATACTGATATACTTGTACTTCTTTTCTAGAAGAGGAGAAACATGCCAGGAGAGAGAGAGAGAGAGACTTATTCTTCATTTGACTTCTGTAGGTGAGATGCAGGGGTTTTTCTCATCCATGTAGATATACTTTTTATATCATTTCTTATTTATAGGTAAATTGAYGGTAAAGTCCTTATACATGGTCATGAGCACAGACCAAAGGAAACCTTAGCCAGAATAAGAGATACTTAGCTTTTAGAGGGAAGCTCATTCCACAATGACCACGTCTCAAGAAACAGTACCGATTGCTGAAAATTTCATATCCGGAATATAAACATATAAACTGTTTGTCTCTAAACATTTTACCTAAAATGTACAGAAGTAAAGTCAAGCAAAAATGTGAATCTTTTGAAATTCTTATTATCTTAAGTTATAAATGTAGAAAATGAAATAAAAAGAATAAAATATGAATGAAAAGGCTAGAATCAACAAGGAGGATTTAATTACAATATTGCTTTAATTTATGAGCAACTTTCAAAAACGCKAAAAATTAACATATACAAATCACTGGAGAGTTAAGAAGAGTATGAACCATRAAACTGTATTTATATATTTAATTAAGAAATATATAATAGATAATTATTGCTAKGAAATTTTAAAGTTGGCCCTTTCACCTGCCCTGTGAATATTTCCTAATAAATGTAAAATAAGTGATCTCTCAGGCTGATTAATAAATGACTGTCTTGAGTCTAGTAGTATGACATCTTTCTTAATGGGAAATTATTTAACATGGAAAGCTATTAAGGATCATGTTTGAAAAGAGGAGGCTGGGTCATCCAGTCCTTCAAAATTGTTTGTTTTTATTGTTTAACCAAAAAAAAAAAGTATATATATAAAATACTTTTCATTTATTCCTGAATAAAACAAATTTTCCATGTTGTTGGGGCCTTAAGCATTCTGTAGAACTCTCATGACTTCTGAGCCAAGCAATGTGTTGGACATCTAAATAGTTATAATACATGGACAAAATGCATACGATCTTTGTTGATCTGATTTTGGCAGCAGCACAGGTAATTGGACATTACTTATTAGGGAACGTGAACACTGCCAAATTGTCAAGTTAGTGGCTATCCTGCATTAAGTAGGAATGTCTTCTGAATATGGTTGCTATATTTCATTTTTCTAATTCATCAGCAGGCAACCATAGCTGTCATATCTGACACAAAGCCCATTGAAACAAGAACTTTTCCATTTAACTCCAAAAATCTTTGGAAAAGGGCCTGTGTCTGCAAGCAGACTCCTTGTTGCATTACATGGAGGATGACAGAAAGCAAAGATTTTTGTGTGAAAATATGCAAAAATTTTATTTTGACTGAAAAGATTTGGAGGTGCTTAACTAGCCTTTTCAATGTTGCCTTCATGACAGTAACTGTGAAATTATTCATATGTGTATACAGGCAGAGTATTGCTGTTCCCTTGCAAATAATTTGGTTGCTATGGCTCAAGTGGCAAGATAGCATCTGGAGGATTTCTTGATTTCTTTTTCCTTCTTTTGTTTCCTATTAGAATTACGGGTATATGAAAATTCTCTCCTTCTCATTTTAAAATATGATTTTTCAGGCCAATGTGTTTCAGATGTATTAAAAAAAAAAAAAAAAAAAAAAAAAAAAACTTACTACGGAAATGGAAAGCCCAGTATAGAATTAGGCCATGAGAATAAAAAGCAAGAGAAATGACATAAAAAAAAAGGAAAAATATTGTTATGAGTTTTTGCTCTTTCTTTTCTTTTTTCATATTTGTACAAAAACTTTTAAAACAGATTAATTTAATATCTATGAGTAAGTACAGAAGCTATTATCCTGAAATCGGAGATAATTTAGCCTTGAAAAGACAGTCTATGGCAAAGCTGTTTGTGGCTGAATCCAGTAATGAACTCTAGGAACAAAATTCACAGGATTCACTCTCGCTCTCGTTGGTCACTCAGCACGGATAGCTAAGAAGCATCCTATCTGAAGTACGGCGCAGGCAGGTTCTAGTGGGACACTCTGCCCCTTCCCAACGGTGCTCAGCGTTTTGCTGTCTTGTCAGTCTGCCGCTGCCCTCCGGGACAGTGCTTCCAGGGGACGGCCGGTGGTGGGGCCGAGAACGCTTTCCCCAATTGCAAATGCCAGCTCGGAGTTCAGCATCACATGGGTGCTGTTCAGCAGTCTTTAAGTGTTGTTTTTGCTGGATGCATTACTGTATTTTTTGCTGAAGCCTCTCAGCCACCTGCCAAGTTTCTGTGATAACTTTCGGTAAGGAAAATTATCAAAGGCATTCTGAAAATCTGAAAAGTGCATTATATTTACTGGATCCACTTCATCCACCACCAAGCACTTTGACACAGTTACAACTACAACTACAATTGTAGAAGGCAAATGAGGCAAGATTTCCCTTTTTAGACACCACGTATTGACCCTCTTCCAATAAACCATATTTCTACAGATTCTTCATGGCCTTRTTCTTTTTAAGAAACATAATCCTTTCAGCAGAAACCAAAGTCATAATTACTTGTTTGTTATTGCAAGAGTCTCTTTTAGAGTYTTTTTTGAGTGCATTGAAAATTCACATGCTATAATATTCTCATCTGTGAATATCCCTTTTACATCTTTGTCATCAAGCAGTCTAATTTTCTATGTGGTTTCTGCTTTTCTTTAATTTAAAGAACTTTTGTATTATGAGTTGATCATTCTTTTCAGGATGTTCAAATTCTATTTTGAATTTTCTGTTTAATTCTGACCTGCCGATTCACAGACTCTCCTTTTCTCTAATGAAGAAAATAGAAAGAAGTTGTAAAACTAAGCAGTCCTGTGTTCATGCTATTTGTCTGAGAAGTAGCAGGCACACTATTTATTTCCTTTTCCCAGTTATACTTTTGCATTTTACATTAAAGTGYTCTTAAGTAAAAGAATTAGGATCAAAAAACAACATCACGCCCAAGACCAAAACTCTGGATTCTCTTTTCCTGCTGAAGCAAGTTTTGTTTTCTATATTTCTCTATTTCAGTGAATCTTTAATGATACAGTGTTCAAGAAAGATTGGGAATATTCAARTTATTCTTGTGATTAGGACCTCTTAGGGTAGTGATGTGCATAAACACTTCAGTTTAAGGAGCTTTGAAGTTTGATTTGCAACTTAATRGTCAATTTTGTAACCCCTTTGGCTGTTACACAAGATAACAGTAACTACAACATCTAAGTGAAACTAGGGAAGTTTGTTAGAGGGTTCTGTGATTCTGACATTCCCACTGGGTTTTGACAGAAAGTACGTGCTGATCTACAAAGATCTATAAGGTCTGGACATGTCCATAACTGGAACTCTGTGKGTCTGCAGAATTCTGATAGTAAACAAATGTTTTGTGTATGAATGCTCCTCCAGGTTTAGGCAACTCCTGAGCATACATATAGGAAATTTGGGAGTTAGTTTTGGACACCCCAGCTTTGCCTCAGTCTTGCTTTTGAGACTTCTGCATTTTATTAAAGCTAGTCTTGTAACTGTAATGAGGACTGAACAAATGATTTGGGTGTCTATAATTTCTAAAATGGATTTCTGTCTTTTTCTGTGCATGAATGTATGAGAACAGCATACGTATAAATATCCATCTGGGCAAGAGAATTGCTTGGTCTGTTAATTATCAACACTCACTGCAATCTCTGTCTCAGATAAAAGAGGCCTTCGTAGCATACATGCTTGCATGTGTCAAGCCCATTCATTGATATGAAGAGTATGCTAATAGTTCCAAGAAGATCTCAAGGATATGACCTGACAATTATTAAAAAAAAAAAAAAAAAAAAAAAAAAAGTTTTTAAACATATTTTTCTCAAAATACCAACTTTGTTTTTTGACACTAACAGATACAGTATAAAGGAGGAGGTAGTGAACAAGAAAAATAACAGGAAAAGGCTTAGCCAAAAAACAATTTTTTCCAGCCTTGTTTTGGCTTTACAACCTGTACTTTTCAGAATTTAGCCAGGGATGGAAGGTCTGAAATTTAAACTTAAATTAATAATGACCTACATGAAACCTATATGCATATATTAATGACTTTTTACCTAGGACAAAAATCTTCAAATAGCGAGAGTCATAGATATACAGATGGAAAAAAAWTGTTAAAAATTACTCCTCAGAACTGAAAAGACAAACAAGCAAATAGACACAGTGTTTAAGAGTCAATTCCARCTAGGGAATTAGATAGCCAAGGTGGGATTAAAATAGATTTTTTTATCAAAAATCTTTCTATTCCATGTTATGTCAATCACTTCTGGTTATTTCTTACACAGATCCATAAGGTTTAAAACTTACCCAGTTTTCCATAGTTTTCAATTCTGTCAACTGAAGTGATTTCATACTAAGTTACTCAAACATTTTTAGWGGGATTCATCCGGCAGATGCTTCTCCTTCAAAGTTCTTTCTGGTACAAGGATCAATTTATTTTAAAAATTAATTATCTTTTAAATAGTTGTAGAGTAATATATTGGACAGCAGCACAAATGAGAATCCTTAATTCATTATTTCTATATGAATCAGGAAAATTAGTCTAAGAGTGAGAATGTACCTAATGGTAATCTACAGATTCTATGTAAGAACCTTGAATCATCTTTAGTAATAGTTAATTTAAAAAGAAACTAAATTTTTCAAATGCTTTATGTAAAAGGTGTAGGGGGACCCCTTCAGTAACCAATTCTGGTAAAAATATCTTATACTCCCTTCTTAAAACACTTCAGCAATTCAAAGAAAAAATACATGTATAGATAGACACTGATGGACTATAATGCACTTTCTTAAAGGACAAAATACTACTCATCTTTTGCCATGCATACATTGGAACTGTGTACCCGACGTGAATATATCTTATGTGGAAGAATATCTCCAGCTATAGTTGCAGCAGAGCATAAGTTCTCTGTCATATTYGGCAACCCTGTGAGGATACCTTGGTTATTATAAGGTATCTCAWATAGCACTGGTCACCTATTTGGATGCTATGGAACTGAGCTCCTAAATTCCATGTAGACGCCTACATTTATACACCTGAMTGTGGTGTTTGCAGTCTGGAGGTGAATTCTACCTAGCGAGACTACTTTTACAAGTAAAAACCACTTTATCCCTGAGCTCTGCATTACCAAATGTCTGTAACAACAGCTTCTTTGCWGCTTATACAGCTCAAACTCTTTTTTTAAGATTGATATGTAAAAGAGTTATATGATCTGACACAAATAAACAGGAAGCTTTTRTACCTCAGCTCTTCACAAAACTATTTTTAATCATTAATTTTATTGAAACAAACAAATCAGCCAAGCTTTATAACAGCTTATTTTCATTATTTTCTTCTGCAAGCTTTAAACAAGTTAACATACTAAGACTACTGAAGCTGTATGAATTTACATGCAAGTCTACTTTAACTCTCTGGTAACAGTTCAAATCTGTAAGGAAAGATAAACAGTTTATCTAATTACATGATATTTAATGTTGATGTTTTCAYGATGCTGATTGGCTGGGTTGTGTCATTAGAATTAAAAGACATGCATGAGATGTTTTTATTGCTGTCATTAATGGTGTTAAGCTCAAGAAGCACGGATATTAGATTGCAATAGTGTGGTCTGCATATTGGGATAGGCAAAAATGCTATTCTGTAACACCAGGACATTAACACATTAACATGTACCAGAAAAAGCAATGAAATCTTAAGTTTGTCTTTTATGCCTTAATTATTGTACTGTGATTATAAATAGTGAAACTAGAGAAAAATATATTTTCAGATTTTTAATTTTTATTTGGCATATAGCCAATGTTATTAATGTATGAAGTAGACTAATGGCTTGCAAGATTCTCATTTATGAAAAGAAGTTCCAAATTAAGAATGTCTAAAGCATATGGAAGAAACACATTTATACTCATGCTTTAAAACTAGCTTGACTTTATAAATATGTGTTATTGCATTCTCACTTTTTTTCTAAATTTTTGACAGATACATGTTTAATATTATTAAAATGTTAACATTTTTCTCTGTCATTACAACATATTATTAAAATGTTAACATTTTTCTCTGTCATTACAACTTTGTAAGCTCTTATAATCTCCAGAAATTCAGAAACTACTTTTTAGTTGTGTATTTTATTAAAATAACAAAAACAAACCTCCAACAGAATATACAGAATGAACTGACAATAAACAATTATTCCACATTTTATTAGCAGTTAGCATTTGCCACATGATCGGACACACAGGATAAATTCAAAATCAAGGCATCATTGTACTAGACATAGTACAATATGGAAAAAGGCTGACCTTGCTTAGTTCTAATTTCATGAGTGTTATACACAGCACAGAARCAAATTACCATGAAGTAAATGATGAGCTGAATTGTGATTGTGTGACTGTGCTAACCTTCAAGCAAATGTAAAATAGCTTATCTTTAATAAATTGTCTTTTTCATATGCTTTTACCTACAGTTACTTTGTAGACTTACCCAAACTACTCCAACTCTTTCTTTCCTGAAATCAGATCATACCTAACACCATGCCACCTTTTTATAGAACTGGAAACTCCATGAAATTCAGCTTAAAGTCTTTCCTAACTGTGCCACTGAGTGGTGTAAGAGCAGTTGTYTGAGGCTAAAACTTCAAGAATTGAAGAACATTGATACTGGAATCATCTCAACTTATTTTAGACATCCGCATTATATATTCTTACAGTTGAACTAACCATCCTAGGCTAGTARCCTTTAAGGTGAGTTACCTCTGACCTATTGCAAATGTTTATTTTGGAATGAGGTGACTTTTATCCTCATTCAATTACTTGAGCACAGGTGTACAAAGTCAAGAAACTCCCTTGCATCACAGAAAGGCATACATCTACCATACCCCACCTGGGGTCCTGTAAAACCCCATCTGCCACTCCAACTGGGTCCTTCTGAAATGTTAAATAGACCCTGATCTCTGGATAACTGAATTGAGATCTCCTTATTTTTTTCCACTGATTGACTAGGGATGTCTAAGTGTCTAACTCAGATGTAGATGTCTACATCATAAATGTCAAACATAAGTTCAGATGAAATCAATTGGAGATTTCATACTTAAAGTGATTCTCCATATTTACTCCCACATGGTGACCATTATTATTTAAAATGTAGTACTGATATTTACAGAATGTTAATGGTATAAAAGCCATGGTCTGGGAAAGTTATGACTAGATTACTAGTTTATTATTTGGTTTTGTTCATTTTTGTTTGGAGTTTTTTTTTTTTTTGTTTTTTTGTTTGTTTGTTTTTTTGTTTTTTTTTTTTTTTTTTTTTTTTTGATTTTGGGGGGATGGTCTATTATAAGAAGAAACCTATAAGCACTTCATCAAATATTGTAAAAAAAATCCCAGATATTCTCAAGGGTACCTATTTAGCAAGTAATTTCATTTAATAGTAATGAGGATATTCATTGCAGTAACTTTTACTCAATAGAAAGATAGAACAGCTTCTGTCTTTCAATAATAGTCTTTCTCTCTCTAAGGAGAGGAAGAAAATTATGAGTAATTATGCGTGTATAAATAGTTCCTCTGAATTTTATTAAAAATTTCCAGAAAAACAAAACAAAACAAAACCTCTGTCAAGATCTGACCCTAAAGAAGCAAATAAAACTATTTGCTAAATAGCTCTATTCTAAATAGAACCTACGATAATAAGATAGTTCAGTTTGGTAGAGTTCTTAGGTGATCTCTAACGTAACTTCCTGCTCAAAGTAGATTTAGCTACAAAGTCAAATAGAGCTAAGGTTTTGTCCAGTCTGGTCTAGAAAACTTCCAAGGTTGGRGAGAGCTCAACCTTTCTGGGCACCCTGATCCACTGACCTTATGGTGGAAAGGTTTCTCCTTATATCCAGTCTGAACCTTTTTCCTTTCAACTTATGTCTATTTTGTCTCATCTTCCCGCCAAGCATTGCTATGAGAGCCTGTCTCCATCACTCCGTCACTTCCCGGTAGGTATCGGGGGCTGCTGTTAAGGCCCTCCACAGCTGCCTCTTCTCCAGGCTAAACAAGCACCAGCCACTTGGCATCTCCTCAGAGGGCAAGTGCTTCAGACTCAGCCATCCTTTGCTGACCCTTTGCTGCCGTTTATYGATGGCTTTCCTGTCCTGAGGGGCTGGGTGCTTTATTATAGATGTGCTCTAATAAGTGCTGAGTGGTGATCACACTTCCCTCGATCTGCTGACTGTGCTGCTGTTAGCACCACCCTAGATGCTTTTGGTCGTCTTTACTGCCAAGGCATCCTTCTGGCTCATGTTTAACTCCTCAGGGTTCCCCTGTCCCTAGAGCTGTTCCCCAGACCATCAGCCCCCAGACTATATTAGGCTGGCGTCTTTCTTCTCAGGGGCAAGRCTTTGTATTTATCTTTGTTCAATTCTGAAAGGTGAATATTAGCTCATTCCTCCAGTCTGTCTAGGGCCTCTGAGTGGTAAACCTACCCTCAAGCATATTAGGCGGTCCCTTCAGGTTGCCATCACCTGCAAATGTGATGAGAGCACACTCCTCAAAGTCATGAATAAATCTGCTGAACAGGAACAAGTCACAGTATAGGTCCCTCTTATTTTTGTTACTCATCTCCAGATATGATGTATGACTCATTCACCACTACCTCTGAGCCTGATCATCCGACCACTTTTTCACCCATCTGGTTGTCCACCCTCTAGTCTGTAATGTCCTTGCTTTGATATAAGAGACTCTGGGTATAAGATACAATCTCTTTGGTATAAGAGATTGTGGGAGACGATGGCAAAAGCCATACTGAAGTTGAGGTAAAAGACATTCTCTTTTCTCCTTTCATCCATGAGCCTTAGCATTTTAGCATATGAGGCAATCAGGATGGTCGGGCACGTTCTGGGGGGCAGGTTTAGCTCTGTTGGTTAGAGCATGGTGCTGCTAATTCTTTCTTTATAGGCCATTTTTTTTCTTCTTCCTTTTCTTTTTTCTTTTTTTTTTTTGTGAAGATGACAGATCTATGTAGATATTCCAAAGCAGACATCATTGTTGATCTACTCTAATAAAACAATTTAATTTTATTTTCCAAGTAAATTGTAGCCTTAAAACACTACTGCCATTAGTGGCATCACTAAAGCAGCTGGCTATAGAAGTCAGTAGCAAAACTGCCAATAGATTGATTTGATCATGGTTTCATTTGCAGATCTGTTCCTACAAAGTTGAAAACGTAACTTCTACAGAAATCAACACGATATTTCTATAGGGAAATATATTATGACAGGAAAATTTTGCAAAAAATACATGCATGTGTTTTAGTGACTGATGGATGATTTCTCATACTTAAACATGTGCTTAGCCTTTACAAGATAAAGTCATCACATTTTAAATGCAATATCAATGAGCTAGCACATTTCTTCCATATTTTTACTACTTATTTAAACTAGGTTGGTAAGATGTTGTTTTGAACAAGCACAAACACTGGAGCTTGGTAAATATCTGATACTTAAATAAAGCCCATTGTAATAATATACTCCATTGTAATCATTTAGAATGGGTGTAATTTCTCTTAATTTTAAACTTATAAAATTTAACTGTGTAAAGCTAAGTTCTCTTATTCAGATTTTATACAGTTTTATATAGCAGTTAAATAAATACTTCTAGAATGTAATTCTTTTCACCTGAAAATGGTATGATATCTAAGAYGAATAGGATTCTTATTCTGTAGCAGTGATTATTTCTCTCCTCTGACTTAAAGAAAGCATAAAAACCTTAGATTTCTATGCCAGATTTGCTGAATTTTACCATTAGATATCCAACTCCAGAGGGCAAGCCAGAATATTTGTTGTACTTAGATTATGATGATTTTTCTCTTCGTATTGCCTCTTTGTAGGCTAAAAGCTCTACAAAACTAGCTTAGTCTAAACATACAACTAAAAAATTAGGTGAGATGACTTCCACTCTTGTTATAGACAGCGAACTATTTTTGTCTCTCTCCTATGTAATTCAAGCATATTTTTTCTCTTATTTCAACTCCACAAAAGTTTGAGGGATGGTTCAGAGGGAAGAGGGAGAAGCAGTTTTACACGTGTACACCTATCATACACACTCGTGCACGCACACACTATTTTTTATCCATTTCTTGAACCACTTAACACCAATTCCAAAACTTGACTATCGACCTGATCTTTACCTCTCCTGATATAACTCAGACGTCTGTTCATTTTCAGTCTGTTTAAATATATTTCCAGAGTAGAGAAGGTACTTTCTGCTATTAAATATGATRTTATTCTGATACTAGATATTCACAAGGGATCTATTTGGCCAGGTTCAGACAGAACTAGTAATAATCATTCTCAGTCACATATTCTGGGCATAGATCATCTTGAAATGGAAACACAGATTGGATTCCTCTGGTGGAGCATGGGAAGTTTTAGTAGGCTGTAAATTGAGGTAGAGAAGCTCCTTTTCCTATTGATCTGTAGTTTCCATGGGTCTTTTTAGTTTGAGACTTGCACAGGGGTCCAATAGAAACACTTCATTCTACCAGTTAAGTGGTTTGCAATAGTAGTTGAATGATTAAGAAAATGTTCACATCTACAGTCACAGAAAATATGCATAAAATTCCCATTCAGAAAATATTATTTTGGAAAATCCTTAGCAAAAGTTCTGTCCCTGTATAACGTCACTGTCATATCACTATCTTTGAAGCACTGTTATCTGGGATGCTTTTGACCTGGTTCACTTTGTAGTGTATCAATCTGATCTACCAATCACRTAAAGTCCAATTAAAGATCACTTTGAACTTTTTGGAGATTTAATGGGTTCTCAAGTGAGGCAATTGCACACAAATATAAAATTCTTGTGGTAATTTCAGCTGGAACTTTTACTTCTTCCTGYGTTACTATACGTATTATCCATTCTACACAACAGAAAATGTTTCATGTTGGATTTAGATCTATAACATAGTGAATTAATGCATTCCTGTAAATATACTACATAAATGCAAGTGTTTATTAACATCAATTAAGTGCTGACACTAACATAATTAAAATGATAGTGACATATCATAAAGTTCCTTTTTGTGGCTCAGGCATAAGAGATTAAAGAACCAACTTTGTAATTTGATACCATGTGTTAAATTAATGCTTGCCCATGTTTCATTTCTTTTCTTAATCATATTTAAACCTCATCTTTGTAAGTCTAGAAGATTAAATTCAAGACATGCTTTCTGAATTTCAGATAACTTCCTTTCTGAATCACAGCTATTTAAGATGAAGCAAAAAATGAATATTGCAAATAATTTTATGCAGATGGAAATCATGTTCTCAGTGAATTGTTAATGCTTAAAAGGAGAGAGGTTGTTAGAGGAAAGGCTACAGAAACAGATCATGAATTTTAGTGATGCAGAATGTGTCTGTGTAAAACATACTTGAAACCCACAAAAAGTTAAGAGATCAGTAGCTTGTGCCCCACTGTGTGGGGCTTCAGTCAGTCAGACTTATGGTCCCTCAATGTGCAGCCCATCTGGCCTATGCCACACAGAAAGCAGTGTGTGATGCTGTGCCATTTGGAGCTGAAGAATAACCTCTTCCTGTCTGTTTGCATCTTCATATCRCTTTCAAATTGACTTTTCAGCAGACACATGATCACAGATCCATGGCTTCACATGCATACACATTGTGGAGCAGTGTGTTCTAAGTTTACAGTAAGTATACTACCACTGTTAATTGACACATGGAAACCATCTGTTATCCATACTAACTTTCCCAAACAGTTTGTAAATTTGCATAAACTCTTTACACTGCATAGCATTTATCATACACTGTAGTATTACAAGAAAGAAGAAAGAGTATATAATGAATATTAATTATTGTTAATATTCKTTTTTGGAAAAAAAAATATATTACCATTATCTGCTCCTGTTGATCATAGTGAGTACTGCTTCATACTACACACACACAAAAAAATAAATAAAATAGTTTCACTGCAACTTACTTTTACTTGGATACTAGGATAAAGCTTGTCTCCAAAATGTATGGCTTCAAAGTGGAAAACATCAAGGATGAGTTTCAACTCTCTAGATAGTTAGTATGTCATTATTATCAACCGTGCTAAAGGGACTTGATTCAGYTGCCTAAACATAGAAGCCACCTGGGATGCCATAGGATATCTGAGGCATCTKCTTGAGGCTGGCAGACCTGTCGGCGATCCCTATCTCTCCTGAGTCATACCTAGAGAATGGCTGACGTAGGATACCTTAAATATCCTGCATGTCTAAAGTTTAGAAGCTAAATCAAATCCTTGCATTTGGTCAGCAGAAGACCTCTTTTAGGTTTGCTATGGYTTGATTTAGCTGCCCACAAATAAATAATGTTCAGTACTATTTGAAACATCATAAGATATTGTTCATTTGTATAAATGTAGAAATCTAGTGCTACTTGAGACATCTTACACTGACTCTCCTAAGTGCAACTGGTTTTCAAAAAGGACTCATATCTTCCATTTCTGTTTCATATTCTCCCAYTTCTTCACTGCAGACTTCTTTAGATAGGCAAGTGGTCAGCAGCTGGGGCTGGCTCAGGGATTCTGTGTTTCAGCAAGGGAACAGCTTCTTGCCTCTATGCTCTATGTGCCATTTGATATCTGAAACATCCTACCAGAGCTAGCAGTTATAGCTAAAGAGTTACAGAAAACATGTCAGCAACATTCAACATATAGGAGATCCAGCTGATATCCTACAGCTTCTTAGGTAGCAGTACATGTTTGTATTAAAGCAACTTACTGAAACTTAGCAATACCTTACTTGTACTACTTACTTGTAGCTACTTTCATTTAGAAATTTATATTTGGTAAATATAAGTTGGAGTTGAATTTCTTTCTACTTTTCTTAAAAATGTTTTTTTTTTCTGAATATGAAAACAAAAATAATGATTTTCTAGTTCTGTAGCTTTCAGAACTTACGAGAATTCAATTAATGTGTATAAGTAAACTAATGAATTCCAGCCCTAATATTTGATGACATGACATTCATGTTGCATATTGTTACTACTGTCAAGAGTTCATATAGATATAGTTTAGAATTTGAAATAGAATCTTATAATATTTAATTTTCATAATAATCAATGGAGTCAGGTGAGTGATAGATTTTAGAAGTAAGCTATTCTTCGCTTCATAGCACTTTTTTCTTAGTTTACCATATGGATACTATCATCACATATGTGTAAAAATATGCAAGAAACAGAAACATCTGATCCATTGAAAGTTTGAAGTTCTTTTTTCTCTGAATATGACTAAACTGCTGTCAGAAGAGATTGCAGGAAGGTATATAAATACTTCTGACAATTTTAAACAAATCAACTTTGCTTGAAGTAACAGTTTTCCTGCCTAAGTCACCTTATTTTCCAGAATTTTTGTGAAAGCATTATGTTCCTAACATGCAAGCATTTTTTCTTTAATATCAGCAGATGATGTAGAATAAATTCTCATGGGAGGGGGAGTAAATGAGTCTAGACATACCACTAAATCCTCTGTGCCAAGGAAAGATCTCTGGCTGTGAGGCTAAAAGGCACAGAACACCTCACATGTACTTTAATGCAGAGTGGCTACATTTATAATACATAGCACATACACCTGGTACTCCCAGGCCCTAAACTTTTATTGCRTAACAGTTCAAGGGACCAAGATGTGTCCATTATATCGTCCGAGTGCTTCAGAACAGTTAGATTTGTCTGAAAATTTCCAAAATAGCACCTTTAAGGCATGACTTTGCGCCCCGGCATGTGGCAGAAGGATATAAGAGGGTTCAAAGCCTGCTGGGATAGAGTTGGAAGACAGTTTTAGAAGACTGTGTGGAGAAGCCAACACAGTCTCACTAATGTTGCCTGTTCAAAGTGATACTTGGAGTGACATATCTCCCAAATTACACTGAGGTTTCCTGGACTAGCTGGTGCAGATCAAAAGACAACATAGGAGCTGCTCAGCCAACACCACACTGGTCCTGGTCTTGGTCATCTACTTGATCATGTTGCATAAACATTTGTTTGCCTAGTGAGGTAACATGCTGTCTTGTAAATTAGGCAATGATACAGACTTGAGATTCTCAAGAACTATTCTGCTGCATGCTGTTCAATTATCTTATTCCATGGTTTCTTTCTGGGGAAATAGAAGCATAAATTTGCTCAGTCATCAGAATCGTTCTTGCATTGCATAAATACTACACCAAAAAAGTTCTTAAAATATATTAATGTCCATTTTAAAAAGGATTTTTTTCTGAACYTACTACTATGATTGAAAGCCAATTTCAGACTTACAAAATTTAGAAGCCTGCTAAATGTATACTTAAAACACACTTAAACTCTGAATCCTTGATTTTATTTTTTTTTTTATTTTTTTTTTTTTACCAAAGCTCTTTTCATAAATCCCCAGGATTCTGCTATCATAACAGAGGGGTAGTTTTGCTGTCAGAACACAATACTAGTCTTGGAAGAATAGGGAACAGAAAATACAAATTACTTTTCTACTATGATATCCTCAATCAAAAGGAAAAATAGTTTGGGAGGAAGATTAAGSTGCAGGAAGTAGAGATCAAGATTCACAAGAGTATACAAATAATTAAAGCTTGCTTACATAAAGTACCTCACTGAATAAAACAACTGCTATAAGTAGAGATTAACCAGAGCATCTTAATAAGATCATCGAGATCACGTTTAAAAGGCTGGAGATTTAATCAGAACAACTACAGCCATGGAGAACATCAAGGAAAATCAATTAAGATTAGAAACAAAGAGAAACCTGTAAAAAGTTTATAGAATCCATGGAAGGGATGCTTTAAAACTAAATTGTGTTTACTGTGTCAGTAARCTCAGAATTTGGTGAAACATGCTGAGTACC
Source organism: Rhea americana (assembly GCF_003343005.1). NCBI lineage: Eukaryota > Metazoa > Chordata > Aves > Rheiformes > Rheidae > Rhea > Rhea americana. Next base: position 9,243,083 of record NW_028186423.1, read on the forward strand.
AAGTTGGTATTGCTCTGCTGAGCTGTATAGTCACATGGGGATGTGGCCTTAAAGATATTTAGAAAATACTACATTTGAAAAGATTAATTTTAATATTTTTTACTGATATGGGGATCATAATATTGAAAATTGRTAAAAAATCTCAGGTCTAATCTCTGCAGCATTGATGAAAAGTTTTTTTGTCTAATAGAAGAAAAGTTGTTACCCCAAGCTGATTGTGTACCATATTTTTACTTTATTAGAGAACATATACTTTAGATCTTCCAGCTCCTCTTTTTCCTCTTTTTCTTATTRATTATCAAATATTATTGTAGTGGCATAATATGTATTCATTATATAGCTTCTCCAGGTTTATTGTTTAAATCTAGCTATCTCATGRTTCTAAAGTTGGTTACATCAATTTAATTGCTCTGTATCAATTACCCAAAGCATATTACAGTATGTTTTGGTACTTCTAGTACTCTACAGTTTTCTTTTCAGTACAGATGTGGCAGAATTTTAAGTAATAGGCACTCCATTTTACAAAGCATTTATTTGACTGGCCCACTAAAATATGAGCTTGTTGACTTTCCAAATAGTTCATTGAGTCTTCAAYGCAGCCAGGATGAGCTTGTGGATTCTTTTTTGTGATTGATTTTTTTTCCCCTTTGTATAAGGTATTCTTATTTCAGTACTATTTAATAGAAGACTAAATTGAGAATATGTAACTTTATAGGTGTAGGTTTTATTTTTACTTTTTATGCTAGTAGAGGATATAAAAGCAGTTCTGAAAGAGGGTGAAATGTTAATAAAATGCTTTGAAGAACTATCTTACATAATTGCTGCACATTATTATTCTCAGCTTTCTGTATTTTCAAGTTATGAAAAGATTCATTGCTATACTTAATTTCATAGAAGAACAGTCTAGTTTCAGATTTATTTGGGACTCCAAAGTTTTAGCAAAGAAATAATAATATCAAAGAGAACAAAARCCCGTCTTGGCCTTTGGAACACCGGGCGCATTCCTACTACTAATTTTGAATGCTTGCAGGCTCAGGGCACGTGCTCCGGCCTTGTCCTGACCTTGATGGAGAGAGGCATGGGCTTGCATCAAGTTTCCTTCCTCTCTCCTCCCAAGTCTTGGACAGAGTGCAAAGAAAGCTGAAGGTTATGAGYTTGACAAGATCTACAGTAGGGTCCACCCTGGCTCCTAATACATGGATCCAGGCAGTTTCTTAAAATGTGTGTGTGTACTACAGGGGGTTTTAGTGCTGGTTCCTCACAAATACTGCCCAAGTATGCAGATATCTGCAGAAAACAGTTGCCAGACTATAAACTTCAAAAGATTATTGTACACTCACAGACAAAACCTCTCCCTGGTATCAGACAAGTTTAAAAATGACTCCATTAGAAACGACTCCTTGATTTAAAATGGGATAATCAGAATCTATTTTCTAAAGCTTCAACATTATATTCACGGATTAATAGATACAAAGATACTTATGCACCTTTTAAAATAACTTATTCTCTTGAATATTATTTTGTCTTTCATGACAATAAGATATTTAAGTAGTCCCATTAGTTAGCATAAGAAACCACTAAATCTCTCAATTYTTAAAAAAGTAAACCATCCAGTGGAATTAAGTTGTTCTTTTAAATTTGATTTATGATCTGTTCTTATTTTTAGTTGAATTTACTGCAATAAAATAACCCCCAAATTACTTACTCCATCAGTTTCCTGTGAAAGTGTATTGCTGTTCACTCCAGCATACTGATAACCTTCTAGCCAACAGAGCTGATCTACAGTTATTAATTTTTTTCGTTGTTATTTTCTATGCCTACTAGCAGAAATCTAACAATGCCTGCTGGCTGAAAAATTAACCAGCTGAACCCTTTCTCATCTGTYTCTCAGTAAGCTAATGAGAAAATGGGTCTGGCAGCCTCACATTTTTTTCTTGCTGAGCAGTCCCAGCAGTGGGAGAATAAGAAAATATAACCCTCCACAGCCATTTTGTTCCATTTTCCCTAACTTTGTTATAGAGGTATGTCAGGCTAGAATAGCTATTACTTCTAATTGCACAAAATATTACATTTATTTGAAAGGAAGTTCCTGCTTCTAGCAGAATTTATGGAAACAAATTGAAAATTGGCAGTATAATAACTAGGTCTAGCAAAATAGCAGTACATCCCTCCTTTAAGTTCTCTTCTTCATATCACACAGAGAACTGAAATGAACACAGGACTGTTATCTCCATCCTTCTCTTCATGAGTAATGTAAAAGTTTGTCTGACTTTCTTTATGCCAGTAATTCCAACTTTCTTTACCTTTTAAAATGTGTTTTTCATCTTATGCTGCCCTAGCCTCAAATCCTGTTAAAAAAAAAAAAAAAAAAAAAAAAAAAAGTACTGAGATAATTGTATACTATTATACTAACGTTTTCCTTACAAATTTGTCATAATCTTCTTGCTTGTCTGTCGTATGTGCTTATTCTCATATTCTCACATACCAAATTATGAGAGTTTGTTTTCTGGCTGTGGACCACTTAGCACAACAGTCCTCTCTCATAGATACTGTTATTTGATGCTCATATGAAAAACAATGCATAGGAGTAGATTATGTAAATTCTGACTAAGTTGTAATCATTTTAATGTAATCTATTTATTATTCAACAATACTTGTCATAAAATGTTGAGTTTAATCTGTSATATAATATATATGCAATTTATATTTCTACAGCCGTGTTGAAAAATAGAGTATATTAATTATAATCTTACAATTAAGAGATTCATATTTTCTACATTGTGTAATTAGAATTGAAAATGTATTTTCAATTAAAGACATTTTAACAAGATTGCTGTATAACAACAAGCCTTGATTCAATCAAGAAAGTGGTTAAATAGACTTCAGTTACGCTCATAAGAACAGATAGAAAAGTAGTAGAAGAAAAGAATTACAGGGTTCAGTCCTGTYATTCTGAAGTCTCATCATATTTATACTGAATTTTACTTTTTATTCACCAGTAAAWGATAAAATAGTCTATTGACTACTTGTCAGTAGATTACATTCTATATATTTGAAAAACTAATCATAAATAATGATAAACATTCTAGATATGTTTATCTAGATAAACATCTAGATAAACAATCTAGAATAATGCATATCTTGGAACATCTTTGGTTTCTAGAAGTATGTACTTGTACTGTCAAACAGGGGGAAAAATATTGAATATGTGTCACGAGTACACCACAAATAAACAAGTACAATCTTTCCACGAACAATCTCAAAATAACCTAGGAGTGCAAACTGAGATTGGCAGGGCGAAGTGTCACCAAAATCATCTGAAAACATATTTGAAGAACAAAAGCAGAACTTATTTGAATTTCAAAATCACAACAAGCTTTTTCCTTTAAAARTATTCCAACAGATTTCTTTTCAGTTCCAGTACAACTACCAAAAGAATGTTAAAGCATAGAAACTGATGTAAACATTTTATTTAGTTACTATCAAGATTATAATATAAAAGAATCCATTCAAAGTCATAGTATGGACTGTTGACATTCTCCAGTTATGTTTCRTAAAAAAAGGCTCCTTCAGTTATTACTTTGTGTGAAGCATATTCAGTGTATACAGAATACAAGCGTATTCTGTACGTAAATGTGCACAATGCTATAGAAGAGTACATTCCTGATCATAGTCTGTGTAATCATATATTAAGYATAGTAAATATAAGATAAACACACAGATAAATATATTTTTATGTCAAAGCTAAGTTTCCTGTTTCATAGTTCCAGCACAATAGTTAGGAAATTCAGAGAAACTTGGTAAAGAAATAAGATAAACAAGATTTAAATGTCAAATCTCCAATTTTTTTAGTTTAATGATAAGTAAGATAACTATCCACTACCAAAGCTTAACACACTAAACACCTAATAAGGTTCAGTATTCATCATTGTATTTCACACAAGTATTTCATTGTTGCAACAAATTAGATTTACTGTTACTCAACCTCTATCATGACTGAAATAATTTCTAAATATTTTCATTGAGTGAAGAATTAGATAAGAGGAAAAGTAGACTGATTACACCTTATCCTTCCCTCTCCAGGATGGTATGCCTACCTTCTTAATCTATTAAAAAAAAAAAAAAAAAAAAAAATTTTTTTTTTTTTTTTTTTTTTTTTTTAAGTATGTCAGTATTATCACAAATATCACACCACAGAATACTTTCACAATTTCACAATCTTCATCTGTTAACATCCTATTCATTTGTGCATATTAAGAGCTCTCGCTGTCTTCACTTCGTAAGCATTTATGATCACACTTCATTTCACATCCCTCTAAATCCAAACTTAAATGTACATGCTGTCAGCCCCAGGACAGTTTTCATCAATGTGAATAATCAAGGTACTTAAGGGGATATAGTTTAATGATCAATTAATTTTAAAAATATCTCCTTTCTAACTATGAGAGTGGTCAGTGCTATCTGTGAAGTTTGTTTGTAATTCACTCAACAATTTTCTTATCCTTAGGTGCTATCTAGCTTAATACTCTTAGTCGTAATAGGTTCTGCATTCAAGATCCTGGTATCTCCAGTTTTTTCACACTCTTTATTCTTTCTATAAATTGGCAGTATGATCAATGCAAGTGATATAAACTCAACTTTTCCATCTCCCAGTTCCCTGATGCCTTTGACTATRTCTGTACCACTGAATAAAAGGGAGCCAACAAACAATCTGAGCACACAGCCTCTGCTCATGTTAGTCCATTCCTTAGTTTTGTTTTTGACTGATACAAGTAATTTTCTTCAAAAAAAAAATCTATAAAGCCACATCTGCAATATTGCATCCAGTTTTGTGGCTCTGAGTGCAAGAACAGTTATCAGCCACAGTTCTCAGTGTGCTTAGTGCAGTTTACCAGCTTTTTCTAGGAACTAATTTCTTGCAATGGGATTGGTGTTCCTGCTTGTCTCTCACCTCATGTCTTAGGGCTCACTTTTGTCATGCCTTTAGTTGCTGCTACCTAATATTAATCCAAGAAAAAGSAAGATAAAAAGACTGTAAATATTCAGCAAAATTTTAAGATGAATAATCATCCTCCTTTTCATTCCATCTTTTACTGTAATTTCCTATCTCTCTTACTTGAATTTTCTATAAGTCATTATYCTCTCCCTGAATACCTAGGGAAGAATATTTGTTGGATCTTTAATAAARCATTATTTTTACAGGAACAATAAAGAAAAAAATGTTACTTTTCCATTATGTAAAAGTGTGTTTATAAAACATTGATGGGGAATACTATATMTTTGTAAATAAAATCTAGCAGTGARAGGGACTGATTAGTGGATTAGATTGCCTGAACTTTGATAATTAAAGCAAATCAGCCTTGGACCCTTGTTTGTTTCTACAGGACTGAAGCATTTGAAGGAATCAGCAAYGACTACTTTCACATATTGGATCCCTGAAGATAAACTAATATCAATCAATTTGAGATTAATTTCACTTGATTTTATAGGTCTATAATATGGACATATYGTAGAATTGGTAAGGTTGGAAGGGACCTCTGGAGATCATCTAGTCCTACCCTCAAATGAGTGGCCCTTACGGGGATTGAACCTGTGACTCTGGCATTATTAGCACTATGCTCTAACCAGCTGAACTAAATGCATTGGGATAGTCACCCGAAGATCAGTTTGTAGTTGATAGAGGAAAATAATGTGTAGAGTGTGCCTTGCTCTACAACAGAATAATCAGTCTTGTTTCAGTATTATATTTTARCATAATGTAAATTGTGTCCTAGAAGTCAACTTTGATTTTTTGACTTTGTCCACAAAGGGTATCAAGGACAACTAACTCCACTGAGAACTCTGCAATGATCATATGAATCTTCCGCACTTTCATAGACTGTTCAGCACTTTGCCAAATGGGATTACAAAAGATGGCTATTTCGTCTTAATGTAACATGTATACGTTTCACTAAGCAGTACCATAAATGAAAGATCAAAATGTACTTTTTGATCTGACTTTAAGAATTGGAGTCTGAATTGGACTTAGACTCCAAATTTTCAACTGGAATATCAATGCTCTGCTCTGTCAAGTGCCAACACATTAGAAATACATCCTTGAGTGTTGGGAGGATCTAAGGTRACTGTCTAATAAAATGAGAGATGAAGGTTATTCTGATCAGAACTCAAAGATCTTAATGATTTCATYTTTTTATGTTAGCTAAGTTGTTTTTTCATCTGTCTTTCTTACCAAATGATGTCTGTCTGTTTTTTGATTCTTCAGCTTATAACACAGGACCAAATGTTCAAGACTTTCTTTATTTTTTTTTTCATTTTATTTCTTGTCTTCCTACTACAAGGCATTTTATGGCTTCATTGTCATATCCTTTTCATGGTTATTACTTAGTCAGGAAACAAAAACCTGGCAGATCAACAAAGCTTTTGACCTTGCTGGTCTCCATTTGATCTACATTCCCTATTTCTAAGCTATTAAAAATTTAACTGGTATCTCATTAAGATAATGTTCTGCTGCATTTGAGACTTGTAGAGGTAAGGACTGGGCTTCAGATCTTAACTGTAGTTAGCTGCATAACTTCTAGTTCAGTCTCTGCTGTTCTTAATGTGGGAGATTTAGTCTAAATGGAAAAGGAAATGAGCTACAGATCTTTTCTTGCTCTAACAGCATTTCAGTATGGGGCAGTTTAAGATCATAGAGAAAGCAGCTTATAGTCATCTTCTAGCTGCAGGTTGCATGTTAAATGATCAGAAAACCTTCTCTGTATATGTAAGAATATATATAGGTATTGTGTTTGTTGGTTTAGAGGCTCTGTATTGACAATTAAAAATGGAAAAAGTGTTCAGCACATCTCAGAATGGCCTCATCTAAGGGAATCTCTAGAATAACTTGCCTGTAAGGGCAAGCTCTCTGGATCATGTTCTGACTGAGAGTCAGAACAAAAATGTTTCCTGTATACTTATGCTAATTCACTGTCAAAATACTCATTAGTCACATGAGATTTTGTGCAARGTTATTGACATTTATGTCTCTGTATGAAACCTCAGTTTTGAATTTGCATAAAAACTATCAAATATTATGTAAAAATTGTAATCATCTGGCATAGGAACCATGTATTCTTTTGATCATCAGCTTTTTTCATACTAGACTAAAAYATTTCCAAATCCTTCATTACTATCATCATAAATATCAGTTTATTCATTTTCATCCATCTGTATTTTAAAAATGAAAAGAGGAGGATGAGCTAGAATTTAAGTTTCTGATTCAGCAACGGAAGTCTGGAAAGACCTGGGAACATTTCTCTTCTCTCTCTCCGATTTTCTACACAGTCACTGGGACAAAACCAAGTTTTTTATAGTTGTAAAACTGTACCCTCTGCTTTGCTTTCAATACCGTTCCTGATGATGCTGAGCGCTATGTTGGCTTTGCTGCCTGCCACTGCTCACTGAGACAATGATTTCAGAGCACTGCTGGTCCTCTGAAGAAGGGCAGAGGTAGAGGCCAAGACCTCTTTCCCCAGTTGCAACTGCCAGCTCCAAGTTCAACATCACACAAGCATTGTTCAGCTATCTTTAGCTATTGTTTTCCTTAAATGCATTACTTTATGTTTACTCATACTGAAGTCTAGGAAAAAAAAAATCCCTTGCCGTGATCCATAGACTTAGAGCTTACATTACTCACTCTTTTTGTCAGAGTCAGTGATGGTTATTACTGTTGTCTTATGCTGTAGCTGTTTTTAGTGATGGATTGCACAAACCTTGGCCACCAGTTCTGCAGTTTCACATTTAATGGCCATCAGATATCTCAGGCAGATATTTGCAGCCCTGATAACTTACTGTCATTTGACTTCACTGTTTGATCAAATACTTTCTGCATATTTTCTTCAAATTGGTCTAGCTTCTCTGACCTTCCTTTTAGAAAGGATGTATCGGCTATGGGAATATCCCTAACGAAAGACCAATGTAAAGAATCTACTGAGACTTTCTTCCATGACCTTCTAATCTCCATCGGTCATTTGTACAGTAAAGAAATTAGAGGACTTACTAGTCCCCAGATATTATGCATTTCTATCCAAATTCAAATTCCCTTTAAATTAGGTGATCATAATGAAGATTTTTTTTCCTTTCTTGGACTTGTCTTGTGCAGGATTTTGTTTATTTGTTTGCTTTGTTTTTTTTTAACTGAATAATTTGATTAGAGAGGGTTTTGAAAAAGAGCATAGACATTTATAATGAATTTAGTAGCTATAACTTTTGACAATAGGATTCTATTACTGCCCCTTTACTCATTAGTCATCCACATTCATCTCCTTTTGCCTGACACTTTATGAAGATGCTTACTCTAATCTTCAGCAGAAAGGTTTGCAGAGCTGAATATAAGACTGCACAAATATTACAGCAATTTAAGGAACAAAAGCTTTAATGGCTATTATAATTTCTTTGTTACTGTGCAGAGCTTTTAATTATAATACAGGGTGCTACTGACTAGAAAAAAAAAGTTGTTTGTCTTTAAAAATTAATAGTTAACTGTTCTTATTATAGTCCTTCAAATACTATATCTAAAAATGACTCCAAAGCTTGAAATCCCCCCCTTCCTCCTTTTTTTTCCTCTATAGATACTTTTGTTGTGGGACTGCAGGAAATTAAGCTGTTTCCTTAAGCAGCTGTTTCCCTTACGATAAGAAGCACAGTACTCACTTGGGTTCAGGAACCACGTGTTTTAGCCCTGGTTCTACTACTGAGGTGTCAAATATGGTGAGCAACCCTGGCCAAGTTATTTTCTGTCTTTGTGCCTCACTCTTTCCATCTCTATCTAAGACAAATGAGTAACTGTCTTTCTATATAAAGCATACATATGTTTGCTAATGAAATTGTTGTTGGTACTGTATAGAATATAATTCCAATCCTTAGCAAAAAGAKCAGCAAAAATAACATTTTACTGAGGGAAAGCCATACCAGATGTATTAGGACAGGTTCTTGCTGTAAAATTTCTTCCTTTGTAAATGATTGAGTGGAACTTGGCAGTGCCTCTGTTTGTTAGAAAGAAATGAAGCTGGGATTAGTGTGAACTTCATTGTAAACCTGAGAATCCTAAGCAGAAATTTAGATAGAACAGTAGCAAATCATTCTCTGATGAGCAATGTGCTTTTATTTGTCTAAGGAACTGGGAATTGATGTTGGCTTGGATCATTCAATCATTTTCAGTACTCAGTTGAGGCTTTGTGCAAGGGTAACTTAGACTTATGGGCCAATCTCACTTGYCTAGCCATAGATCTGAAAGGTTACATAAAATGTTGAGAAGACAGGCATCAAATCAAAAAGAAATAGAAAATTGCATTTCATCCAGAAAAAGATGAATTGAAAATACATTCTATTTAAGGTATGGTTCATCGTGTTATGGTAGAACAACTCACTTTCTCCTCCTGTCAAGTCCTCTGTTTCATAAAGAACTRATCCCGTTTGGCATCATATCACAGCTCAGCATACCTAGCAGGGTCTGGAGTACCTGGTCTGTCCTCCCTAGCACACCATGATATTATTAYATATTGATATTTTTTTTATCAGAGCTGGAGAGACAGTTCAGCAAGTCTGGATGTGAGCAGTTTAACTTCAACGACTTTGTTTCATGCATCAGATGAACTGCAGAAGCACCAGTATTCAGTAAAACATTTAGAAGTCCTTGCTGTTTGAAAATGGATTCTTTCAAAGAGCTGAAAAGGAGAGCTGTGGTGCACAGTGACATAGCTGCTCTGCTCTGGCACTAAGTTCAGTAGAACTTATATTGGATAATAAAATAGATGTAAACAGTGGCTTAG
>NW_028186423.1:9252971-9399011 GCF_003343005.1 Rhea americana
AACAAAATGGCATGGGAATCCTCCTGGATCCCTGGAGTTCAGCGATCTCTGCATTCCAACCTCCTGTTAGAATAAAAACTATTCATGAATGGTTGTACCTTGTTGTACATTGTTTTTTCACAAATAGGAAACATAAGTATGCCTGATGTAAAACGTGTCGTATTGCATACATGTGTCACCCCAAATAGCAGATAGAATCCAAATAAATGTAGATACTGTCTGAGCTTCCAAGTGCCAAGGATTTTGTGTCTCTTTAGAGAAATAGGCAACCTGACACAGAGAGATATCTCATTCTTCCCTAACATAAAGATCTGGGTTATGCACCTCAAGTTAAGGGTATGAATACAGATCTTAACTAAGGCACCTTGTCTAGTAGGGTTTTTTTGGTTTTTGCAGGAGTTAATATCTGCAGCTCAAATGATAACATTCATTATGAGACTGGTCAGGCTAACATAGGGAAAGATGATTATAATGAATGAGTTTAGGGCAAAAGATTATCGTATTTGTTGACAGAACAGGTGCTTTCTATGAATATTGTGAATTTAACTAGGTCGGTTATTAATTAAATATTATACACTCTAGTGTTGAACTTAGAATTAAAGCAATAAAGAGGCTCTGGTTCCAAGTGTCTGATGATAATTAAATTATGAATAATGCATTGAGCAGTTGAGCCGATCAGAAAAATATTCAAAATAAGCCAATAAGAAACACTGATGACTACCATTAAATTCTGTGGAGTTCAAGGCCTGAATTCGGATACCTAAACATAGGTGTTTAGTGTCATTCATATGTTCTAGATTATCCAACATACCTAGAAAGGACTGAAATTTATAACTCAGAGTCTATGAGAGAAATATGGCTTTCTACAGGAGCAGCTGAAGGCYGAGGCAGGGCAGGACCGTGCATGGCATCTCAAAAGACAATAGATGCRTATTGTAGGCAACTGAATAAAGGCTTTAGCCAACACAGTCGGWGCAGTATAAAGAGTTATTCAAATTACCAAAGTCATCCACTTGAGACTGGGAATGATCAGAGTCCTACATTTAGAAAGTTGAATCAAATCCTTACACTGTATAAACCCAARATTAGATGAGCTGAATCCTATCCTCCATGCTTACAGCAGGAACATGTGTCAGTTTTATTCCAGGAGAATATCTTAAAATTCAATCAATGGGTATTCTGGGATTAGATATTTTCAGTGTCTCCTTCTGAACTTGTCCTCTTTGAACTAATTAATTTGAATAACAATTAAATTCCAGTGCAGAAAGAATAGTCCAAGATAAAAAACAGGACCATAAAGTAACCTTGATCATTTCGAGCATTTTGTTAACAGTCTAACCTTACTTTTTTTTCTTTCCTCTCTTTTGGGAAATGATATTTTGGCAGTGATAGGTGATCAAGCATTACTTTGTTATGTAGTGTGTACTGTGCAGAATTAGATGGCTCTTTAAAACAAATCTGCAAGTAATGCCTCTGAAATAACATAACGATAAAAAGATCTTTTATGCCCTTGGCATAGAGTWATTATTATTATCCCTGGGTAATTAGAGGTACCCATGTATCCTGAGACAATCCCAGACTCCTGAGACCAGTGGGAAAAAACAGAGCAAGAAATACTTACTCCTGGAGGAGGATCAGTTCAGGGAACACTTAAACAAAMAGGACATGCACAGATTGGTGGGACTCAAGCCATGAGTGCTGAGGGATCTAGCTGATCAAGGTCATTCYTGATTATCTTTGAAAGGTCATGGTGATCAGAAGAGGTTCTTGAGGTCTGGAAGACAGCAAATTCTCAGTGGTGCCCAGTGAAAGGACAAGAGGCAACAGACACAAATTGAAATACAAGAATTCCACTTAAACATAAGAAATAAAAAGTATATATACTGTGAGGATGGTCAAATACTGGAACAGGTTGCCCAGAGAAGTGGTAGAGTTTCCATTCCTGAGGATATTCAAAACCTGATTGGACATGGTCCTGAGCAATCTGCTGTTGGTGGTCCTGCTTTGAGCAGGGAGATTGGACTAGAGGATTTCCAGAGGTCCCTGCCAACCTCAACCATTATGTGATTTGAAGTGGTTCTATTCTATTTATTTACCTGTTCCATCATATCTTTAACAAAAATTTTATCTTTAAAAGGACATGGACTTCCAATTTAGTATATAGTTGTGAGAAACTTGACTTAACACTCAGGCTTGACTTTGCCTCAAGATAACTGCAGAAAACTCAATAATTGTAATACTGACAACGACAGAAGCAGCATTTCCTTGCTTTCCTTCTTTGCTACTACAAGTTACATGATCTTTAGAATTGCCTTAAAATCTCTTATTTAATCACACACTGTGCTTTACTCAGAAAAGTAGAAATTACTTGCTAATTTCAGCCCCAGTAGGAACATTTGAAACCATAGCTTTGAATTGATCTTTGCATTTTCAGTTGTAACTGTTTGGTTGCRTGTATGAAAGTAGAAATTTGAATACAGTCGTGTGTACTTTTATTTTGCAAAACACTAAGCACATGTTTGGCATTTGGATAGTAATAAAAACAACCATAGTGACAAATTATGGCAGTTTGTGCCAGTTGCCTACATGTACAGTGGGTGTAAATTATAACCATGCTCCAAGAGCACGTTGCTGATTTATGCCAGCTATTTAAGAATTTCTATGACATTATATCTGCAGTCAGACAAATTTCATGTTGCAGTGTAAAAATCAGGAGTTCTAAAAGCCAAGCACAGGTTCTAAAATCGACTTGCTTCAGATTAGGTTGCCCAAGAGGACCGGCTTTCTGGAAGGCTCCACTCCTCATTTGTAACATGACCAGATCCCATGTTATGATCCAATTTGTGTTCTGACTGCACAGAATTGACATTTATTTAGGACTTTATTACGATAATGAGGACTATACGAGTAAGTTTACAGCCTGACTCATTCACCTGAGTCCAAGTCACAAGGAAAGGTGTAGAGCTCTGACTCTTCACCCTCTGTCCAACAAGCCACCCTCACTCTTTACCACAGTTCTCAGAGTGAATGTATGATACTGTGATTTCTGTCAAAGTAAGAAAACTAGATCYATGAATTTATTATCTTTTTTATGGGAAGAAGCTGGGAAAGCTATCCACYTGATGGCTACTAAAGTACAGTTAAGATTTTAGAGTAGAAGGTGTAAAATTATTTTGGGGACCAAATGGAAACTCAGAAAAACGTGGGCTTGTGGCCTGTTTGTAATTTGTAATTTCAAGTTGTTTCTCTTTGTTGATAAAATTTAAAATCTGCAATAAAACTTTTTTTTTTTTTTTTTTTTTTTTTTTTTGAATATGAAACTAATTTTACATGCTTCAGCTTCAAAGAAGTTGAATGGAAAGATTTTATGTTTTGGTATCTTGCAGTTTATATGCATGAAGAAATGTGAAATAAATATTCATGGAAAAAATAATTTTGAGACAATTTACACCAGAACAAATCCAACTAAGAGCAAAAGAACATCCTRTAGTAAAATGTCAAATTTTTGCTGAAGGTCATGTCATAAATTGCAGACAAAATTAGTTCAGCAGGGCTCTTTTATCTTCCTCAGCTGGAAACCTTAATAATATGACTTAGGTTGACCTTGTTTCACTATTGTTCCAAGATACCTTGTTAATATTCCTCTTTTGCATTTCTACTTCCACACTCTATCAAGTACTTTTTCCCTGCATTGTGCTGTAGTTCCAGCTGTACCTTATTCAGTTTACCATCTGTTGAACCTTTGGATTCGGCTGTAAATGTTGGCATTTTTGCCCTATTGGGACTTTCTGCCAAGCAACCATACCTTTTCCTTTATTGTATTTCAAAGGTTAGATTCTTGTTTGTGTGGTCTACCTTTGGAGAGAATTTATGTTATTTACTTGATTTCTGGAAACAACATTTGTTGTAAACAAATATCTTATGATACTGAAGAATTATTAAAGCTTGCCATGCAGACAAGTACATGTTAAAGCTAATGTCATTATAAGATTGCTTTCTGCCTAGCTTCACATAAATCATAATTGTAGAAGTTTCAGCAGAATGATATTAATAAAAGTCTCCATTAAAGAGGAAAAAAATCACTGTATGTGAGATGCAGCTGCTTTAGAGACTTGTTTACATAGAGGGAAATGTGATCTTAATTTTCTGTTCTAGTAATCTACCTCACCTGTTTTTTTCTTGTGTTTTTCTCTGTTGGAAGTAAATGATGGTTTTAACAAATATGGTATAATATTATAGAAAGAGAAGCTTACTTTTGGACAAGTTAAAATGTTGTATTTAAACAAAGTTTTCATATTTTCAGTTAAACTTAATTTAACCAAAAGAAGATTAATAAAAAGTTGAATGGATTATAGCAGTGTGACTGAAATATTTATATATGTGCATTCTTAGTTTGCTCTCTTTCAGAAACAAAGCTTATGAGATAACTGTGTGTGTGTGTGTGTGTGTGAGCGTGTATGGGTGTGGGTGTATGGGTGCGTGCATGCGTATGCATACATGTAGCTAATAGCTTCTGAAATTTTACACAGAAGAAACTTTGGTTGTTGTTGATTTTTCTATGTTGTATGATTGTAATTTTCAATCTCTMTATATTAGAAATAAATACTCTAATTTTAATATCTGTGTATAACATACAAATTTGACAGGGAAGTAGAAGTCTCAATAATTATTACATTTACATAAATTTCATGAAAAGTTTTGGTTAGATAAAAATCCCATTCTCAGCTATGCACTGTGTGATAATGTCTGGTTAAATATTAGAGAAATCACAAAGAAAATAGTAATTTTAGCCAGGTTTCCTATAGAGCAAGGCTAATTAAATTACTTATTCTCTACCAATGCCAGTATGTCATTCCCACCTACAAGTTTTGGATCCACTGATTGATTTCAATCTAATGTGACAGAGTAATTCATGTCCCTCAGATATTTATGTTTCTGCAAGTTCTATAACAGCTTTCTAGATAAAGAAGAGACACCCATGAAAATTTGTGCTTGCTGGTACTATGGTTGAACACAGTAGCTTGTGTATCTCTGAAAAAATTCTCTACAGAAAAAAATTGAGGGCATATGCAGAGCTAACAGAAAATGTTAATGTAGTTCTATAAAAAAGTCAGTCAGCCAAAAGACACAAATGCTTAGTAAACAGCCTTCATTAGATCCGAATCAAAAAGTGACTTGTTTGATAAATGAATATACGAAATAATAATTTTTAGAATATTTAGCACAAATATTTATTGTTATAAGGATTGTTATCTATTCATGGATTAATCATCAAGTTAATGCTACTGTAGATGATAGTGTTCCTTTCCAATTTCCTTTTTTACAAATACATTTTTTTTTCTGAACTGTTTGGGACACAGCTGTCTCAGGCATAACATCTTTCCCATTTATTTATCATAGTGCCTATAATCAGCTGGAATGCCATGTGTGAAATTCTGGGCACTTGGTAGAGTATAGCATTACTGTGACTTTGGGTTTGGAATCTATCCTTTTTGTAGTCAAAAGGGCCATATTTGATGACCTTTCAAATTTAATGTAAAAAACAAGATCTGTTCAAATTGGATTTTGTACAAGAAGACAATTATTTTGGTGAGATACTGTGAGCAGAAGTTTCTATAATTATATAGAGTTTATATCAGAAATTGTGCATAATGTCCAAAATACATTTTAGTACTATTTCTCTAACAAGGAATAAGTCTTTTCTAAATCTGTTTGACTAAGAGGCAAAGTAMAGGTAATAAGAGAAAAATGGAGCTTTAGAGACATAGATTTGATTCCAAAACCAGTCATCTTATGTGATCTTGGGTAAATCATCCAATTCACTGTACCTCAAGACATGTCTTCACAAGGGTGACGATTACACACGTTGTCTCCAGATGACCTAAGGAAGAACTGGAAGCACTAGAAAGAAGAATAACATACTGTGAATGCAACTGTAAAATGTCCAGATCCAAGCTGGTGCTATAAAATGTGGAATTACTTTCATTGCTTGTATTTTTAAAGGAAAGAAGCTTAGGGATCATCTTGAGACCAAGAATGTAGATCAGTCCACACCTGGCCTACAGATTTCTTAGGTATTAATTCCTTTTAAAAGTGATTATCTGTGTGCACAGTGCATAATACCTGGCCTCCAGTTTTCTTTGAGTCCCAAGCTGTCCCCTGGCTCTCCCCGGCACATTTTCTGCATGTTTTTCAGTTCATAATGTTTGAAATGATGGGATGACTTTTAAGCCTATCATGGGGTGCTTCTGCAACATGAAACTGAGGGACGTATTGCATGCTCCTGTGTGTGGCCTGAGGATCTGTGTCTGTGCTTGAGGGTGCAAGACGAGGGACCAGTGCTGAAGGACTTCACAGGCCAGAAAAAATTATCACAGTGCCTTCTTGTCCACAACACTTTCTGAGAGGTGAACTTCCCCGGTGAACTTTCCCTCGAGTAATGCTTGTATATTKTCTTCATCAGAAAAGCCTAAACAGAACAAAATCATGAGTTCACAAATAAACAGWGTGACCATTCAGGGGCCCAGTGCTCCCTGGCCAGCTTTTATCTAGCAATATAGACAGATTTGAAAGAATATTTAAAGGAGCAGAGAACAGATAATCTGACTTCAAAAGTTATGGAAAGAGCTTCCTTAGCTTCCAGAAGGGACTGCAGACTGATTGCTTAAACCTGATTAAACCTGATTAAACCTGATTAAAACTGATTGCCTGAGACAGAGAGTCATCTTGAAAGAATACAAGAATAGGATTTGTTATTTGAGGTTTCACCCCTTCCTCAAAGCCATATTTTGCCTGATCAGTCACTCTGAATTCTCCTGTAAAGTTTAAATATTCTGRTTCATACACTAGTATATTTATGACATATACATGACAAATATTTTTAACAGACTTGGTGGCAAAAGCATAATTTTGGAGACCAGTCACAGAAGCACACAGAAGCATAGAATGGCTGAGGTTGGAAGGGATCTCTGGAGATCATCTAGTCTAACCCCATTGATCAAGCAGGGTCACCTAGAGCATGTTAGAGAAGATCGTGTCCAGGCGGRCTTTGAATATCTCCAGAGAAGGAGACTCAACCACCTCTCTGGGTGACCTGTGCCAGTGCTCTGTCACTCTCGCAGTAAAGAAAGTTTTCCCCATATTCAGGCAGAATGTCCTGTGTTTCAGTTTGTGCCTGTTGCCTCTTGTCCTGTTGCTTGGCATCACCGAAAAGAGTCCTGTTCCATTGTCTTAACATCCTCTCTTAAGATATTTGTAGGCATTGATTTTGAGATTTTATTTAACTAGATAACATGTTTTTAATTCAACTTTTTTTTCTTTATGTATGTAGAWTTTTTTCATACTCTTCTTTAGATGATCTCCAGAGGTCCCTTCCAACCCTACTGATTCTGTGATTCTATGATTTAATATTAACTGATTTATGTGACTCTGTATAACTTTCAAATTTTATCACTTCACTCCTTATCTCCAGTCTCCTTCACTGGAGATGTTCAAAAGCCATCTGGACATGATCCTGTGCAACGTGCTCTAGATGACCCTGCTTGAGCAGGGGGGTTGGACTAGATGATCTCCAGAGGTCCCTTCTAACCCCAACCATTCTGTGATTCTGTGATTTATTCCATTTGATATTCTACCTCTTGATAATTTTCTGAGTTAAAGCCATACATTCTTATTACTTTTTATTACTTCTTATTATATAAGAAGTACTAACTTAGTGTGCAGGACAAGAAGTAAATGAACATTTATAAAAATCAATACTCTCATTAACAGCAATCTTTTATTTACAGATTTTATGTAAAAGTTTCTCCAGAAGACACTTTAGGAAATTTGAAACAATAACTACAGTTTACCCAAACATACATGCACACATAGTGCTATGAAACTTGAAGTCTTAAAACTTGAATAAGATATTCTATGGTTCACACCATAAGTCATTTTTTTTAAATAAGTGTCATTATGTGGTGTTTTATCTTATTCTGTATTTATCTTAATGTATACTTTGTTTATCTTATATTTATGCTGTCTGAAAGTTTCTAGTTAACAGTACTGACATGAACCTGTGCCTATATTCAGGGTCAAATTCACTTACAATTTCCCTTCTGTCAAATATAAATAAATGTGATTTCTATTTTGACACCTTGCAAAAATAATCTTTCAAATAACTATGAGTATACTATTGTGAGTGACCTTCTTATAAGRTCCTGTAAAATGTCTTGTACAYAGCAAGCTCTCTAAACGGAAAATAACTGCAAGAATTTGAAGATGTAGTTCAAGAATTTATATATTAAAGCATATATAATAAACCATATATATTATATATATCTAAATTAAAATAAAACATAACCATGTTTTATTTTCCTAACACTTTTTGAATGTATACAAATTTTCTCTGATGATATTGAAGTCTGAAAGACAAAGAAGCTATGCAAGGAGACTATTTCGCTCAGTGCCTGGAGTCTTAAGATCTCTAAAAAGCAGAAAAYGTTAGGGCTATAAACAGTATAAAATCTGCCATTTAAGGGTAGAAGCTCAACTAAGTTCAGCTAATTTCATCATGTCTCAGTCACACTATTTTACATTCATATATGGGATTTTCTGGACATCATGGAAATCAGAATTTATTAGGACATTTCAAGAAATGGTAAGGAAACATCTTTTAGTATTTTAATGTTACATGGCAAAACTGTCTCTGAAGAAACAACATACAAAATTATTTTGTATTACACAGTTAAAAGCAGGTGTGAAYGTCAAACAAGGAGGATAAGAATACATCCTGCATGTCGCATAGCTGTCTGTTTCCACTAGCAGAAGTAGAAATTAAGGTAGGGTACTAAGTAGGCCTTTTGTTGTCTAAAGTTAGACCAAAGGAACTTAAATCTATTCAGAAGTCTTCAGAAATGTTTTCCTCAAAGCCATTTTCAGGTAGTGCTAGATCTAGTGTATTTTGAAGATCCACCACAGACCAGTGGCAACACAACGCACAAGATCACTTTGCTGGGACAAAAGAAAGTTTTGTGCAGCAGAAGAAATCAGAGCAAATATAAAATGGTAACGCATACAGATCTATCTGTATAGAAAACACATATTCTTTAGTGTACTGTCCTGTGCATTCACAATATATTAACACACTTACAAATTAATTTTTTGCTTGAAAATAACAGATAACAAGAAGGCAAAGGAATAATGTGCAGGTCATAACTGAAAGGATTAGCACAGCTGTTCRGGTAGAGTCAGACCTTCCTTCTTCCTCTATTTGAAGAATTGGAAGCTCACTCACGCTGCTCAGCGTAGCCATGTGCAGCTGCGCAAAGGAAAGGGAAGTGCTTAATTAGAGAAGCCTTGCGGCTATCTCTACCATAACATCAGTGGAGAAGAGCAAGGGGTACAAAGACTGCAGCTTCCCTGAGGCTGCAGAAGACTTTTATAGTAGCTCTGCTCTTGTTCTACTCCCTCAAGTATGAGGATTTTTCACATATACTTTGGTGTCTATTGAGTACCCACATGAGCTAATGAATTTGAGGAAGGGAATAATCCAGCTTCTTCAATTACTCTATTCTGTTAGAGTCYCATGATATATAGTGATATATCTGGCCATATATAGGTCTTTTAGGTCTCTTCAGATCTTGTAGAATATTTGTCGTTGAAAAGGCTTTTCCATCCACAGAAATGCAGTGTCCTTTATTTGTTATGTCTTTTATTGCTAATCTAAATCTCTGGCCATTCAATATCATCTGCAGTGCCTTTGCTTCCTAATCTATAGTACATTTTGCTTAAATTGGGCACACTGTGCTTTAAATTTCAGTTTGAAATGATCTATCTAGGTATTAAAGTTGCATTTAAGCACTTTGTAGTGCTGGATAATTGATGCCTTAAGTTTCTACTGCCTTCATACGAGTGGCTTCTTAGGGTTCATTTCAAGGTAAAGTACCATCAATGATAGGTAATTGTGGGGTGTTGGTTGATAGCCGAGCCTAACATAATTCACAAAATCTATTCCACTAAAACCTGAAAACATTTTCTGGGAGCTATTCCAGGGTAACCAGTATGTGGTCTTATCATGGGTGCTAAAAAGTATGACTRTTGTGTTGTGTTAAAATCTCCAGAGGTAAAAAGAATGTACATACACAGCTCATGAAATAGTAACTATTTCTCAATTAAAGAAATGATAAGAATTATAATTTGCACACATTGTGGCCACAGTGAATAAACTGGAAAATATTAATCCGTTTTAAAGAATTAGCGACAGGATAGATCAAGATATCTATTGTATAATAGAAYAGAAAGTCACATTTAGGATATATGCATAATACATTTTGGATTGATATTCTATAATAGTAATATACTATATATTTACATAATATTTGTATTTATATAATATGTATGTTCATCTCACATTCACATAAAAATACTGTAACATTGCAAATATGCATCAAAGTGATCTAGGCAACTGCATATTTTTTCTCTTTTTCTGCTCTTTTCTTCAGATAATAAATACATTTATTGATAATAATCAAAGTGAAAAATCAGTCTTTCAGAAAGTGAATCAGTTGCCTAAGATTAGGTGCCTAATTTTCTTTCAGATGCCTTAGATTGTCATGTCAKGTTACTAACTATGATGCAAGGCCTCTGACTTTTCTGGCTTTCTACCAACAGAGGCCAGGCTGGATACTCAGGGGAATCTAAAATGACACTGGATGTCTTAACTGAAGTACTGGAACTGCTCTTTTTATCCACTGGTGGATTTTAAACCAACTGAGACATCTACAAATTCTCCTGCACAGAGATTCTCAAGCTAATAGATCCTATTCTTCAGCTTCTCTACGACTTCATCAATCCTAAGTGATTCCTTAAAAAAAAACAAAAAAACAAACAAACAAAAAAAACCCACTTCTTTCAAAAATTTCCACTTTCTTAACACTACAGTAACTTTGTTGGACTACTGCAGGAAGAGAGCCAAAAAGGAATAGGTGGAGCTTTTTCTTTATTCATTTAGTAGTTCTAGATACATCCCACTGTTCATGYAGGAACACTTAAGCACTTAAGCAGGTGAGTTTGCCTGTTTTTAAATTGCGTGTGATTTCATTTATTTATTTATTTATTTTTAATTCACTACTGTCTCTCTTCATAGTACAACTCAGAGCAGAGCTAGTGACAAATGTGTGCTCATAGTATGCACTCCTGTTGTTTTGACTATCAGAACWGCCACATTAATAAACCATTTTTTGGAAGAAAATCATTCACAAAATCTGCCAAAAACAAGCCCTATACTCAGCTTTAGCRTGGTTTTGCTTGCTTGCCTGCCACAAGAGCAATAGACAGTAGATGTCAAAACAGAGGCATCATATGCTATATCAAATATTATTCTCCTCCTAGAGATAAAAGGCACCTCTTCTTAGAAAAGTTTACCTTCTTTACTTTCAAATGTTCTATTAAATTGTCTGTATATTTTTTACTAGCTATCCAGTTCAGAAGTAGGAACACATCACAAGTTTTGTTGAATGCTTGGAAAAGCAATTTGTAAAAATTAACTGGCTCTGGTTCAGTTTTCAAGTTTGAGCTGATTTTTTCCAGTACTCAGACTACTTGGAATTCACTTACACATTCAGTGTTTTAACAGCTACTTTTAATAGCTCACACATGCAATAATTCAGACAGATTCCTAGTTCTAGGCTGATATGCTGTTCGGTTCCCACATCTCTACTCTTTCTTAATGAGGCTACTAACTATTTAAATCATATCACAACGGATGAGGAGCAGTAAGGTTGGCTGGCAGTAAATGCAATAGATCAAGTCCTCAGCTCTGGTTTCCCTAGGATTTTCTGTCAGGAAGCCTGTATTTGTGATAAGTGTAAAAAAMCAAGGTTCCTCAGTTCTCCCCCATTGTTTTGGCTGAGAAAGAGCAGTAAGAGGGATTTTGGAAACTAAGCAGATGCTGATTTCTGTAGCATCTGTTATGGGCTATTTACTAAGCCTGGCAAAAGCAGCAGATGTAAATTGTAGAGCATTTGCACTACACACTCACACAGGGTAGGCAACCAGGCTGTGGGCTGGTTAGACAGATGGCTAGAGACAGTACTAATCCAGCAAAGACCTTCATTATAAATAGATATACCTAGGATTGTGTGGCCAATTTTTCCAGTAGCTCTTCATGTCGTTTTACTTAGATTAAAAAATAAAGAATCTTTTGATAAAATGGAAGAAGAGAAAGAAGAGTAAAAGCAGCCATGTGGGCTTTCTGAGAAGGTCTGTTTAAGTTGTGATAGTGTGAAATATTGTAGTAATTTACGTAAATTGTATTTTTCTAAGGTAAATAAATTTTTCCAATGTAGATGACATGTGTTTTACTTCTTTTGGATGATATAAATATTTTTGTTATACCTCTACCTATTCATAGAATTTTTGCCTGTCTACTTTATTAGTCCCATGTGAAATTTCCTTGATTTTACTCTGTAACAGAAGAATACAGAAAGGCACTTATTTCAGAGACACATCTTCGACAGTGTGTTAACTTAGATAATATTTTTTTTCCACTGTGCCATCCCAGAACACAGTCTTTTAATGAAAAATTTGCTTCTGTAAACATTTTAGTTATAACCAAAGCACTGCAAAGCGAAGAGCAGCTTTTCCAGACACCTTTGTCAAGATCAAAGGATGAAAGGATCACAGAGAAAGTCACTGTAATGCTCTTCTGGGGAAAATTAGAGCTTTATTATGACAGAATGAAGAGCCATAATTAATAACTGTAAATGGTGAGAATCCATTGCATTTAGAATGGCAATTATGGAACCATGGAGTTAATGCTGAAAGCATGGTATCTTATATTGTTTTTGTTAAGGTTCTCAAATATGACRTGTTCTCGTGAGCCCACATGAGTTGTAGGTATGACTGCCACTATTTCTCCTAAATTCAAAAAAGTGATATGAAATGCAGATGTCTTAGTGTTAGGTCTATGAAATCATGATTCCCTGATAATCAACAAAGTAGTAATATCTGAAACAGACATCTAATACAGAACATAGAAATGGAGGCCAGTTAAATGAAAATTGTTTCCTACTGCAAGAAGCAAATCCTGTTGCCTATAATTGAAATTCGTGGGGGATGGGGATCAAGCCAAGAAAACTCACTCTACTAACTTTAAATGTYCTTTAATAGATAAATTGGAATTTTTTGATATTTCTTAAAAGGCTTTGGCACTTCCCTCTCTGGCATCACTACTGCAGTTTTTGACCAGCAGCATGGTCTTAAATACTTAACATTGAAAACAGTGCTGAAAGCTGTTAGGAATCTCTAAAAAGTATATAGGGATGCCTACTGCAGTGTAGCAAGTTTAAGAAGATTTAAAATGAGGGAACTGTCAAAGAGGCAACAAATATATTTCATGGTCTTGTTAATTGTTGGGATAGGAGAATACTCAGAGTACTGAGGAGAAAGAAGGGAAAAAAAGAAAAATGTGTTTTRTTATGACATGGACTTTATTCTCCAAACCACTTTGTTTCCAAATTCGCTTTAATTTTATTAACCTATCTTGAAAAATGAGCAGTCAGACTAGTGAACTGTGGGGCAAGAGGAGATGATGCAGCTAATTCTCGTCTCCTTGTACAGTTAGGTTCTGCCTGGGATTCACACCTAGATCCAAAAGCTGTAAATCTCTCATTAAACTTTCAGTTCTGATGTAGCCACAGTTGCATTCTGGATGGTTTCATTTTTCTCAGAAATGTCAGGACTAGACAGATCAACGTTCACCTCTGATGTGGGTATCTCTGTGTAAACGCCTGTTCGGAAGCATCCGAGGAATCAAAGTCTAGATCAGTTTGCTACTATATTCTTTACACAACAGAGCTGTGAGTGTTGACATTTGCAAAAGGACTGATTTGCAGCCTGTCCTGCTACTACCATGGTACATGGGACTGCTGTGGACATCACTAGTAGAGTTATGCCAACATGAAATAGTAGCTGGCTCAGAACTTAACTCAATTTTAAACTCTTAGCTAAATTAAAGCCAAAGAGTTTTCTTTCCCACTTCAGCAAATAATCATCCTAGAAGATACAACTTTACCATTAAATATTTTAAAAGACATTTTAACTTGTAGTTCAGCAATCGGTTGATATCCCCTTCTTATCTCTTTGTATTTATGCTTAGACAATCACTTTTTCTTTCCATTTCTTTGTAATATCACATTGGGGAAAAAAAATTAGTCTGTCCTGGCAGTCCTTGATAGCAATGAAAGTATGAGTTAATAAAGCTATTCATAGGGTAAGCTGTGATCAATCAGGTCGGAGTGGCAGGGGACTGAGGAACAGAAATCAATCTTAAGTTCCTTTCTAGTCCTCAGATGAATCACAAACCTCTCAGCAGCTTATATAACCTGCACTTCTATTTAACTTAACTTTCTCAGTATGCCTTGCATCATTTCCTCAGTGTTTCATAATGATTATTATGCACAGTTTTCTTATCTAATATTGCATTAAAAATATTTATATCATCTGTTTTTCTGGGCAGGCAAGAAGTAAGATGTCAATGAGAACCAAGAATATGTTTTCAATTGACACATGTAACAGAATGTTTTTATTTCTGTTTGTTCGTGAGACAAATTCTCACTTTTTTACATGGATGACATTCTATTCAGAAGACAGAGATTACCCATGGATTTTTATTTATTTATTTATTTATGGTACTAAGTACTTAATAATAAGATAGACTTACTCAATATTTTGCATGATTATTTACGTTGAGGACAATGTTCATAAACCAATGTACCTTAATTATTAATATTTATTTCTAGTATACAGAACACTCAAAGAGGCTATATAAACTATTATTTCATTTTACTTGACTGAATAAATATATAAATTAATGATAAACAATAATATAAATAATTAATAATAATTATAATAACATAATAATATAAATCAATGATAAATAACTGTTGTCCCATTACAGGCATTTAATAGACCTTCAATTTAATCATTTGATATTATTTAGAAAATAGAGAAATGAAAATGTTTCTGAAATTTATTTCAATCTTTCTTATTTGGTATTTTCTATTAAACATATCATAATTTTGCTAAAACTTGTATTTTATGTAGAAAGAATTCACTTATTTGAAAAAAAAAGTTTCCTTTTAATTTTTTATTTATAAAAATCTTGTTTATTTCTCTGCCATTAAACACACCAATATGCCATCCCTTTTTGAAAGTTATAGGAATAACAGAATATGAGATAATTTATCATATCCTATAACACTGTTATAGTTTTCTAATCAGAAATTCCACATTTAGGAATGAGATCCATATGACCAAATTCACCTCAAAGGTGGATGTTTGTATATGGGCTAGTTATCTAGAATAACTTCTATTGCAGTGGAGAGAGACAGCAACTGCAGGACATGATTCATCTCATTCTAAATTAAATGTCTAATAGAAGTCACTAAATCCCAGTAACTATAATGATTGCCTAGAATATATAACTCTGAAGTAGACCTCTAAACTATAAGTATGTAAAGTTAGGTGAATCTGTTCTAGGCTAGTTGTATAGGTTCTACCTAGTATAACAAAAGTGAGACACATTTAACATTCATCTCATATATCTTTACACCAATCTTAGAAATAAACTGAATAGGCATTTGGCATTTTCTGTCTCTCTTCATTTTGCACAAAGCCTATAACATTGACTTAAACTAAATCTCTAACTTTTAAATAGCTGTGGGTAGACAAGATGATTCTTAGCTTTCGAAAGATCCATAAGGATAAGAAAAAGCCACTTCACAGCTACCATGATTTGCATACCACTTCTAATAACGCTTGAAGCTAAGGGAAATTACAAGAAATCCTCTCTCTGGAAAAATCCATAAGGAAAGAGATAATGAACACTTGAGAAGAAACAACAATATGAGTACTTTGAATGCTAGCATCATGCACCGTATGCTATGACAACTAACACCAAGAGACAGACTCAAAAAGACAGTGGCTCCCCACCATATCCCAGCCCAAGTCTCCCCCTTCCGATGTGACAGCACATTGATTCTTTAATCATCTCATCAGATTTCATTGAAATAGTAATAAAAGCAGGTGATGAGCAAAGCAAATGTATTAATTCTTCTTAGTATTGAAATGACTTTTAAAATTGCAGCACTATGAAAACATCATTAAAACACTCATTAAGAGTTCCTTTTTCTCATCAACAAAGAAAACATATATCTTTTAAAATGTAGTATTTTTATTTCCATGTGATTTTCTTCCTCTCCATCCCCCAAAAATATTTTAAGAGTATTGAATGTTTCATTATGTGTTGAGAAGCAATGCTTCTGAGAATCTATGGAAACCTTAAAAAAACCTTTGTGTCAAATTTAGGCTTACTTGAAGTCAGACTTAATTCATTGTAATTAACAGATATATATATAGTCTAGTGTAACACTAATCACCATCAAAGCCAGCAGCAGCAGCAGTACCTTCTTTCTTCTTACTCTCATCAGAGATGCAGTCAACATCAAGCTGCCCATTAGAAAGCAAATGTTAGATGCCATAACTAAAGATGAAAGAGGATTCCATTAAACAAAAGTTCCTTCTTGCTGAGAGCGGTATGAAAGAGAAATCTGCTGGATGACAATAATAATAATAATAATAATAATAATGTTTTATCTGGTGAAGAGGATCAAGTTTAATTAAGATAAAGAGGAGGATAAAAAACAAACAAATAGACAAAAAGGATAGTCTATATGGTTAATTCATCTCTCTAAATTTGCTTAACTGGTGAGGAGCATTAAGATACACAGAAAAAGAATTAGAATTTTGTGATGATCTGAGACAGAAATGAGATTAGTGATAACAATTTAAAGGCATGATCTGTCTCCTGGAGTATAACTACAGTGCTGGAAATGCTGTATACAGTGCTGAAGGACTTACTGGTTACAGAGAATTATCAATATAACAGGAATATAAAACACATGATCCTACAATGCATCTGAAAATGTGCTTCTGCTAAAAGTAGCCCATTTAATGAAACTGAAATAAGTTCTCACCTAGAGCACTGAGTAAATTCTGGTTACACTGCCACAATACCTAACTTGTGCCTTGCCTGAACTTGCTATTTTATGAAAGAATTTATAAAATGTGGCAACATGAGAGAGCAAGCAAGGGAAGTTCCCTCCAGAACACTATCATGTTGCAGCTGAAGACTTATTGTTCAAACAGATAAAATATATGATCTAAGTGGTCAGAGTTTTCCTTCAACTCCAATTTGATATGCAAAATCTAAAATTCAGATGTAACTCTTGTGATATATGATTGCTAATAACATATTTTCCCTTTTAATACAATTTAGGGGAAAGTTTGAGATATCTGAGAAGCGAAAGAACTAGCTCCCAAATCATGTCAATACAAATGAAATGTACCCTGTGGAACATATGCATAAAAGCAATATTGAATTTATAATTATACTTCCTAGAAGAATCTTTATGAAAGGAGCAGTGATACTTTACTTTTAAGAGTCATCAGCACTCATAAACAATTCACTGACATAGACACTAAATTCACCAGATAAATTATTATCTAGAAATTTTATTCTTTTCTCTATTTGAGATCCATCAAGTTAAGAATGTTCCAAGAACCATATAAAATATCTAATGTGTATGTAAAATACATTAATTCATTCTCACTCTCCTTTTCTACAGTAAAACTTTTCTTGCTTGATGATAGAAAATTACATACGTATATTTAGAATGACTACTACAAAATCCTTGTGAGAGGGTATTCATAAAATATATTTTTAATGTTTTGCTAAATATGTCTTGATATTGTGATCCTTTTATTCCTCCACATATTTTAAAATATTAAAAACCAAATTTCATAATTAATAAGCAGATAGGAATAAAGGTAATACAAAGTTCACACCTTTTTCTTTTCTTTCTCTTGCTCTCTCTCTATACGTACATACGTACATATTTGTAGCACAATATAGAGACTGAAACAGCAGACTATTCTTATCAAATTGAATCTTTTAGCCAAGAAGCTGTATAACCATGTTCCTTTTTGGGGAGGGGCATGCTTGCTTCAAGCCCTTGGTTTTGATGTAGCCTGATGTCATACTTCTATTTCTCAGTAGGACTGCGATTTTGCGATTCATTTCTAGAACAATCATAGATCCAATAGAACAAAAAGGAGGAGGTAGTTATTTCTTATAATATGTCATAGTCTAGAGAAGAGAACATTTTCTTTAGAGAATATGAGTTCAATACTCTGCAGGCAAAATCAGAGTACAGTCAGCTTCCCGTTCCAAACAGGAAGACTTGTATGGAAAGGAAGACTTGGCTTCCTGGGGAAGGTCTGATTTCAGCAAGTCAACAGCTTTCAGAGGAATATAAGCCTCAAAAAATGTCAGTTTAGCAAAGTTAGATATGCAGGATTCATAATATTAAAAATCTTGACCTTTTACCTAGCTGATTGAATTGTGTGTGCATTTAAGCAAGGTATCTTTGGACTTTCTTGAATCTTTGTTTCAGTCTAAGCTCCTAAAATCTGGATAAAAGATCTGTAGATTTCTTAAAGATCTTTAGCTAAGATAACACTATAAAGATTATTGGAATTATTTTGATTTTCCCAAGTTTAGAATTAAAGTTATATTAAAAATATTTTCTGAGATTTGCAAAAATACTCAAATGCATAGATTCATATCCGTGTCCGGGGCTTTTTTTGTTAGACAAATGGCTGAATAGAAACACTGTAGCCTACTGAATTTTTTCAGCTATGTTTCTGCAGCTTGAATACATGAAGAAATGTAAATTCAGAATGCAAGATAACTTTGAGAGTTCCAGCCAGTGCTGCAGACTCATAGGTCTATTGGAATTGTTTAAGCTATTAAAGAATAGAAACATCTGGGGAAACATCTAAAATATTGCTAAGTTTTAAAAAATGGATTCCTTATGAACACTAATAATACTACAAATCAATCATAAACCTTATCAGGCATTATTACACCTTTATGATAATTATAGCAATGGTTTATATGGAAAAGTGATATAAAAAAGTATTTCCTTCTTGAAGGCTTCTGCTGCAGTGATATGTGTCTATTGAAATGAGTGGTAATATCTCTTCTTACACAAGTTTTTATACTAACTTTATCTACTTCTTCATTTATATTAATGTAAGCAAGAGGAGAATCATGCCTACTCTCTCAGTAATGAATTATTTTTATTTCTAGGGAGCAGTTATTTTTACACACTCAAACTTTGCAGCCTATTTTTGGCAATTTGACATGGACTATCATATACAAAGTCATTTTTATACACACTGAGTTTTGCATTCCTATAGACAGAAATATGGACAAGGTTGATAATTCCATCTATAAAATGAAATTCTACTTACCACAGTTGTATTCTGGGCCTCTATCACTCAGCCAGAAGTTAGCATGTATATCATCAATAGATTTTTGATTGGTTTATGCTAGACTGTCTGGATATCTGCCACTCAAATATGCTGCTGCAGTACTATGTTCATTCTCAATTTATTTTTGCAGATATTACTCCTAAGAGAGCTCATCGTAGTTTAATGGACTACATAAAAATAAATGAATGAATGCTATTACAATTAAAATAGCTTCATATATAACTAAGACTTAAAATAAATAAATAAATAAAAGTGCTTATAAAAATTAGATTCAATGAATTATACCCAATCTTGACTTACTAGGTGTAACAGCATGATACTGATTGTGTCATCTGGCAAATTAAAAAATTTGAAACTTAGAACATGATGGAAAAACAGATGTGAGATATGTATTTTAACAATGCATAAGAGTATAAAGAGTTGAAAACAATATATATTTACTACATTTGTAAATGAACATTTGTTTTTCTACTCAGAAAATCTACTGGCAATCTACAGACTTCATTGTATTAGAAGTGAATAATAAAATCAATAGTATATATAGAAAAAACAAAACTGCTAAGAGTTATATATAAAAAGTAGAACATTATGAACTGTATAAAAAGCATGTTAAGTTTTTTTTACTTTCTTTCTTTCTTTGGGTGATTGAGCACTAGAACAGAGAGGCTGTGGATTCTCCTTGGAAATATCCATCTTGACGTGATCCTGGGCAAGGTGCTCTACATGATCCTGCTTAAGCAAGGGGATTGGATTACATGATCTCCAGAGGTCCCTTCCAACCTCAACCATTCTGTGATTCTTTTGAATCTTTTATGAAAAAAAGTCTGAAGTTTTCATTTCTATTTCTTTGATAAAGACATTTTCACATGATACTTCTTTCTCTCATATTAAAAATTTTCAAAATAAATTCTAAATAGTTTATAAATTCATTAAATATATTAAGCTGTTTTTCTTGATTTTTTCCAGTGGCTTTTCCTCAAGGACCTGTTACTAGTAGCTTCTCTAGGTACCCATCTTAGTCATAAAGCTCAGTTTAGTCTCAGATTTGTCACTTTTGCTGCTCTATTGAGGCAGAATGAAAAGCAGTCATTACTGACATACTGAACACACAGTGAAACCCTGCCAAACAGAAGTTTCTTAATGCAGTGAAACTCAGATTGGACTCTTCAAGAATACAAGAAAGAAAACTATATTGCCTGTAAAATCATCAGTATTCTATATTTTCTGTTATGGGTCTAATGAAAGGTTGAGGTAGAGGGGAACAGAGCTCTTGCAAGGACCCTAAATGAATGAGATCCGTTATGTGCGTTTTCTTGTATGATCCTCTCTTGAACAGAGAACAGACGTGGTGCTGGGGGAATAGTCAGCAAATATGGATGGAGTGTGTTAGGATTGCATGTAGCTGGATTTGGAAAGGAGAGGACATGCCTGAGTCAGAAAGCAGAAGAAAGAAATTAAGGCTGCGGACGGACAAGGGGAAGTGAAGAAGACGGAAAGGACTAACCTAACATGCTCCAAATCAGCCAGGATCGGGCAGACAAATGGATTGGGGTGGCGATCCCAAATAAGGAATCATGCAGCCGTATCGTTCGGATATGGCATTTAATTACAGACTCTTTTTTCTACCTCACACCTGCCTCATTCAGGCAGGAAGGACAGTAGCTCAGGAGGCTGCAGCTGTTCAATGATTTGTTTCATCCTCATAGTTCAGTGTGTGTCCCTGGGCATTATTTACTGCGTGTTGTTGAAACCCTTCTCTGTATACAGAATTATTAATTTCCTCATAGACTCATTCCAACCTTCAGTTCAGCTGATTCAGCCCTTAGCTATATTCAGTCTCTGCCCATTAGCTAAAATGTACCTACTGATTTACTCTTTTCTGAGCTCTCCCCCTCAAATCATTCTTCTAGCCTCACTAAATAGTTCACAGAGAATGGAGCTGCTGACTCCTTAGGCTGTAAAGGAGTGAATCTTTTTATTTTATTAATGTTTACTAATGGGTTTATTAATGCTCAGTAGGTATTTCATTTCATTGGTTTATGTTTCCTCTTAAGAGCACGTACTCTGTTCTCCTGAGCTATGTTTTATTTTGTATTGGCTGGCTAGTGAAGAAGTTCATTTGTCCTGTGCCATTACCGCCAGCTGCCTTGTCAGGCCTTTCTTGAAAATGAAACTGTGTCTCAACAACTTTGCCCTTGGTTAAATAAATAAACCATAACTGTAGCTGCAACATCATTATCTGCGTATGAGTCTGAAAGTCTTAGGATTTATTAGGGTTATGCAGCCATTACCGTGGCTCCTTTGGCTTTATAGTATTCACCTTGCCGCGCAGCAATGTGCGTGCAGTGCTTGCGGTGTCGCTGGGACGAGAGGCTGCAACTCGAGCTCTCTTCTACGAAGCTTCTCCTCCTTCCCCCACTCCTACACAAACACCCCTCAAGCCTTGCTGGCTTTTCTAAACTCTGCCCTTGGATTCTTTGTTTTGCTGGCTCAAGCTCCTTTCAGCTCGCTAACTTCTAAGCAGAAAGCAGTGAAAGATGCCAAATATGATGTATGCAATGGCAACACAGATGGTATTTTTGAAAACAGAAATGATGGATGGAAGGATATAAAACAGCCATCTAGAACCAACGTTCTTGGGAGAAGAGGAAATACATTATTTCTCCTTTCAAGTCAATGAACCTTTAAAATGACTATTATATCTACATTTTCAAGTTTAATTGTAGGACTCAGTGTCAAAAGTAGTGTCGTACGACACAGATACATTCAGACTCCTTGCCCTGAATACTGTGCATTTCTAATCCTGTGGACTAACAATTTTATTCACAAAGCCTGGCCTCTAAATTAAAACAAAACTAATGGACATAAAATGTCATTTGCACAAAATTAAGATGGTACTGTGTATCTTTGGGGAACATTGTGTTCAGAGAAATACAAAACTGACAACTAGGAAGTCAAAAGTTACACGCATGGTAACTCAAGCTCAAATGTTGTCTTAGAACAGTGTCCCAGTACACATAATACTCGTACTCATGCAGCTCTTGCAGATGGTATGAACTCTAGGGGGTTAAAGGACATTTCCTCTATGAAACCGTATTTATACTTTCTCTTTTCTAGGTAGAAACCGTGTTGAATAGAGCAACATCTTGTACCAAGCAGGAGTTGCTGACTTCTGGCCTGTACTTGAACTTTCAACACACTAAAAGATCATAGATGAAATTAAAAACAAACACACATTTGTAATTATTTTTTAAAATGTCTTAGATCTGTTTTGAGATCATTCCTATGAAATATATTTTCAATGTTATGCTGAAATACTACTTCCTTATTAAAATTTCCTGTTGATGATCCTGAGGATGCATCCATAGTTGCAGTACTCTTTCTTTAGAAATGATAATATATGCTTTTAATCCTCAAAAAAGTAAAGAACCAAGCAAATCAGAGGCAATGCCACTGAAATATGACTTCAGATCATTCTTAGAAGTCTTCCTCTTCTATGGTTTGAAATTCCTGGGCCATGTGTTGATGTGATGCAGTAGCCACTGTATAGTTTCATGACCTGCAGGAGTCATCTACAACTACACTGATTAGATAACCTTCCAGCCTATCTTTTCAGTATAGAACACATCAGTATTTTTGACATAAAATCAGGTGCTGCAAGGGATCTCCCTTATAAAATACGTAAGTAGGCTAATTTTATCCACCACGCACTTGTTTTCTTCTCCATCTTTGTCATCTTTGTCTCTAAATATTCCTACTTCTCCAACTTGATGAACTCTCCTAACCTGTTTAAGCCATTCTTACTTTCCTTTTTGTTTCTCAAATCTTCACTTCTTTTGTCCCCTCTTTCTCCACAATACTTGTCTTTCTAAATACATAGTATACATTGTAAGCATATTTTCTTATTTAACTCATCTTCTATTAACCTTCTAGGATTTTCTTTCTCCATTGACTCAGATGTAGATTTTTTTAATCACCTGCCACCCTTAAGCATCTTCTTGCTCCAATGAGTTTATCTCCTCAGACAAAAGTTATAATCTTTACTATCTTAAAAATTCACATTTGATCCTGAATCAGCTATGAACCTTTCTCTTTATGATTCTTTCTTAATTTAGTGCTTTGTCATATTGAGTTTCCTTTAGCCAATGTTATCTTTCTTCTCAGAAGCATATTCTATACCTTATAATTTAAGCAAGTTACTCTACCTGAAGTCATTCTTTTTTTAGTGATAACTTCCTAACTAATTCTTAGCACTCCATCCTTCTCCTTTCCTGGCCAACTTCCTTTAACATTTTACTTGTGGTCTTATTGAAATGTATCCCTCTTTCTTGTTTCCATTACTGTACTTATTCCTGCTTCTCCCTTGTTCTTTCTGATAGTTCTTTAATCATATTCTTCACAGAATCCTCTCCTTTCTCTCCATCCATTAATAAATTATTTTTACCCTGTGAAAATTTGTCTTCCATCTTCATTCATCTACATAAGCCCAAACTCCTCCAGAACTCTGAGCCTGATTTCAGACTGTCCATAGACCGATAGTTTGGATATAGTCTTACATTCAAGATTCCTTAATCTGGTATTTATCTATAACTTCTTACTTCTTTCTCCAAGATATACTTTCCCTATTCCATCACAAATGCTGTCACCATTTAGCATCTTAAATACATCAACAGTCTTTCCCCTGTACTTACAGAAATGCAACAGTACCCTCTCAAATCCCCACAGAATAACACCATAAACATATTTTTTCCTCGTCCTTTACTTTCACATTGTCACTCCTTGTCTGGCTGTATCTTCTCTTATTTCACCAGAACATCAAATTTACATTTTTTTTTCTTTTGCTTGTAAGTCATTGTTGAACCTCACAATATCCTTCTCTTCAGCTTGATAAGACCCCTTTAAACATTAGTCCTACTCTCCAGGGTATCAGATACTCCTCCCTGTTCAGTGTTTTGTGCAGAGTTACTGAGGGCACACTGCTCCATTGCTGTGGCTGTAGTGGCAATAGTAAAAAGTATTGGGCCCAGTATTAACCTCTGCAGCAAGGGTGATCGGCCTCATCATTGCCTTCCTTGGAGATGGGTCTAATATTTTCATTTTTCAGGTTACCAGGATACCTTTGTCTTTCAAAGATGACAGAGTGTCCTCACAACAGTATCGGTGAAGTCCTTCAAAACCCATGGATTTATTCCATTTGGATGCACATCAGGAYAAGAAGTCCTGTGGACTTGTGTAAATCTGATTTATTTAACGTTTTAAGACTTATATTTACATTTGTATATTGTCAGCTATTCATAGTCAATCCACTGTAGCTAATCTTATCTTATTTTTTTTAAATGCTCTGGTAATTATTTATGTACTTATTTTTTTCATAATTAACAGCTAAATGACCAGTTCAATCATTTTCTATTACTATTACCCCTAACTTCTAAGGCATGAATATGTTTTATGCTCTATGTCAAAGAAGAGAACTTGTAAGAAACAGCACATTATTTTCATATGCATGACCTTGCTGTTCATGACATATTTCTGTATTCCATATTTTGTTTTTCAACAATGTGGCTACTTCAGTGATTATTATAACCACTTTTAAATGCATCTTGTTCAGTTGCAGTGAATATATGAGATTCAAGCAGGATGGATAGTCAATAGTATCTTAAGTTGGATTCAGTAGATTTTCATCAAATTGCACTAGCGAGAATCTGGCATTACTTATTTTTGCTGAGTACTATATAATGAAATATCAATAATTTGAAATGTCTTTTTCTCCTACCTAAGAAGAAAGAATAGTGCATAAAAATTCAAATATGTCAGGATTGCTGAATCCTGAAAGTATCAGAAAGAAAATTCAAAATTAAAAAAAAAGGAAAAAAGGAAAAAAGAAAAAAATGCTTAACTTATTAATAAAATAAATAGTCTCTATACCTCCTTTAACCATTTGTTTTAAAATGATTATCGTGAAGCTGTCTCCCTACTAGAAAGTCAATATCTCAGTATCAGGAACAGAGCAGCAAAAATATTGAACAAGAGAGAAAACAAATAGTACCTAGCACTTAAGAAAATATCTAAAGTCAGAGGCATTAGAAATCAATGCCTGCTGGATTTGCATACATTCCATGAATCCTTGCTCTCTCTGAGAATTTTTGGCATTCCATTGCATAAGAGAAGTATAGATTGACTTTCAAAATTGCTGTGATCTATGCTTAAAGACAAGCACACGTAAAGACTTAGATCTCTCCTATTAAGCTTTATCTGCTTCACTAAATTACCCTAAGTCAGCAGCATGATCACTCTATACTTTTTCTATAATCAGTGAAAACTGGTAGGTGACTACAGAGGACAGTTTAGTGGGCTGAATCACCTTCTGGATTACTTATCTACATTGATTGCGAAGGACCTGGAGGACACGTGGCCTCCCTTTCAATGAAATTAACTGGAAAAAATAAGTACCTTACATTTAGGCACCAAATCCAGGAGTAAGGTATTTAAACATCATCATAACACTTCAATTTTCTGGACCTATCCTGTTTGCAGAGCCACTTGCTACAAAATAAATAAATAAATAAATAAATAAATAAATAATACAGAAAGTATTTTGCATAATTAAATCAAACTGATTATAAGAAATAAAGTTAGTGTATTTTATAGTAGATTGATCAATTCCATGTTTACAATGCTACATTATTATATATCTTTGCATATTTTATGAATAAAATCTTTGTAGTTATTTCATAAATATGTGATGACTTAGCAACATAGAAACTCCTTAAAAATGTTCAGTCTATATGCCCAAGGAATTTGTCAAGTAGATGTTCATATGAAATAACTAAGCAAATAAAGAAATACTCCAGAGACTCGTATTATAACATTGAACTGTTGTGATTCATTTGCTGTCATATAATTGTAAAAAATGTTTATCATTCTTCGCCCTCTACAATGCTCAGGGTTACAGATGGAGAACTATGATCCCAGAATATTTGTCAGTTAATTATTAAAAAAAAAAGTCTTTCTCAAAAGAAAGTCTTTTAAAACTAAAATAAAGTTCTTTTGTAATTTAGAAGTTATTGCAAGTAGACATGTTAGTACATGCAATGGGATAATTAATATAATGACTTTTACCTTCTATGAATCACAGTCAGGGTTTTTTTGCATGAACTAAATTTTATTTAACATCAGTTCTGATATAAGTTTAGTTTAGTTCTTGTTTTAATTGTTCCTAATGTCATGTTTATTCATACCTAATCTTCACACATAAGCATATCAGAGATATGTCAAACATGTGCCATGATGGTAACTTTCTCTGCAACAACTTTTATATCAATGCCAGTTAAATTTATTTTTCAAATTTTTCAGAATAGAATGTGAACATAAAAGGGTCTGCAGAGGTAATACTAAAGGTCCATCTAAGCTAATATTTTCTCTTTGTCACAGCAGCCAAAGCCAAATGCCAAAGGAGGACAAGAACAGGACTAGGATATATGATCCTTCTCTATCAGTACTCTCTTAGACTCCAGTTATTTCCATCTGGCATTTTCATGGCATCATCTATCATAACCCAACAATTCAGCAATTTACTTATGTGTGGTAGCTTAGAACTCATGATTTTTAAAGACGAAGTATGAAATTTAAATGTGAAATTGGAAAAACCCTCCTCCTATCTGTTTCACTTTACGTTTCTCTACCTTTAATTTCTCTGTCATGAAATCTGAGAGAATTTTGCCAAAAATGGCAGTGTGAGCAACATCAGTGCATGTAATTTTATTCTACTTTTTTATTATATTTCAAGGAATGACTGTCAAGAGACATACCGTGCCCATTCAGTTGCTGAACTATCTGTATGTAAGAATGTTACATTGCATGTTACAAGGATGAACATTCCATCCAGGCATGATTTTGTTTTGTTTTGTTTTTTATTTTTCTTTTGATATGGAATTCTGAACACTAAGCACAGAAATGAGATACATAACATTTTACATGAAATATTAAACAGTAGGTGGAAAGGTCACTAATCTTTGGGGCTGTCTATAGAGACAATTTCTATTTTAACTAACTACTTGGAGGTCAGAGTCTCCATATTTAAAAAGTAATGTTCCTGAGCCTACCAGCTCCAGGATACACATATCCTGTGAATCTTCTGTTGCCACTGTGGTGAATTTTTTAAAATGAAGTTGTTAGAAAGAAGGAAGCTGTCCTTTGAAACAGGATTAACCATAGAAACCTTCTCTCAAGCTCCGTATTTCTTGGAAAACAGCTAGCATACAAATTTACTACAGGCTCAGACTGCAGCCAGGAAAATACAAAATTTCACTTATATAAAATATAAACATATATATAAACACACACACACACACACACAAACATACACACATACATATATGTGCTGGAATTTTGTCCTTGTGACAAAATGGGTGCATTTCATTTTCACCAATCTTTATTAATATAGGGAATTCCTGACGTTGTGCTATATTACTTGTTTTATTGCTTCCTTGGTTTTCCTTTGTGATTTTTAGAGGAGAAAGCACCACATGTGGTATCTCAAAGAAATAAAGTTATTACAGTTTTAAGGCACTTCCCACAGCTGCCTGTCCAACAGCATTTCTTATTTGTTTGAATTACACATTAAGCAATGTAATTGGGTATTGAAATCTAAAATCCTTACCCACTGAGGAAAGAAAGGATTAATAGTAGGACTAGAATTTACAAAATAACATTTAGAATTGAACAAAACTCTGACAACATTTAATTAATTTCCTCAACAGATCTGTTACATGAATGATGGTGAAGCACAGTATAAAACTGATTAATATATTTAGTAAGCAGAAGCTCTTGGAGATAATCCAAATGATGACACCAGATCACTGTCATCTGAGCTGCGTTCTAAGCAGCCCCAAAAAGGGGAAAGAGTTCCCATTTTCAAAGCTGTCTTGTTCATGTTCTGGAGTGTTTATAATGATTTTAGCTGCTACTTTTACCAAATATGTTCTATTTTATTTTATTTTTCAAAAGCTCATGTTTTCATTTCCCTTATTTTTTTCTATTATTCTGCAATGAACACAAAAAAGTGAATATTGTCTCTTTATTTTTTTAGGATTTTTTTTAGCCTAGTTCAAATTTTGTTTTTTCTTTCATATATTTCCAAAGTAGAAAGAAAAAGATGAAGAGTTCTGAAAAAGATAAATTCTAGACCTAGCTCATTACATTGCATGCAGCAGTAAAAATATGTAGCCAAATCTAAAATTTATTGTTTTTGCATTTTAAAATGAGAAGTAAAAGTAAAATTTAAAATTAAATTAAAATTTCAAAATATTTTATTGCAACATCTTTAAACTAATAAAGTTACATTTTCTACTTCTCGCAATAAGAGATTGCTGTATTCATTTAGAAAGTATTTTTGTTAAACATTTACAGCTCAACAGTCACCCCCTCATGTCAGAAAGTTTTGAGAGATATTTTTTGTAGAAAGAGATGACCTTGCACACCCTACATTACATAATCTTRCTGCTTCTTCCTATTGTACTACCACTAATGTTGGAAGAAGTAGCTGCTCTGTAACAAAATTCAAGATGTCCTCTTGACCTTTTAAATCAGCTGTTTCTTGCAGTGCATGCATATTAGTACCAGAGAAAGAGAAGGCATGGGAAAGAGTAGCTGAGGTTGGAGAATCTGGAGAATCTAGGAGAGAATCACTACTTTYGGCACTAGTTTGTAATAGTAATAGGGTCAGATTATATTTGCCGTGAAGCTCCATTTCGCAAAAGTGTTCAGGCTGCCATCAGTCCTGAGCTTCTGCAAATGTTTAAATACAACTTTKTGTTTAGGGGAAGATGTGGAGGATTGAAACAGCTCATACTTAGGTTTATYTTTCAATTTACAATGAAATCAGGAATATTTCACAAAATCATTTAAATAATTCCACCACTGGCAATCCACTGCCTGTTGAGTTCCAAAATATGATTATTTTGTACGAATATCAGTAATATTACCTGCCTGGAGAAGCTTATTTAGAGTTATATCCATCTGAGGAGCCTGAAAATCTGCTCAGTTCCTGTGGTATGTCCAAGACCATGAGCACCAATTTTTTTCCTCAAGCTTTTTACTCCATGTAACAGGAAAACTCAGTTTCCAGGGAAGTGGGAGCTGCTGCATATTTCAGGAGCTTTTTAGTCTGAATGACTATAGTAGYAACACCCTGGAGCATATTTTCATTCTGCCTTCCTGATCTGAGTGCGCTTATTTGCCCCCAGAATAGGCCCTGACACTTTSCTTGTGCTATCAGCTCTTTCACTGGGCACACAAGGCAACCCAGAACTGAATGGTACCAAACAATTAAGTGATCACCAGGGTGATTAAAAACTGACTGGAAATGAAAAACTTAAACTTCTTAGAATGTAAGAGGAACGTGTTCTGCTGTCATACTTATTTACGAGGGAATATATATTCTTCTCTAACTTGCAGGGTGGATATAAGTTTCCAGAACATCCCTAGAGCGCTTTAAAACCATTGAAAGACTAACAGAAGGAACCTGTCGCACACATAGCACAAGACACAGCGTTGGCAGTCAGGCTGCAATGCACACTTTACAGAGCTCACACGAACAAAATAACATGAGGTAAGTCATTTGGTACTTCTGGTAGTTCTACATTATTTTTTTTCTTTTGAGTTTAGATTACATGTTCTTCGAGAGAGATCAGTCTCTCAGCGGGTGTTATTTTACCCTGATGCCAGCTCTCTAAAAGTTAGGTATCTTGTGTAAGATATTCAGCTTCCTTAATCTGAAGAGAGAAAGAGAGAGAAAGAAAGAGAGAAAGAGAAAAAAGAAAAAAAGAAAGAGAAAGCCTCCACTGAACAAAGAGGGAGTCAAGTCTAGGTGATTAGATTTTAATTGGCTGAAGTTAGATACGATGAATTTCATCCTTAATAGTTTAATGCAGTGCCCAACACAGCAAAGCTTTGATATTTATAGAAGACTTTGAGCTACTAAGCTACACTTAATATGAATACAAGTAGTAAAATCTGAGCTGCTTAAGGTAGGGATTACAAGATTCTTATGCCCTTTTCCCTAAACTTGATTTTGAATCCCTGTGGCAGGCACAGATCCAAGCCCAGGCCCTGTGCTGGTAGAGTGCACAGTGCCACTTGATATATATTTGTATGTTCACATAGAATTGAGACTCAAGCAACTA
Source organism: Rhea americana (assembly GCF_003343005.1). Classification (NCBI taxonomy): domain Eukaryota; kingdom Metazoa; phylum Chordata; class Aves; order Rheiformes; family Rheidae; genus Rhea; species Rhea americana. Next base: position 9,283,535 of record NW_028186423.1, read on the forward strand.
AAGATCCCATAGTACACTTCATTAGAGCAGTTCCTGCTGTCATGGCTTCATTCCAGCTTTGGTAATTATGTTCTGCCTACCTACATTTCCTGGGGTTTCAATTGGATATGCTATTCTTCTTGACTTGCTGCTTCAATTTGTTATGTAGTGTTCCCGTGTGTTATTGAGGACTTGCTGCATTTCAGCAGTGGGTGAAGTGAACCTTATAATCACCTACCACTCTCACAGGCTGAATTAACTTGTCCTACAAGCACTTTCAGATCCAGTGATGATAGGTGCTAAAGAAGTGAATAGAGGAATCATTAACCTATCTGTTAGTGTTTAAAATGAGTGGTTGAAGTATGTAGGTCATATGATTTTGAATTTTTTCTTCYTTAATGAAGTACAATGAGGTAATGCAAAGTACAAGTAAATTAATAAAATAATATATAAATAAATACATAATAAATAACATGTTACTGCAACACAGATGAAATATTATGTTTGCAGCAAATGAATATATTATCCAAAAGATAATGTACTGAACAAAAATTAACTAATTTTCTTGAGCCAACAGAGAGATCACTCTCCTTCTGGAAGTGAAAAGTAATATGTAATATGCAGTTCTTTAAATTTGAGTTTAGTTAGCTTTTCCTCCTTCTCAAACCATTTATAACTTGTAACTGTCGGAAACAGCACCTTAGACTAACTGAACTCATGATTTTAATAGAGTCATAGAATTTAAGGCCAGAGGGACTAGTAAATCATATGGTCTAATCAGAAAACACTGTATTTCACCCTGTTACACATATTTGGATCACAATATTTGATCTGAATTTAAATTCCTAAGTCATATGATGGGGAACCATGCAAAGCCAGAATCTCTATTTGCTTCCAAGAGGTAAATGCTTGCTGCTTTGGACTGCTGTAACTTTCTGTGATGTTTCTATTAGAATGCTGACACAAGAGCACAAAGGTTTGTTGTCTTCACAGAGAGATACCAGGTGCCTTTGGCCCTGCACTCAGTTATCAGGTATCACCTAAGCTTAAGAAAAAAATTAGAGTCTCTTGAAATATTTTCTTTCCTTTCATAAATCTCAACCTCCYGCTTGTGTCAATAGATTCAAGAGATTTGTAGCCAGAATCTTTTAAGCTATATCTAAACTTTAAGATGTGGAAAGGCTTTTGAGCTCATATGATGCTCTCTGGCCACACTCTGACCCCACATTCTCCAGTAGATGCATATCGGCCCTTTCACCATCCATTTTGTCCATTTCCCTCCTATATCACCTAGCTACACCTCTTTCTGCTTCCTTAGGTACAAGGATGGGAAGCTGAGAAAACTTCTCTAAATGAATCTTATCTACTGGGCCCCAGTGCTTTAAGCTAGAACATGTCCTACAGTAGGCATTACTTTGCTTTGTCCCTTCCTCGCATGTGCAGATGAATGGGAGATGGCTAAAATAGGTCAAGTTAACCCAGAAGTAGCTATTTCTGTGAATGAGCAATGAAGGGGATCATCTAGATGATGCTATACATCTATGATTCTAGACTTCTAAAGTTATATAAAATAAATCCCAATTAGACTATCCATAAAGTGAAATCAGCTATTGTAGATCTTTTTCCTGACTCCTTCCATAAACACTAGGTTACTCAAAAATCCTTTCCCAGAACACCAGCATAGTGAACTATAGTTTACAACTATGACAGCTGGAGAAAAAATGACACAATTTTCTGAGATTCTGATAATGTTCTTTAGCTAGCATGAAAAGATGGCAAAATAACAAAATAAATGTGTATGCAATCCAGTGTCTCAGTTYACCCCCTATTCTTGCACATTCTCTAGGAATAGGCCAGAGCAATTCAAGTTTTTTCTGTCTTTACTCTCTCACCTGTACATGGTTTCGCTTCTGAAATGTAAAGTCCCTTTGTTATTCCCTCTCTCTYTCCTTCCTCTTCATCTAGTTCATCTACTTTATCTGCAATAGTAAAAGATCCCTAAAGAATGATAGATGTATTCTTGCTTCCTCTCTCTCTCACTTACTCTTCCTTATCTTCTCAGTGCAAGGAGGTTACTGTACAGGATGAATTAGCTATTTCCATTAATTTGCAGCATATTAACTGTAACTGTACGCTAAGCATACTTTTGTACAGAGCRCTTTCAAAAGTATTGCTCCTCTCATAACTTTAAATTAGCATTGTAAATACAAGAAGAAGCTGGTGTCAGCTTAGACTCYAGCTTACTACACATTAACTTTCTTGAGCAAACAAAGAAGTTTCTTTTGACAGATTCTGTGTTTTTAAGACTATGCCTACATTTTAATTCTCTTTTCTTGGAAGAGTAATCACAGTCCTACCTTCTCTTCTCTATTGTATAGTGATATTGAAGCAGTATGCCATCTTTTAGTTTRCAATTACTTTTTTAAAAAAACAACATAAACAACAACAATTTAAGGTCCAGACATCAAGCCCTCCTTCTTTGCTCCACTGTCTCTAGTTGTAATTTGTGGACTATATTAGAAACCAGGCAAATGGAAAATTGTATTACTTTCTCTTTTACCATCTTTAGATTCTTTCTGAGTCCTCTCACAAACTTTAAGAAACTCTCTCAAGCATATGTGCAAAAATAGTATAACACCMAAATTAATGATTTTATGATGATATGGCTAGGAGAAAATAAAAGGTTGAAGGTTTTTGATGAATTATAGAGATAGTAGATGTTTTCATTATAATAGAAGTAAACATAAGAATAGACTTTGCAGCTTCAAATAAGTATACTTCTCACATTAAAAAGAACAGATTCATATGGGAATTTATTCCAAATGATTAGAATAGATAAACAAATAGTAGAGGATCTATACAGTTATTTAAAACTATTTAAAAAATACTATAAGAAATTATTTCAAGAAGTTCAGCCAAGAGAAGATGTCATTTTCCCATATCCAAGTGGGATATCTTCCTACTTGAAAGTAGATAAGAAATCAAGTAGCTCTAGCCTATTTTGTTCCCATTTTGACTATGCAAGAGAAAAGAAAAATAGTTACTTTTACTTTTTGTAAAAATGAATTTTAGTAGCCAGAAGTAAATTAAATCAACATACATGTTTATATACATTGTGATGAAGCATATTTCAGGAATACATTAGAGAGGGGCCCAAGTATTTGAGAATAACTTAGGCTGCTGGCAGGAGAGTAAACTGATTTACATACTCCATAAATGCTTCAGTATGTGTTCTATTTCTGTTTTCTCTGACACGTTTGAAATGAGTGCTTAGCATCTGYTTCTGCTATCCTCATTATCTGAACCTGCACAGAGTCAAATGAGTGGCTTGGTGAGGCTATAAACAGAAAGATAAGTTGAATGTCCAGCCAATCAAACAACAGAATATTGTAAAGGTCAATGTAGAAGTGCACTGTTATAATTCATGTAATATATAAGGCAATAAAATTCTAATACCTCTGTCATATGACAAAGATTATAACTAAGAGAAAATGGCACACTGTTATTCTGTATGACAGTGACTGTAATGAGAATGAGAAATAATATGAAGGTTAACCTATTCTGGATCTTTGCAGATGCAATATTCATTATGCAAGTCTATTCTTTATGATAAATGTAACTCAGGACTGTATATCTTCTATTGTAAATGTTCAGGGCAGGAAGCATGCTCCACTAGATTTTCAAGCTTTTARTCCCACAGGAGGTGTGGTATAGTCTGTCTGACTTACCTAAGCAAATTCCCTATGCAGACAATTCTGAAGATATGCAACAATGATTTAATTAATCCACCCAGTTTGGATGCTTTTTCTTTTCACTGAATATATCTGTAACTTTAATGCCTTTGGAGAATGCTGCTTATGTTTGATGTCTACCTCTTTCCTTGAGAGCACTTGCACCCAAGGGAAATATTAGATATTCACATCCACTTGGGATCTCAGCCTTCTTCAGAGACAGCTGCAGAATAAATAAGTATGACTCCTAATTTTTTCCATAATACTTTTAGGGTAAAAATATATACTCAGGGAGCAAGAGTCTAGCTTCTAATCTTTAAGCCTGAGAAAAATTCAGCTTAGCTCTCCCATTTCACAGATGGATAGCTTTTCCTCAGATCATGAATAGCTTGTGTAGAACCAGTTATAGTGCAGCCTGGAGTGCTAGGACCAGAGGAACTWCGGAACAAGTAAATGGGGAATTTGACTGGAGGAAGAGAGGGAGATCTGAAGCTACCTGAAATTTTATCTGTTTAATATTCAATGATAGTCTTATGGAAAATGCTGCATGGTTCAAGAGCTTCATGAATCTGGAAAAGATATACTATATCATGTGCACTCCCTGTGGGTTAAAACCATACACTTTATATGCAGAGCCAGGAATTTATTGTAACATTTCAAAAATCTAATCAAAATAAAAGTTGAATGATATTATTGTTGCAGTTACAATGATACTAACACTTGTAGTCCAAATTATCCAACTGTTGCAGCTATTTCTTATTAATAATTCAATTCAAGTTATTATGTACAAGCCTCCTAATAATTATGCTTTTCTCTGATGTTATGCTCCCTCTTCCAAATGTCCTCAGCCTGAGGAAAAGTCTTGTCTTCTTTAGACGGGACGTCATGGCAAGTTGTCAGTGTCCTGAGTGCTTTGCTGGAAGAAGGATATTGATGGCAAGTTTTGAATCAGTTTTGGATTCCCTTGGGGTTATTCAACATATTTTCCAACAGGCTTTTGCTGACATGTCTTTATCATTGGTCCAAGAATTTAATTATGTAATGACCACTGGTTTATTAGAGCATTACCATATGTGGTATAAGGTTTTTAGGGCAAAAACAGGTGACTGCACAAAGCTACAGCTAAAACTGAGACWTTAGTCATCTGACCATTAGATGACTTTGTTGCTTTAGCTAAAACAAGCTAAAATRTTCTTGGGAACAGACAATCCATAAAGCCTGCCAAGTCCAGCGGGCAACATTGTTAAGCTACTGCAAAGCYCAAGGCCCATCACTAGCAACAGCAACACATGGATGCAGGTCTGCAGAGCTCTGGGCAGGCTCAGTCTCCTTTCCTTATGCCTCCACTGCCRTATCTAAGCAGAATCACCCACATTACAATGACTTATAATAACTTGATATTTGTATATGGTATTTAGGTGGATTTTAGCTGCTTTGGGGTGAATGCAAACCCCTGTGTAATATTATTTAATTGACCTGGCATCRGGTATGTTTTCGAATGCAATTTCACTGTGTCTAGGATCTTTGAAAACTTTAAGAACAGACAAGCATATGCAGAAACAATATCTATAAATAATACATTTTAAAATTGAACAGTGAATACCCTGAATATCTGCATACTACCAATGAAAACCTATTTCTTAGCTAAAACACCTCAAGGCCAAACCTGATCTTTCACACAGATGTCCACTCTTCTACCTTTATTCAAATCCATTTGAAACTGTCACAGCTGTTCRCAGGCTGTTTACAATCAAACTGACTCTACTATAATGCATCACAATATAGTAGTGTAGTACTTACAAATTATGTATTGATTGCTTTGATAGTGCTCAATCATTATTTCAAGGTTTCTACTTGCTACCACTACTCCGAACAGTCTCCATCTCTACTAGTGCCTAGCCCTTTAGTGAGTTTACAGAATTCTCTCTTTTTTTGTCAGTTACTTTCACATCTCTTCTGTGCTTCTTTTTTTTTTTCCATAAAGAATCAGTTGTCTCTCTCCAGTATGTTCTTCAGAGATTTGTCTTTCAAAGGACTCAAGAGCAACCTTCTTAGTAAATGAAGCCCATGACTGCCACTATCATTACAGTGAATTGTATTTCCTGTCTTCAGAAATACTAGTATCCTTGAACTTCTGTTGCATACTATATGTGTATGTTTTATCAACATATTTTATACTTTCAGATTAGATATACCTTCTGCTGTAAATGAGTCTAAATTAGGAAGTCCGATTCTTGACTTTCTTCTAAATGAATTTCAGCTAGTGACAGTCTAAGTTTAATGATCCTCTGTAACTATTAYTTGGGAATCCATTAATGATTTTTAAGTGTTACGCAAACATCTAATTAAAGATACTCTTTTAATTCAGATTTTGCTAACTTGGTCTTCAAGCAGATCTGTTGTATCCTGGTATGTGGTTTGTTCAGAAATGCTGTCATAGCATCTTTGTGTTTTTGAACATCTAATTACAGTTTTTAAATTATATGTTTTAAATTAAAACCTATAGATACTTCCATCTTGTATACTTTTCTTTTGAAAGCACATGACCTTTGATATTTTTGATTTCTTTTAACTCACTCTCTGTTACAGTATTCTGTTTCCAATTGCCAGTTTAACTGKTTAGTGTGTCTACTTTGTTTAGACTGTCTTATTTTTCTTCCAGAGTTTTCATTATCTCCTGAATGATATCTAAAGCTTGACAACTTTTTCAGTGCTAAGTCAATGTCGTCTAGGGACTTTTTCTGTGATTTTAGTTATTTGATTCCAATTACTGATATGGAATCTATTTTAATAAAATCTATCAGACTACTCTAGCTACACCTGAGTCTAATTAATTATGCATTTTTCTGCCTCCTTCCTATATCTTTCACCTTTGACTTTTGATGAGAAGAAAGTATTCCTCAAACTTTCTAGCTTTGTCTTTCAAACTTACATAGATGACTACTACTAAAAACATTAACAGCTTCTATATATTACATTATTAAATAAAAGCTATTTTAAAAATATTGCCTTTCTCCTCAAGCTCAGGAATTCACATATAGATGTCAAAACCTTGCTTCAATATTTCTTTTCCTAGGCTTCTGTAATAGTATAAGTGATAGTATAATTTTAGATCTTCAGGGATTTGGGGTTGTTTTAGTCTCTCCTTTTGTTCCTTTTCATTCACTCTTTGCTTCCTAATTTTTTTCCCCTAGCTCYACTTCTTGTGTCACATTGTATAAAAACTCCCAGAGCAGACAGACTTTTTCAGAMAACAAATTTTTATTACAAGCATGCWATAAGGGGAGTTGGGAGCATGTGAGTCAGACCTGGCTTCCCTCTCTCTGAATCTGCCTTAGTAATGTTTTTATTGCAGGAGTCAGATCAACTAATACAGACATTTTAAATAAGTACTTTTAAGAAGTTTCTCTTCATTAACTGTAGMGGCAGCCTGCCTCAGACAAATATTTAGTCTGTATTTGGTTGAAAGAATCCCATTTTCTCAGCTTTAGAGTGGATTTGTCTATTCTCAGTTATTCTTTTTTTAAGCCACATTGCTTAACAATTCAAATTTTTGTATGAAGGCTTTGCTAAAGGCTTTTYTCTCAAACACAGAAGTAGGGAGTGGGTATTCGTATTCCCCTTATCATATGCCTGCCCCTTAAGGCTCCATTGCAGTTAGCATCTGAACTTTCAGTGATGCAGTATTGGACTTGGCAGTGAACACATAATACTTTTCTAAGTATAGGTCTACATTACAGCTGTCTTTAAAATTGAAACTTGTTCATTATCAGCTTTTATAACAGTTTTTATTGGGCTAGAGTGTCCACACACAGCAATAACAAYGTACTCAAAATTACCCTTTACTATAAAGTAAAGTTAGTTCGTCTACAGAACTTGTCATGTGAAGATGAGATATAAGGAATAAATACGTTTTATTACTTGTATACCTGTTACAGCAGAAGCTCACTATTCTCTTATTCTTAATGTAATTTGATAATGCTAAAAGATGGTGTAATTCATTTTTCTTTAGTAAAGATTGGGTCTTAGAGCTCCATTCTTAACACAAATACTTTTGAAAAGCATAATAATGCTTACAGAACTGGTTTCTACTTATTTCGTTCTGTGAAAATTAAGGGGTTGAAGGAGTAAACAGCTGCAAATTGCCTGGAAGGAGGAACAGATTTAAGTAAAAACTTAGCTATCTTTTTTTTTTTGAAGAACTATATCTACATAAAGTCCGATAATCTCTATACTCCTTTTTTGAAAAGCTAAACATAAATGCAGGTTRCTTGTTATGAGATGAGGAGAAGTATCATTAACTTACCAGCAGGTGCTCAAGGTTCCCCAGAATCAGTACTAAATGAAAACTGTTCATTTTTTAATGAGAGGTCTAAAAGGTGAGGAAAGACGAAGAGAAGATGAGATATTGATTTCAGCAGAAATTTAGTTCAGGACACTTGAGAGAGATGCATATAATGTTTAAGGGATTAATGTTGGAAAATTTATTTCAAGAGTAAGAACTAGTTAAAAAGGTTTACAGGATTAGATCCTGGTTAAAAAAAAAGAAAATAATAATAATAAAACAAAAACRCTCTAGGAAACAAGTCCCTGACTCTCAGCTGCATTCATTACTAAACCATACTAATATACTGAAAAGAAGTATTAGCAGAAAGTAGTGAAAAATATATTTAGAAAGCAAGAAAAGAAGAAAGTCTTCCTTCTTTTCACCATTAAAATTTTACATTTTATTTTGATGTTGTCAGGACTGAGTTCCCAGTTACGAAACTRGGGCATTTTTATATGCTTTATTCTCTATCAAGTGACTATCCTTCCTGAATGTGTTTCCATTAATTGAAATAATATTAATTAATTGATTTAATCTATTTTGACACATCTGGTAAAATGTTTATATAGCTGTCTTTCATTTTGCTCCATATTATTTTGACACAAAGTAGATATTCATTGTTCATATTAAAAAAAAAATAAAAAGCTTGAGGACGTGTCAGATTTTGAATCCATTTCTCTAGGTAGTTCTGAATATTCTTTGCCTTCAGAGACATTTGTTCTTAAATTACATAGCAGAAGTCATTGCTGATTTTTGTTGTTAGGGACAAATAATTTTATTCTTTATTTGCTAAGTTAGGGTTTTTCCTTGTTAAATCATCTTTGAACAGTTCTAGTTTTAATTTTAAGATTATTTTTGCAAGGAGACATTTCTGAGAAATGTTCGATGGAGTAAAGCCATCAGAAGACATGACAAAATGTAAAAATAGTCTAAGATGATCTGTTTTTTTTTTCCCTTGGACCAGATAGACACAGGGTAGTTAGAACTAATGCTGCTGACAATCTGACCTTCCAGACACTCCTAGGAAGACAAAAAATATTTGTAATATAGGAAAACAATAAAGCAGGAATGATCTCTTTCCAACATTGTTCACAAAATATTCAGGTCTCCCATTATAAAGTATTCATTTGTAATACCTGTGAAGAAAATGAATGRCCTATCTTTATAATAGATAATAATAATTACCCAGACTTTTCGTTTTCATTATTTTTCTCTTATTCAAGGAAATATATTGACATCTCTTATCTATTATAGCAGAAAAAAAAACACAGTGTTTTCATCAACAGCTCATAAATCTACTGACTACTATTATTCTGGATGCTATCTCTTTTTTGCACTGTAATTTTGTGATGTAAAAATTTTGCAATTTTTTACAATTTGATATGCCTCACAGAATCATAGAATTGGTAAGGCTGGGAGGGACCTCTGGAGATCATCTAGTCCAACCTCCCTGCTCAGTAGAGTCACCTACAGCATGGTAGACAGGGTTGCATCCAGGCGGGCCTTGAAGATCTCCAGAGAAGGAGACTCCACCATCTCTCTGGGCAACCTGTGCCAGTGCTCCATCACTCTCACTGGGAAGAAATTCCCCCTCACGCTCAGGCAGAACTTCCTGTGCTTCAAATTCTGCCCATTGCCTCTTGTACTGTCACACGGGACAACTGAGAAGAGTTTGGCCCCATCCCATTGACACCCTCCCTTCAGGTACTTGTACACACTGATCAGATCCCCCCTCAGTCTGCTCTTCCCCAGCCTGAACAGGCCCAGCTCTCGCAGCCGTTCCTCACAGGGCAGGTGCTCCAGCCCTCTGATCATCCTCGTAGCCCTGCACTGGACTCTGTCCGGTAGCTCCATGTCTCTCTTGGACTGGGGAGCCCAGAACTGGACACAGTACTTGAGATGAGGCCTCCCCAGGGCTGAGGAGAGGGGCAGGATCACCTCCCTCCACCTGCTGGCAACACTCTTCCTAATGCACCCCAGGAGACCATTGGCTTTCTTGGTCACAAGGGCACATTGCTGGCTTGTGGTCAGCCTGTCATCACCAGCACTCCCGGGTCCTTCTCTGCAGAGCTGCTCTCCACAAGGTCAGCCCCCTGCTTGTGCTGGTGCCTAGGGTTATTTTTCCCTAGGTGCAGGACCCTGCACTTGCCCTTGTTGAACCTCAGGCGGTTTCTCTCCACCCAACTCTCCAGCCTGTCCAGGTCTCTCTGAATGGCAGCACAGCCCTCAGGTGTGTCAGCCACTCCTCCCAGCTTGGTATCATCAGTAAACTTACTGAGGAGGCACTCTGTCCCCTCATCCTAGTCAGTGGTGAAGAAGCTGAACAGGGTGGGACCCAGGACTGAGCCCTGGGGGACATCACTAGCCACAGGCCTCCAAGTAGACTCTTAACCACTGATGATGACCCTCTGASCTCTGCCTTTCAGCCASTTCTCAAKCCAYSTCACTGTCCACTYGTCTAACCCACACTTCCTGAGCTTCTCTAGGAGGATGTTATGGGAGACAGTGTCAAAAGCCTTGCTGAAGTCAAGGTACACAACATCCACTGCTCTCCCCTCATCTACCCAGCCAGTCATTCCATCACAGAAATCTATCAGATTGGTKAAGCAGKATTTCCCCTTGGTGAATCTATGCTGCCTACTCCTGATCACCTTCTTTTCCTCCCTATGCCTGGAGATGACATCCAGAATGAGCTGTTCCATCAGCTTTGCAGGGATGGAGGTGAGGCTGACGGGCCTATAGTTGCCTGGGTCCGCCTTCTTGCCCTTCTTGAAGACTGGAGTGACATTGGCTTTCTTCCAGTCCTCGGGCACCCCTCYAGTTCTCCAGGACCTTTCAAAGATGTTGAAGAGCCATCTGGCAACAACCTCYGCCAGCTCCCTCAGTACCTGTGGGTGCATCCCATCTGGGCCAGTGAATTTGTGAATGTCAGGTTTACCCAGAAGATCGCTAATCCTATCCTCCTCAACCAAAGGAAYAGAGGTAGCCAACAGACACAGCAGTTTGCGCAGCAGTTTACGCGCGAGGAGCGCAGTTAGGTCAAGAGGACATCTTATTCCAGCACCAGTAGTGCCCACTCTTGCTAACATGGTTGTAATTCTCCATAAAGCATATTTACCAGTAGCTGTGGGAATTGCTACATCAGCTGTGTCAGAAGCTTCAATCCAGACAGGGCCTCTTGCAGCAGACGCTGCCCTACAGGTCTCAGGCTGCAGGGAGTGCCTGGAGCCTCTTCAGAAGGCCTGGACTGATGGTCCACCCTCCTGCAAGAGGTGTGCTGCTGTTGAGGATTTGTGTCGTCCAGTCAGGGAGTTGCGGGATGAAGTCAGTAGATTGTGAAACATGTGAGAAAGTGAGCAGGAGACAGACGGCGTTCTCAGAGACCGTGCTGCTCCCAGAGTCCCAGTCCCCTGCAGCAAGAGAGTTGCTGGAGGACTCTGTGAAGAGTGAAATAGTTCAGCACAGCACTGTSGAAGGAGGCTGGAAGCCAGTTGCTTCCCAAACGAAAATAAGAAAGGTGCCTAATCCTCCTGTAGACCTGGGGTTACAGTTGGAGAACAGGTTTAGTGCACTCCAGGATGAGGAGAACCTGGACCTGACCTCAAGGGAACCAACTGGGCTGCCTGAGCCCGTGCCTTGCGTGACCACTCGGAAGAGGCAACGAGTGGTTGTAGTGGGTGATTCCATGCTGAGGGGGACAGAGGTGCCTATCTGCTGACCTGACCCCTCCTCTAGAGAGGTTTACTGCCTGCCRGGGGCAAGGATGAGAGATGTGTCTGAAAGGCTTCCAAGGCTTGTCCGCTCATCCGACTACTACCCTCTGCTGCTCTTTCACGTGGGTGCTAACGATACAGGGAGCAAACTAAAGACAATCAAAGAAGACTTCAAGGCCTTGGGCATGGTGTTCAAGGGTCTGGGAGCCCAGGTGGTCTTCTCATCGGTCCTGCTGGTTAGGGGGAGGCATGGTAGGAGGAGTAGGAAGATTTCCCAAATCAACAACTGGCTGCACCGCTGGTGTTGGCAACAGGATTTTGGATCCTATGACCATGGAACGTGGTTTGAAGATCAACAACTGGTGGGGAGAGACAAGATTCACCTCACCAAGCAGRGCACATTTGCCTTTGCGAACAGGTTAGCCAGCCTAGTAAAGAGGGCTTTCAACCAGGTAGGAAGGGGGAGGGCAGGTGTCATACAGACAGGGTAGACAACAGAGTCTTTCCTTCTCCAGACTTTCTCCCTTAAGTCCGGCCTATAGGATTCCTGAGGGTTGCCCTTAGCAGTGAAGACTGAAGTAAAGAAGGCATTCAGTAATTCTGCCTTCTCTGTATCCCTTGTCACCTTGTCACACCCCATTCAGTAGTGGGCCCACATTTTCCCTAGTCCTCCTCTTGCTGCTGATGTATCTGAAGAAGCCCTTCCTGTTGTCCTGGACATCCCTTGAAAGACTCAATTCCAGCTGGGCCTTAGCYTTCCTTGCCRCATCTCTATATACTCTGACTGCATTCCTATAATTCTCCYAAGTAGYCTGTCCCCTCTTCCACATTCTGTGTACTTCCTTCCTCTGTCTGAGTTTGGCCAAGAGCTCCTTGCTCACCCATGCAGSTCTCCTGCCCCCTTTGCTGCACTTCTTACTCATAGGGATGCACCGCTCTTGAGCTTGGAGGAAGTGATGCTTGAATACTAGCCAGCTCTCTTGGACCCCCCTTCCCTCTAGGGCCTTAACTCATGAGATTCCTCCAATTAGGTCTCTGAAGASCCCAAAGTYCACTCTCCTGAAGTCCAGGGTTGCAATCTTGCTTGTTGCCTTACTTCTTTCCTGCTGGATCCTGAACTYCACCATCTCATGGTCACTGCAGCCAAGGCTGCCCCCAACCTTCACATCTCCAACAAGTCCTTCTTTTTTGGTTAGGATAAGATCCATCAGGACACCCTTCCTTGTATGCTCCTCCACCATTTGTGACAAGAAGTTATCATTGATGCATTGCAGGAGCCTCTTGGACTATTTGTGCCTAGCTGTGTTGTCCTTCCAGCAGATATCAATAACTAACTTACCTACAGTAGAATCAATAACTAACTTATCTACCTTTTAAAATACTGACTTAATCCACCTCAGATAGCACACCCTGAGGCTGGTTCTTGAAAAACTAAAATAACTTATCCTCGTGTATTTTCATGTATTTTTTTATTTTTACAGAAGGAGCAACAAACAAAATATCTTTGTCTTCTTTATTCTCAGTAAAAGAGAATTACAAAGGTACTTGTAAAAACTGTGAATAATAATCTCTATTAAATAAATTTCACGGGTTCTTAAAATGAATAAATAAATAATTTCTTTATATGTAAATTTTGCTATATGATTTAACACCAAAACAATTCTCATCTCCGATGAAAACAAATTCAAAGATAACTTTGGGGGATTCAAAATGTCCCTTTAACTTCAAACTCCTTTTGTATCCAGATTAGTAAAATTTAGCAGAAAGGCTTCTCTAGGACATGTGTTAGGCTTTACAGAGTCAACAAATTGTCCTTAAGAATAAATTCAGAATAGCATAAAAGGGATAGCTTTTTAAACCTCATCTGTTCAAAGATATTAGAATATTATCAAGCCAATTTGTCAATTTATATATATATATATATATATATATGAACATGAAAATTTTACATGATTTCTTTTCTTCACATATTTAGCAAACTGCCATGGAAGAAGAAAAAAATATAAAAATGTGTAGAAATTATGTGGTGCACACATTCAATTCTTTATATATGATATCCTAAAATATAAATATTGCTAGCCACCTTAAAGCTTATTTAGTTGCATAATCATATCATTTTTATTTCAGAATAAGAAATTTTCCTTCTAAATGACTAGCTAGGGCTTGCATACATCTTTTGATGGTAACTAGTAAATGGAGTTTACTCCCTATATCCATAAATGATGCATTGAATTGGGAATGAGTTGAGTCAATACTTTCTCTCAGCGTTTGCTATTGACTAAAACTTGGCATTTGCAAGAGTGCTGATATACACAATGACCTAGCATGCTATATGCTCAACCTGGGACATCTAATGTTTCCATAAATACAATAATAAATGCAACTCAAGGTATTGTGGCTTTCACTGTGATGGTCAGGCATTTAGATCTCTAAAGTATTTATTTTATCAGTTTTGCACTAGGTAGATCTGAGTAAAAACTTTGATGAAATCTTTATAGATTGTTATGTAGAATAATGGAATTCAGTCAAAAGTATGACAAGAAAATAAGGAAATGAGATAGGGGAGATTTAAAGTTGCCATGTTGGCTATTATTTGAGACAAAACCAGATGATCATAGTATTAGTCCACACCTTGAACGCTATTTTAATATTCATGTATTGGATACCTATGTATCATAGTCCCTGTGCTTTAACTAATTACTGAATAATCCTTACAAGTAATTTAGAGAGAAAGAGTGAGAAAATCAAAACAGTTTTGTATGAATGTTTTCAGAAAAAAAGAATTATTTTTGAAAGCCTAGGTGATTACAAAAATTGGTCTTCATACTGGAGCTTTAACCCAAGCAAATGAATCAAAACTCTAATGATTTCATAGATTTTAAAGTTAAACATAGAAGAAGATAAGTTTTATGGTCACTTATTTGCATCTTCTTTTGGATTCATGYGTCAAATTCATGCATGAAACAAATTTCAGAATTTGAATATATTKTTAGACAGCTACAGTTTGTTATTATTCCTTTAATATAGCTCTCCATTGTCTCATTCTGTTAGAGAAAATATTAGCCTTAAACTGGAGATCACAGTAACAACAGAGTAAATATGGATCGATACCTGTGACACCGGTATGATACTCTTGGCTTATAATACAATAGATTAGGATATAGCCTTCTGAGTGGATTTGGTGGTGGGTGAGTGGGTGTTGTTTGCTCTTAATATAACCTTGAGATGCTTTCAGATATTTTAAATGAGTAGTTTAAAGATAATAGTTTATAGTAAATTGGATGTTTTAAGTAAAACTAAGCTGCTTTTATGCAATCATGAGTTTTTGAATGTGTCTGGGGTATATTAAATTGCATGATGAGATGATTCATATTTCCTTAAAAGCTAGAGAAAGCTTATCTATAGAAAGAACATCGAAATATATTTATAATGAAAGTAAATTGCTAGTTCTATAATAAAAGCAGCAGCAAAAATCAGAAAACATAAGACGGATATCTGATCTATTATAATAGTGGGAAACAGCCAAGCAGTGGAAGAACTGGAGTTAATCTTTCACCTAGGATAATAAACCAGCCTCTCATAGATTAAATCACTGTTATTACTGTTGCTTTATGTGGGAGAGTTTTTATTTTATTTTATATTATTTTTTTTGCTCGGTTGAATCAAACTTTAACTTCTATCTTAGCACAAAACTCCACTCCTATATTTTCAGGTGACAAATTTACCTTTTTTATCACGCTGCCAGAAAGCAAGCTTCAGTACTTGACATTTCTATGTCAATTCTATCTCAAGTTCTATTTCCAATTTTCAATGGCCAAGAATAAAACAAAAAAGCTAGTGAAAATGGGATATACAGAGGTCACTTGAATTTATATCAGAATAAACCACACAGATACTATCCAAATCATACATTTTCAAGGACAATAGTTCAAAAATTACTTATCCTATTAAAAGATCTAAGATTTTTTTAAAGCATTGTATCATCAGCAATCATGATTTTTTGTAGCCTATACACAGATAATAATTGTCTTGTTTCAACATTCATAGTCAAGAGAAAAAGTCACAGTGGGAATACAGTACATTGATTAGAGTGTTCTTTTTAATACTGAAAGTAGCTTCCCTGTTAAGAACCTGCAAGCCTGCACTACACTGACAAGCTGCAAAAACAAGCAAGCATAGGCATAAAATTTGGATTTATGGTGCTGCAGGGTTTACTCCATGTGACTTTATAGATAGCAAGGATTCTGAAGAGCATACATTTGCATGCTATATATATACATGCTTGCTTAGTGTTTAGATACTAGGCAATAGGAGTTAAGAAAAAGATACAAAAGAAGCCAGCAAGATTAGATATTTCACAGTTTATAACAGTAGGTTAGAAGCTGTACTTAGCTACTCAAGAGGATGATTTTGGCTTTAAGTGGATTCAATTGCTCTCTGGAGGAGACTGTTTCCATTGACTATAGGGGGAGTCAAGGGGTAATTAGGCACCTAATATAGGTTCATTGATAAAGTACCTGCTATTACGTGGGAAAAATCTGAACATCAGACATAAAAATTCTTGAGAGCCCTGTCAAAAAAAAGCAAGAAAACCTTGCTGATAGAATAAGAAACAGRACTAGCATTAATCATCACGAATATGAACAATAATAATGAAAAAATAATGCTAGAAAAAACGCCTGAAATCTTCATAATAGGTTTGATTGATTGTCTGCTTTTAATTGAATTTCTTCTGTCGTTGTGTTAACCTAGGAGTTTGCAGACAGGTAAGTTATGTTGAGTACTTTACGCTCAGTGAAAATGATAGACTGTTTTCTGAAGGTGAATTTCACCTTTGTAATCATGAGTATTTGCACATCTAGTCAGGGAACAGAAGCATATCATATATCCATCTTATATATTCCAGTCAAAACAGCTCCAACTGTAAATACCACACAGACATGGGCAAAACTTTCCTATAAAAGAAGAAATGAAACATAAAACCATCTCAGTGTGTTATGTTACAAACTTCCGAGAGGAAAGRTTTCTAAACTCTATTTTAGATGCATTACCTTGAAGTTACAAGTAAGAGAAGAGGAAAGGCAATTCACAAGCAAAAGCTGAAGTGGCAAAAACATAACCAATGCTTTATTCTACTTCTGAAGACTGTAAAATTAAAGATGATTAAACCTCAGTTATTAGTAACAAGGATGATAAACAATTGGTCACTTCTCAGAAAAGATATTGAGGAAGCAGCTSTAGACAGATTTTAAATGCAAACAAATTCACCTAATGAATGATACATAGAGGTTACTAGAAGGTAACACATGCAGAGAGATAGATCTCCTCAGCTTTCTGTTAGCAATAGCCTTGCTTCTGAAGTTGCAGGTGAGTGACCCATCTTTGTAGCTGCCCATATCAGAGGATATAGTAGTACACAAAAATGTGGACATCGCTGCCTATAAATCCATCAGGTCTTAAGCAAGAGACCCAATTGGACAGAGTGAAATAATAACTGAACACAGTGTTTTAGCTCTCCTTTTCTAAGCATCACACATTACTAACCTTTTTACTTGGGGTTTTAATCTTGGGTGTGAATATTTCAGTAAAACACATCTGCTACTTAAGCCTTGTCCTGTTCCAATAAACTCGGGATGCAACAGAACAGTACACTAGTTGATGTCAAGCTGTGAGAGCTTTTAATTATACACAGTTCAATTAGATTCTCTTCTCTTCTGCCTTTTTTTTTTCCCTTAAGATAGCAGATTAATTCTGACTTGGCTTTACCACATTTGGAAGAATTTTCCCCCTAAATTAAGTTTATCTTTTTGACTCAAGCCAAGGGATAAAAAAGAGTAACTGTATTCATAAAATCAWTTTTAAAAAATGTCTTAGGGTCAAAGAGAGAGCTTCTATCAGCTGACACTGAAATAGGGGTCATCAACATTCAGGTTTCTTGGGGAAAATATTTCTCCAATTTAATTGTTATTTTATTAATTTATGTGAAAGTTGCTCTGCTACAAGTCAATGTTACAAGTGAATAATTATTTGAATCACTAGATATGATAGCATTAAAGATTTGGAGCCCTATTATTGTATAATTAAAACGAAAATGAAGTATAAAACTGTCCTCTTTTTCAGAATATAGTGGTTTTCCATCTTCAACAAATTTGGAAAGTCAAAACAAAAAAGACTGCTGTGGTTAGAAATGAGAGAGGGCATTTAAGGGAGCAAGCAGCAATACTGGAAAAAACGTAATTTATACAGAATATATTTTCCCCTACCTTCAAATAGCTCTCTACAAATTAAAAAGCTGCAGCAAYTTAAATTTTATTTAATTATTCATTTGTAGTACTTGGTATATATTAAATGAAGAGTGGTTTCTTCTTATTAACATCTTATTGTCCTGATGGATTTTAAACCAACAGAATCAAAGAATCACAGAATGAYTGACGTTGGAAAGGACCTCTGGAGATAATAAAGTCCAAACCCCTTGCTCAAGTAGGATCACCTAGCACATGTTTCTAAGGATTATGACTAGATGACTTTCGAACATATTCAAGCAAGGAGACTCTCCGAYCTCTTTGGCAACCTTTTCCAGGGTTCTGTTACTCTTAGAGTAAACAATATTTTTCGCATGTTTAGAAAGAATTTTCTGTGCTTCAATTTCTGCCCATTGCCTCTCATCCTGTTACATGGGACARCTGAAAAGAGTTTGTCCCCGTCCCCTTGACACCCTCCCTTCAGGTACTTGTACATGGTGATAAGATCCCCCCTCAGTCTTCTCTTCCCCAGGCTGAACAGGCCCAGCTCTCGCAGCCGTTCCTCATAGGGCAGGTGCTCCAGCCCTCTGATCATCTTTGTAGCCCTACGCTGGACTCTGTCCGGTAGCTCCATGTCTCTCTTGTCCTGGGGAGCCCAGAACTGGACACAAGACTCCAGATGAGGCCTCCCCAGGGCTGAGCAGAGGGGSAGGATCACCTCCCTTCACCTGCTGGAAATGTTCTTCCTAATGTAACTCTCTCCCACAGTTTATTTCACATTTCTCCATRCTTCAATGCTATGATATCTACTCTCCCATTTTTTTCAGCTATGATTTGCATTAGGAGTTACTATAGTTTTACAGTCATTTGTATCCAATGTGATTGTCATTGCATGATTTTCTCTATTATTTCATCCTTTATGTAAAGTACCTTCCACAGTCCAACAACACACCACTCACCCACTGGGTTTAAAACAAAGTAGATGGAATAGCTGCTCTCTTGCACTGTTCCAGGGAAAGTGAAGTTAAAAAAAAGGGAAAAGTTGGTAATAATGAGTCTCAAYCAGTTTTTTAAAGGATGACTCTAGTCAAGATATCATAGAATCATAGAATCAGATATACATGAAAGATATGAAAGATAAAGATATACATGAAAGGAAAATAAATTTAAGAAATAAAATCTAGAACCACAGTCTAAGACCAACTCTTCATAGAATCCATCAGAAATCCTGGATGGTTAGCATGGAGCATCCAGCTTACRCTCTTAGTTACATACAATAAAGAAAAAGAAATTTAGACTCCCAAAGGAGTCCAAGTTGAAGGGTAACTAGCCAGAAGTTAAATCAGCTGAAATGCTAGTGCTACAGAGATGATCCCACAGATATAAATCAGSTAAGGTTTGTAGGGAAAGGATAATTATCTTTTGTTCTACAAATATCAGATATTCAGAAAGAAATAGACAAGCGTTCAGTATCCAAGCCCTTCCTCAGGTCTGAAACATAAACAGTAAACTTCAAGTTACRTATAATTGTTTTCAATTTCACTTAACTATGTTAATTAAATAGACAATTTGAAAGAAACGGGTGGTAGAGCAGGAGGGGAATGTTGTTTCCAGCAGGACTGGTAAGAAGATCATTAGCTCTTGTGAGACAGAGCCAAGTAATTATCACTTGTGTAACACAGAGGAATAAGCTAGCAATCACTTGTGAAGAAAATTATTGTGTTCCATKAAATCAATATTTTATCAAATCCTTTATTTTTAATATCTCCTGGAGTTATGAATTTAAATTGTTAAGCCTATCTTCTGACAATTTTTTTCATTTTCCCCAGGAGCTGGACCAAGCGGTCAGAAATGGAGTAGTTGGTCTATGAAAAATATTTTCTCACTCYGTTGATTGTCTTCCTGAGTTTCTCTTGGAGTGTGGTAGTCATTTAGTTTCAGCTGCATAAAAGTATAGCTATGTTGATACTTTGGATGAAATTTTATGTTTTGAGGTACTTTTTGTAGTATCTATTGATTTTTATGTATCTGCTCAGGCAATGSAGTTAATTACAATGATTGTATAGATTTATTGGTAAATTTTGCATGTATCACCTGTACATTCAGCATTGTCATTCAGAGTACCCTCTGAATTTGTTCTTTTTTGTTGTTGTTGCTTTGAAGARAATTTGTGATAATTAGTTTGTAAGTCTGGGAAATCATGAAGGCTAGCAATGAGGGTTCTGGGAAAACTTCTTTCAGGATAAAATCTTCTTTYAGTAAACTTTAATGTTCAGTAGCTCTCTTCATAGTCCTTGATGTGGTGCGATAAATTAAAAACTGCAGGATTTGAAGGGTTTTTGTTTTCTGTACAATAAATTTTCAGGTTGTTCATGCAAGGATGCAATTCACTTTCCTGGAAATCATCCACATAAATAATGTGAATGTCAAATGTCAAAAAAGGGGAAAAAAAAAGAAAAAACAGGAAGAAGAAAAAATACACATTGATCAGGAAACCACTTAAACCACTTCAAATGATCATGCCAAACAAGGAAGTCTCTGTTAGACATATGAGAGCTGGGGTCATTCATGCTGCACTCCTCTCTAAAGATTATCTTATCTTCTACCTTTCTTTACGTAGAATTAATTGCCCAGAATCATTTCCTGAATATTGATATTAACCTTTTTTCTTTAGAAAATGGCAAAAGGTCACAAAGAAAACTAGCAGTGTTATCTCCACTGGCTACAAGAATATAGTGGAAGAATCTAGTGATTATCTTTCCTTATTGATGAAGATTCAAAGCTGTTCTTTCCGCCTCATATTTAACTATGTGAACAGTTTTTTATGTCAAAGTTCAGGAAYTCCATCTTCCTGCTCTCAAGTATTATTGTAATCATTAAACTGTGAGCACTCTGATCCTTTTGCTTGTTCTTTCTTGCCTGAGAATTTTTGTTTTATATTAAAAAAWATATTTTCCACAACTATTTAGGAAGCTTTATTTATTTTATAGGATTTCATAAAGAAAAATTTCTATAAGATGGGGTGAATCTTCAGAGAGAAATTGAGTCTCCTACGCTCTGGCTTATTGTCCTTCTCAGTGACARAAGTGGAAGAAAGATATATGGCAAAAGAAAGTCCATTGTCTGTTTTACAAGAAAGCCAAAAAAGCATGCCTTGCCTCTGAACTCTGAATAAAAGAAGTATTGGGGGGGGGAACACTTTTGGAGCAAATTTTTGAGAAATATTTGTTCCAATAAGTATTTYCCCAAAATGCATCTCAACTTTACTTCTTTACAGTATATGACTAGAGGAGAAAATACTTTATTAAATCTGATTGGACTGAATCATGGACTGATCAGTTGAGCTGTTCAGCCCTGTCAAAATTAACGCAACCATGGAAGACCTTTTGGCACTTGAGAAACTTCAATATTGAAAAGTGTCTTCAGACTCATGATATTTCCAGGATTAGGTTGCTGTTGAGTTGGAGTTTTCAGAGTATTAGTTATAGACTTGAGTGGTTTTTCTTTGTTTGCTTGTTTTTTCTTTATTATAGTTTTTCTTTATGGTTTGTCTGTATTCATCTGTTTGGTTGACTGATTGGTTGGTTGTTTTTTTTTTCTTAAAAAAAAACAATAGGATCATAAAATAATTCAAGTTGGAAGGGACATTTAGAAGTCATTTGGTCCAATGAAATGGGACTACCTTCAAATTTAGATCAGATTATTTATATCCTTGTCCAGTCAATTTCTGTATACAAATAGTGATGGAGATTTGACAGCCTCTCTGGGAACCACTCCAGTATATATTACACTTAATGAGATTTTTTTTTATTTGTATCTAGTTCATAGAATTAGGATCATAGATTCACAGGATAATTCAGCTTGCAAAAGAACTCTGGAGGTCATCTAGGTCAATCTCCTGTTCAAAGTAGGGTCAAAAAGATTGATAGACCAAGTTGATCAGGGCTTTATCCGATCAAGTTTCAAAAACCTCAGAGAATTGAGATTTCTCAACATTTTTCATATAACCTGAAGTATGCTCCAGGAAGACTTACTCCCTGATTTTTCCAAAAAGTGAAGTAAGACTGACATACCTGCAGTTCYCTGGATTAGCCTTTTTTGAAGATAGATGCAACATTTGCCTTTCCTTCAGTCACTGTGGATGTCTCCCGATCTCCATGATCCATGATTCCATTGTGCTGCAGCTTGTCTCAGTTGTCTCTTAGACTTTAGTGCATCTCTGAGAAGAGTCTTTGTCTTTTCTATAACCTTTCCAGCAGGAAGCTCRAGACAGCAATTAGGTCCCAACCTGAAAATTTACTAAGCACTCAATTTTCCTAAATCAAAAGCCTAGTAATCATAATAAGTCCTTTATAATTACGATTTTCTCCTTTRGTAACAAAGGGAACCTGAGGAGACTATGGTCAGATTCTAGGCATCTCTTCTAAGTACCTAAAGTAAGGAAAGACCTAGTTCTTATTCCATTCTGGCTTTAGCTAGATTCAACAGACCAGTTCCTCATCTAGTTTAAAGTATTTGTCTTCATTAAAGCAAATGTTAGCTTATACCAACTTGGAAGGCAATGAAAGAAGATAATAAAATTGACAGTAGTCCTATTAAAAAAATACAATATAAAGAGTCATTACCCTTAACATGTGTCATGAACTAATCAAATATCTGTATTCAGAAGCCTACCCTATAATTTAAAAAAGAATAATACCACCCAGCCACCTTAGAATCGTTATCACACTTCCCTGAAGGGTTGTATCAAGTGCTTCAGAGCAAGACCAATAAATAAATGACAGTAACTCAACTGAAGTTAATGTCAGATCATTTCTGGAAACATCTTTTTGACCTTAGCTCTGGCTCAGCTTATTCAATGAAGCATGAAGATTAATGGACCTTTCAAATGTTTTCTATTGTAAGAAGCATTAAATGAAAATAGGAAAATGCAAGARGAGTTTATGTATTTGTTTAGAAAGCTGTGGGAAAGAATGAAATTAGATATGAGCTAATTAGCAGTAGGAGACAGTTTCCTCTGTAATGGACATAATAAGATAAATTGTTTGGGTTAATGGAAGAGAAAAGGCAACATTACTCCCATTGTAACCTATAGGATTTGTCTGGTAGAAGCAACAGTGATTGTGGATTGCTGTTTAAAAGGTACACAGAAGAGCCTAAAAAGTCYAGAGAGGAGATGCTGTACATAGTATTGTGCATTTTCCTCCATATTGATATATAAATGTTATAAACATTGATTCTAGGTATTTTTCAAGGTAATGTCTTTGTTTTTTTAAGAAGAACTTTCTGAGCTCTTGASAAATTTTTTCTCTCTCTTTCTTTCTTTCTTTCTCTCATTTCTAAATAATATTTCCTATTTCAATAACAGATTTTGGGATGCAGATGATTCACATTCACAATGACCGTAAAATGAGATTGCCACCACCTGTCACCTGAGTGATGTGGACCTGTGCGATCATATTAAATCTTCTTTTCTCTTCAGAGATAAAGATAGATAACAGTATATCAGCTAGTACATTTTAAACTCTCATCCATTTTTCTCTTCTAGTCATGACTTCAAWCACTGCAGTTCTGGAAGCAAAAGCAAAAGCAAAAATATACTTAATACCTATTGTGGTTCTACTCAGTTAAAAGGGCATAGAGACAAAATGAGTTCACTTATCCAGGTTATAAAGTTGGCCAGATGAGACATGAGCTCTGTGAGCCTGGTCATATCATCCAGTTCTCAGAATTCATGGAGTGTGAAAATTTTATGTGTAACCATAACTCTTCTTTGCAATATGTGAATAGATACTGTTTTTACTGTTTTTTCTTCTTGGTTTGCATGGGTAGAAAACTAAACRTGGTGAAATCAAAAAAATCATGAAATAAATTGAATTATTTTAGTGTATGTAATTCTGCTGTATAGTTGGAAATACATTTGTATGAAGTATATATATTTTAAAATGTAACATAGCCCATATATGTTCATTGATTATTCAGAAACTCAGAGAATTCAAAAACTCTTTTTTTCATAAAATATATAATTAAATATTGCTTTTTATGTCATTGACATTCAGAGTTTTTTTAATTTATTTTTCTGCAATTCTCTTGCTATTCCTGTATACTTTTYTGTTTGTTGTTTGTTTGTTTGTTTGTTTTCAAATCCTACTACACAAGCACAAGAATGTGCTCTTCCTTATAGACAATAAAATTTCAAGTTATCTGAAAGTGACAACACATAGTATCTACAACTTCCTGGGAAAAACGCAGAGCTTCAGAACATTCTTTAAGATACGGCCAGCATGATATTCTAATAGGTGTTTAACGTGGTAAAGATGGTGAGATTGCAGTTCTGTGAACCTGGACAGAATTTCATCTAAAACACTGACTTAGTATGCTCAGAAGTCATTTTTTTTTYYTTTTTTTTTAAATATTTTTTCTTATCAATCAAATAAGATCCCTATTACTTGCAAAATCAATCGCTGTGACTTCATTTTACCATCTAATGCTATGTGAAACTTTCTTTCAGATCAACTTTGTTTCCTTGCAAAGGGAAATCATTCTTGTTAGTAATGTGCACTTGAAAGATAGCTGTAAATTGATAAACCTTAAATTCAAGTGTCAGATTTTTGTACAATTATATTGTAAAAATCAATAGAAAGCAAGAAACATAAATACTTACTTATCTCATAGTATTTAAAATGGTGTTTATAGATCTTCGTTTTCTGGTAGCTATCCAATACATTTTAATCAGTTGAGAAAATAACAGCAGTAAGAATAATTCTGCACTTATGAATATATAATGTCAAAATATTTCAGTTTTTTTTTCCCTACTAAAGAAGAGAAATATAGTAAAGCCTATCAATGATTACGTAATTTTTCATTTTCAAGTTCAAGGCTCTCAGACTAACATGCTGACCTATAAAGAGGAGAACAGGTTATAATTTCATGGAGGATATTTTGTGGAGATTACACTCTGTCAGTATAAATTCCAAATATTATTCCTTCACACTAGATTGACTTCTTTTTCCTTTCCCCCCCTTTAGCTTGAAAATGGTATGTGTGTATGTGTGTACCATTTTGCAGTACAAATGACCATATTAAGCAGAAAGTTAGAAGGCAGGACAGACCTTGTCAATGAAGTCAGACCTTTTAGACTTCACTCTGTCAGCACCTTTGGGGGTGCAAAGGAGGATGAAAAATGTATATTTGGTCATAAATAATCCATTGAAAAGTAAATATCAAAATGTAGAGAAAAAAAATAAAGAGAATTTCAAAAATATCTGGTTTTAAAAGTTTATATTTATCCTTAAAATAAATATTTAAATTTAGGGTGAATACAGTAATACTTTTTACATAACCCTATTATAGCAGTAAATCAAGCAAGAATTTTTTAGATTCAGATCAGAAATCTAGCTGATATTATTAGCGTTAAAGTGTTCCATCTGCTTTCTTTGTATAATATAATACGTTACMAATAAAACAAATAGGAGTAAGATAGAAAAGATAGTTAAAAAAAAAAAAGGAAATAGACTGTGACTCATGCAGAATATTTTCTGTATAGAGTTACTGCCCAAACCCACTAATTACAGCATAGTATCTGTAGGCTTCCATTAGAGTCAAGTGAGATATACTAGCATGGAAAACTTCTCTTCTGCAATTTGCTGCAGCAATATGAGTTTATTTTGTCACTTATTTCAAATTTAATAAGGTATATAAACACCGATAGCTCTGCYTTTGATCTCTTAAACATGTTACAATAAAATGTTTTTATCAAAAAATTTATGTTTTTTTGGGGGGGGGGTGTCTGTGCAGTTACAGGTCTGTGAAGTGTAGGTCACACAACAGAAATGTTAATTMGACAGGGGACCACAAAAACATTTAGAGCTCTCTAACTCTTGTCATAGCCATCTATTATAAAAGGAACAAGTTGATTTTAATATTTGTAGAATTAAAATATATTGCAGCAAGCTAACCTTAGCCCTCATTTCCATAATTGGCTCTTGCATGCTGTGTATTATTTGACATATTCATTTGATTACCTCTCATTTTTCTGAAATTCTAAAGCAACTTCTAATATAACCTATATATTAATATTTTATTTCTTATCATGCTTTTCTTCAAGTAGTCAGATTATAGCCAAAATTACCTTTTTCRTAACTAAGGTTGCACTGAGGGATGTAGTTCATAAAGTTATTTAAAGGGAGAAAAAAAAGAGAGAGATCCATTTTTTTTCCCTTGAAAAATGGGCAATACATTTCTAATATTTGGGGKTTTTTTTAGTAACAATAAATATTTAAATAACCACCTTGCTGATGTAGATAAAAACATTATGATTTTGTGAAATCACTCCATTTCAAGAGAGGAAGTAAATGTGAAAATTTCTAGAACAAGTACTACAGAGGCAGATATTTTGTTCTCTTCCATTAAGCATGTAGCTGTCTGTACCTGTGGCCTTTTCAATCAAAATTCCAAAGAAATGCAAGGACCAATAATACTTTCCCCCTCTTCAGGTCTTCTTAAAGCATGTGACAATATACTGATAGTTCTGGAATGCCTACTTGAGTTCTTAGGCAAAATAGTATTTGGATGACATGACACTGTGTTCTGGATTGTCAAAATGCGTGATCAATGCCAGTATGTATAGAAAGCAGATTACCCTATCTCTGTTTCAAAACATTGTGCAGGAAGTAATGATGGAAGCCTACACCTTGTTGCAACTATTTCTGTCTTTTGATGTGTTCATTTACTGACTATCTTCAGTTGTTTTAAAATATAAGTATGCTTTTCAACAAGCTCTCCATGAACATTACAAAAAAAAAAATGCAAGAAGTTTGTTTTTTGTGTGGAATTGATTTGAATATCTTTTGTTTCATTTCTCTGACTATCCCAAAAAATCTACTAAGTGCAATTACATCAGGAGTGTATCATTTATATGGCTCCAGCTAGATCACAGTTTATGTGACATGATTAGAATGGTGTGGAGTCTGTAAAGGTATTAAGTGAGGCAACTGCCTGTGCTGAAGARGAGGAAAATAAAGGGAATAAGGAAGGAAGTAGGGGAAAACCAGATATAGGTTCAGACTACTTGGCCTATCACAGCATATAGAACAAGTTCAAGAAGACATGAAGTTTGTAAAAAGAGTTTGYGACAGATTCTTGAGATTCTTTTGAGCATTACAGTATAGACCTTCACAGACCTTTTTAATAGTTTCAGCCATTCCATGGTCTCCAGAATCCTGAAAATCCTTGCAGAAGCTACCAGAGGACACACGGAATTCATCATAACTTTTAGGACTGGATTCAACTCCAAAGTATGATATGAAAGTCCACTTCAGAATGATCTTTAAACTCTCCTGACAAAATTCCCTTGACTTTAACCAAATGTGAACACCTACCACATGTAGATCCATCTATCTTGATTTAGGTATTCCAATATATGGTCATTTTGGATGTTCCAGGGTATCTGAGACATCTGCATGGGACTGGCAGGTATTACATGACTTTTGGAGTTTAAGTGGTTGCTCAGTGATTCCTAAAATGCACAAGATGGTCAAAGATAGCCCTCTATTTAGACATTTTTCTTTAAGTTTCTGAAAAAATGAAGCTGAATTCCCCACATGATATTTAAGCCAGATTGTATGATTTGAGGCTCATCTTGTTATTTTTGAATACTTCTAATGGACAGTGCTTATTTAGACATTCTTCTTCTATCCATCTACTATGACAGCTTAAAGGACACTTCATTGATTCTGATAGTWTTCCTAAAAGGACATTACAGAACCAGCTGTTATCTGGCATGTAAGCAATGTTGTTTTCATGTCTATTGTGTCTGATAATACCTATTTATTTTTTAAAAAATCCCATGAACAGCAACAACACCTAGCATCCAACATTTCAAATGAGACAAGGAGCATTTTATCTCTTTGCTGCCATGGTAGTGTGAGAATTTGTATGACATGCTGTACTGGCTGCTGGAAAATTAAATCTTTTGTATTCATAGGAGAAGCAACTAGTACTGACAATCTGTACTCTACACAGTAATGAAACATTATCTCTTATAATATGAAAGATTATTTGTGTCACCATTTTATAGTTAGTTTCAGCTTGGGTCTGCAAAAGCTCTGGAGAGCAAATGCAAGAGTGCCACGTGAAGCTTTCTGTATTGAAACCTACATACCATCCTTCAACCTATTCTCAAAGTATGTACTAATTTTATTTGTCTTTGTAGGTCAGTAAAGTTGTTCCTGGTCACTACCAGGAAACCACAGAATTGCAAGAGTCATTTATTTAATGAAAGAAGCTCTTACTTAATAGAATGAGGTCAGCTAATTATTTCGAGTGTCTCATGAATGTGTTCTTGCATTCATCTACAAAATAATAATGCAACAAAGAACAGTGGCAAGAAATTGAACTGGGTCCTGATTCAGTAGAAGACTGTCTAGCAGCTCTAYAAATATTCAAAACTCTTCAAGTCTCTTTGAAATCCCTCTAGTAATTCTCCAGAAAAATCATGATTTGCATCTAACTGATAACTGCCAGTTAARTAACAATTTTAAAGCAGTCTCAGCCTAGAACTATTAAGATCATTTCCCAACCACTAAGAAGRGAGATTATTTGGCCTGAAGATTGTGTATGTTTTTTCTCCTACCTGTCCCACTCCTAATTTAGCTTTCTGAGTTACTTTTGAAGATTACAGGCATRCATGTGTGTGTCAGCCACAAGAGCTTATAAGTGTCTGGGGAGGATGATTTCCAGTATAGAATATCCACATATAGATAGGAGGAATTTTAAGTATATCATTTGTTTTTTGTTTGTTTGTTTGTTTGTTTTTYATTGTAACCACTTGTCCATTCCTCAGAGTTCAAGCTTAAATGAGATCACTCCTTGAGGCTCATTTTCTTAACAAAGGACATGTGCATTCTACCAGAAAATCTGAATCTTATGAGAAATAAAGTGCTGTTTATGAAGTCCTGTACATCCATTCCATGATTCAGTTTCCCATGTTACCAAACACTTCTCTGTTTTTTTTCTACAGTATTAAGAATGCTTATTCAGAATAGTACAAAAAGTTTTCCCTTACAGTATCTAACTGATTTAATGAGAGAAGAATTCAGCATGCTTAGGTAACTTCTTTACACTAACATAGCTTAYGATAGCATATCTGCTTAGGCATTGGCACACGTAAGGAAACAAGCATAGAGATCCATTACAAGCCATGTAAGTGCAGGTATCACCATCCTTCCCTGCAATAAATGCATACCTGTGTATTCTTTCAAGTGCACAAAGTGTCTATTATTGATATACGTCCCTGAAATGTGAGAAAAATGAAAGAAATGTGGAACTATACATTCCATGGAGTGTCATACTGCCAGCAATAGACTGGAATGGCATTTCTGCTGCCTTCCCAAGGGTGGTTCTTCATTATATGAAATCAGTAGGACCACACGTAACAAGTTATTTAGGGCTACTGTATTTATCCATTAAGAAATCTTAACATAGATCGTGTTCTCTTGGGCTTATTCCTATTGATAGAATGAAAATTACTGCCATAGTTAATTTGCACAACTGACTGGCACTGATAATTGCTCCTATCACACTGAAACTCTTAGCTCCCACAAAGTAGATATCTAAAACATTACTGCCTAAGCAATGTATAAACTTTCCTTAGAGTTTTATGGAGAACTGATCAATGTAGTCATCAGCATTTAGAGAACTATTCAGCTCTATGTAGAGRGACTTGTTCCTGGGAAAAAGCTCTCATGGCTTCATTGACTAGTGAAACATAAGRAAGATCAGATCATCTCAAGTTGAATTTATATCTTCTTCAAACTACACTTGCAGATTACACCTTCTATATATACCTTCTATTTATTTAGATTTTGTAAATATCTTACAGACTGATTTATATGAACTTTCCAATAATCTAAAGAAATCTCACCCCTGTTTGCTCGAGAAGCCAGTTAGTAGACCACCTTATAGATAACTGAATAACTTTAAGGGAAATGTTAATTGAAATAATGGGTAGGATTTTCAGAAGCACTTATTTAAGTCTATGACTCTCAAATTCTGTTTTACAAATATACACTTCATCTTAGAAAAAATATTTTAAATTGCAGCACCGTRTGGAATACATGAAATATGTCCCGTGACATTGCTATTAATTATTTTTAAAAGGCCTCAGMTCACTTTATTAGAGAGGATTATTTTCAGCTCTAAGCATATGTGCARTTTAAATATGAGTATTAGAACCTCTAAGAGTTAAAATCTCTTATTTGACTGTGATAGTATGCCATTATTTTATATATTGGAASTTTACACCTGAATCCACAAGCAACAAATCTACAAACAAATGAAATAGCAGGATAAACAGCGAAGAAAACTATTTAGTGAAAAATAAGGAATGAATAGCATTGAAAGAACCTTTCAGACCTATTCTAAATTTCAAAAATAGAAAAAATGCATCTTTTTTTTAGGAATTAYATTGCAAGCAAATTTACCTTCACAATCACTGAAATAGGTGAGATACAACTTTAACTAATTAATCCTAATTTTCTTAGCCTTACGCAGAAAGAAATGCAGGTTAATATGGCGATAATTTGAAAAGTGCTGTTTAGAATAATGCATATGTAATTATCCTGTGGGATCATATTGATTCAGAAAGCAGTCATATCAGCCTGGTTTGGGAATAAAAATTACCTACTGTAAGCATCCAGCCATGGCCTTTTTTACCTCCTGTGTGAATCACGTCCTTCTTCRGGGTTTTGATGGATGGATCTCTGTTGGAACACTTTTCAGTGCCTGTTTGAAATACACTTTCTTTGAACACATTATAGCCTCTTTCCAGGCCATAAGTGCCTAGTACTCTGTGAAAAGTGAATACATCTTTCCAACTGCTATTTGGCTCTGATATGAAGAAATTACTGTCAAAGTTAATTATCCCATTCAAAACCAGTTCTCACCTGAAGGCTTTCCAAAATGTTTTAGAAGTACCAGAGAGATTCATTTGCCAGGAAAAAAAAAAAAAAAAAAAAAGTGTGACGTGCGTATAGATGTGTTAGAACAGTACATGTGCATGCCTCTCCTTTTTTTTAACATACATGTGTGTGTATATATACATATATACATATATATATATGTGTGTGTATATATATATATATATATATATATATATATATATATAAAGACATATTTCCAGCATTCGGAGTTACTTGGAGGACTTTTGAACTAAGTAGTTCAAATAACTGGTTTTAGAAGGAACTAAGTAGTTCAAATAATAAAAACAACTCTGAAAACATTCAGTTAAGGCCAAAATGACAACCAGTTTTACTCAATCATTTTCTTTTGTTCTAACTGCTATTGTTGTTATCTCTTATTTATCAGCTGGCTAGTACATTCCTTGTTTCCATCKGCTACCTGGCTCTAATTTGGTAGTTCCAGAATTACATTAAAATGCAGGAAAAAAAGTATGAATAAATTCCTTTGGTATATGAAGATGAGCAGGAACCACTGTGTGTTTTACAAAAAAAAGGCTACTTTTTTTCTAAGATTTCCAAGTCAGACATGCAATCCCCCTGGAAGATGGTTATTGGAGTAAGCCCTTGCACTACAGTTTATGTTGCTCATGTAATCCAACTTAAACATTCATGTGTGCAACAGGTCTAAACTGATCATATATTTCTAACTGTCATCAATTTGGCTGTAGTGATGTCTCAATTTTAAGACTTGAGAATCCCTTGGAAAAATGTAATGGAATRTATTAAAATACAGTCTACTGCAAAGGACAATGCAATATAAATGTTTAAACCTAGAGATGTGAACTGAGCATTGCACGAGCACCAGGGTGGAAATGAATTGCACTGAACATATAGTGTAAATATGTTGGTGCTGACATGTACACAGATGCCTCAATAGTTCTGAGGCATATTCACAACCCAGACAAATTGGATGCAGAGTATAAGCTCAGCAGTGCAGCCAATTGTAAATTTTGAAGTTTGTTGTGTGGCAGCCTATAAGCTATAATGAGGAGCTGTATTTTCTCAAATGCTAAATCCTCCAAAGAAATAAAAAGGAGAAGAGACTGTATAATTCACCTTCAGCATGAAAACGTTCATCACCTCTCCCAAATTCTACACAGAGAGATTGGTATGATTTTATGAAACTTAGCAAGTATAGTAGTTACTGGAGTGAGCACACACAATCCTTTAAATTACAATGCTAGCATTTTCGTTTGGAGAAGAGATAACATTATGCTTCCTTGATTTCACCTTGTCATCAGTCCTCATTGAGATCAGTGGATTGCATTTGAACACCAAAATAATGAAAAATGTGATGGGTTTATGAAAATATTGTCTTGAGAACTGTGGTTCAATTTAACACAAATTCGATCAAATTCTTTTGAATGCAGCCAGTAYAGAACATTGAATAAAAATGAATTGTTGGGGAAATGAGAAAGAGAAATGAGTACAATGAAGAAAGGGAAGTAAGAGAGACTTGAAAAGACGTCACTCTTTCTGTGCTTCACTTTCACTGACCTCATAAGCCATAGCTCTTCGTCTGCCACTTTCAATAATTAAATTTGGGTAGAAATTCCTTTCGCAAAAGTTACTTCCATGTAATTTTGAGAACAATAAATCATTCTAACCAGATTTTCCAAGCTTTATCTCAGAACAACTGGAATACTAAAAAAGAAAGGGGAAAAAATGGATCATTCAATCTGCTTAGAAACTGGAAACTTTTCACCTTATCTTAAAGCAGGAATTTTTATTTATGAAGAATAATGGTAAAAAAGTTATTTTCATTATTGAAGATTTGTTTATGCACTTGAAGAATACACATTTTGAAARTCTGATATTTAAACAAAATCTAGATTAAATCTTAAAAAACAAATTAGATTATTAGATCTTAAAAAAACAGATTACAGCTATATTTAAACTAGATCCACATATTCTGATTGTTTCCAATCCAAGTCAACTTAACTAGAACCCTTAATCATAATTTAATTTTCTCTTTTTTTTCATTGAATCTATTTTGCTCATTGTAGCACCAGTCTCTCTCTAATTGGGGAGGGGGGGTCACATCCCTGCATTTCAGAGAGGTTTCTCTCTTTCTACTGCAATTGCTATATAAAAGGGAGAAATGGATTCTTGATCTTATATTATTTAGGATTATTTAAGATTATTCACTGGAGAAGAATTTCTTACTTTTCCTACACCAACAGAAGCTTGATTTATTTTTTTTATTTCTCTTGCAAGGGAGGTTGTCAGGATCAAAGCCCATAAGCGAAATTCTGCTCTATCTAAAATTAATGTCAGAATTCCCACTGACTTCTATGCAGAGAGAATACTATCCCAGGAATGTGTGCACAGCAAGAAAAAGCAAAGGCCTTTCCAGACAATTTCAATTTTGCAGTGAAGTCTCTGAGTACAGTCTTTTGAGTCCTCAACTCTGTGAGCTATGTAGAAGCTTCACACAACTTGAGACACAAGTTTTAACAAATCTTTAGAGAGGAAGAGAAATAGGAAAAGCTTAATTCTTAACTGTTTCATCCGATTTTCATCAATTTTAATCACATTATTGATAACATTAACCTTTAGCCTATCTATTGGACTCCGTGTTCCTATTTAAATTACAGTTATTCAACTAAACATTCATTTTTAGAAAACTGCAAGTTCAAAGTATGAAAATTATCTAGATAACCTTCACAACACTTTTCCAGGTGGTACATTATCTTAATTTAGAAGATGTAGAAACACTATTGTGTTAGGAATTACGTTTATGTCTCAAAACAAGAGCAAAAGACAAAAAAGGCAAAGCATGGTTCTCCTGGGACCTTCTTTTCAGCAGTAGATAAACTTTAGAACAAAGAACACACAGCTCTGGATTTGCAGGAGTTTGTGAATTTCCACATCTGTTCAGGTATCCAGTAATGYACATAATTATTCTGAAAATCATGCCTCAATGAGGAAATTTTCTTAAAAGAGCCATTTRTTTTGAACCAATCTAAGTAGTGCACACAAAGAGATGCTGTACTAATGGGCTAGTTCCACCTCATATTAAACCTATAGGATAGGGCATGTTACTGCAAAAGTCGCATCTATGGGATGTAGCACTTGTAATTCTAGCTAAATATTAGCAAATAATTATTATTCATTTGCATTTTATTAAATGCTTGCCTTACCAGTTTAACTGTATTAATGTTCCTTAATTTTTGACTGGATGCTTACCCATCTAGTCACTGGAAAGTAAGGACAACCATATAAAAATTTTTGTTACTCATTATTCATTTTTCCTCTCTAAAGGTTTTGAATCATTTAGTCAGCAAAATGGCAACATATACATGCATACTGAGTAACAAACTATAAAGTAATCTTTTTGCCAGTATTCCATATACTAAGAATTGTTTAGGCATTTTACTCAGTCATGCAGAAATCAGTTTATTTGCAAATAATTCAGGAAAGTTAAAAAAAAAAAAAAAAAAAAAGAAGAAGAAGAAGGCTTAGATTCTGAGATAATTTATTTGGAGCTGACCTGCTGTATTTCTCTGTGCCTCCTGTGAGATAACTTCGGTTCACACCAAAGTCTGCTTAGAGGATCATAGCCTTAGGGTATAATTTGAAAACATGCAGTTCGAGTCCTATCTGCAGAAACATTATTTATGGGTGATGATGTACAAGGAYTAAAGAACACAGATTGACTGTAAAATCGTGGAAAAGAAAGCATGACAGAAAAAATACATTTTTATTTTTTGACTACGCAAATTAACAACTTAAAATCAGTGAGAATCCCAGAAAGTTAYCTTAAGAGAATCAAACACTATTTGTGCATAGTTAAAGCAAAAACATTTTTTTCTATACAAATCAAAGGGTAATCTCTGTCTAAAGTTCTCCTTAAATTAAATTCAATTAGGATAACTAGAAATGCTGCAGAAATGCTGCTTATGATGCTCCAGAAACAGGAGAGGGAATAAATAAATAAATAAATAAAAGGCAGAGCTAACAATTTCATAAGTTCTACTTGAATATAAAATACATAAAATATCCAATTGCCACAGTTTGCCAAACTGTGAAGCTATTAATATAAAACAGTTAAAGCAGATCCAA
The DNA here is from genome assembly GCF_003343005.1 of Rhea americana. Taxonomy (NCBI): domain Eukaryota; kingdom Metazoa; phylum Chordata; class Aves; order Rheiformes; family Rheidae; genus Rhea; species Rhea americana. Next base: position 9,318,611 of record NW_028186423.1, read on the forward strand.
CTAGAAAGCTTGTGACTACAGTCTCTCTCTCTCTCTTTTTTTTAAATAAGTACCTAGGACACAAATCTACCTAATTTTGATACTACATCTCAGAATTCCAGGACTGAGTTATATAATTTCTCATTGTTTCCTTTCAAATTAAATTCCTGGTGGGAAATGTAAACCCATATATCACCGTGTCTTCTTTTACCACTGTCTTTAAAAGGACTTCTATTAAATTTGGACATTTTACAAGTCTGAAAAATAAAAAATTTGGACCTATGTAAATCTAAAATTTCCCTTCAGACACAGSAGAACAACCAAAGTCATAGATATTTAACTAAATAAAAGTATGAACTTTTATAAAACAAATGTTCACTACAAATACTCAATTTGAAAAAAAAAAATCTAAAAATGCATACAGCTTAAATATAGCCAGCCATTGGAGAAACAACAAAGCTGAGTGAACATAAATATAAAACTGGGGAGCATAATGTCTTATCTATAAACAAATTCTGTCTGAGAACAGTAGTAAGCAAGCATATATCAAAGACTAGAGAAAATAAAGAGAAAATCAGGGACAGATGTAAACCTCTATACTTTCTGTGTTTTAAGTTTTTTTTTTTTTTAACCAAACTTTTGAAAATTGTCTTCAGTGGCAAAGATAAAAAAAAAAATCCTTTCAGGTTAGGTGCAGACATATTTGTTCTCCTTGGATACCTTTATACCATCACATAATTTAACTCTCTAATTTTGTCCTGAATCTTTGTTCCATGATCTACACTGCATAAATTAAAATTCACTCTCTCACTCCTCTGTGGAGGAAACCAGCAAGTTCTCCTGAAATATATCCCAGGCTCAGTTCAGTGAAGACAAAACTCCAGGGACAGTCTCCAACTGGCAATAAAAACAAGGACACAGCTGTCTTCTCTGCACCACCCTCCAACGTTTTCCCAGCGGTAGTGGCATCTGCAAACATATCCCTACGCCTTTATGCTTTAAAGGARGGAATACAACAGTCCTGGTTCCACAGTACTCAGGAACAAACACACAAATAAGCTCTCAGGTGGGCTGCAGAGCTTTTCAGAAACTCTGAATGGAAAAAAGCATACATGTAAAAAATGTCTTAGTGTTACTGACCTTCTTTTTGCACCCAGACAGACAACATCTGGTAGCATATGAGCGACTGCCCACCCCCGGGTCGGGGCCTAGGAATTACCCCCGGAGGGAAACACTGATCACTGCATAGGTAGCCACTTAAAATAGAAATGTTAGATGTAGAAACAGCCTGTGCATAATTGGAAAACTTCCTTGCACTCAAAGAAGTTGGGGGGARAAAAAATCCAGAAACTCATAGTTTAATATAAGTAGACATAACATTGGTAGTATAATAGTTTACTTTCATAATACCAGGGGAAAATTCACCACGAAAGTATGTTGGCATTTTTGAAGCTGAAAAATCCAGTCATATTATAATCAATGTATCAGGTGGGATTCATTTGACCAAGTGTAGCCGTCTGTCTTGTTGTTTTATGCATCTGAACTGGTTGTCTAGACTGCCCTTTTAATTAATGAAGAGAAACAGGCATTTCTAGAGCAAGCTAATGTCAAAAATAATCAGATACCTTTCACTATGCAGTGCCAGTTTTTCCTGGCTGACTATTAAGGTAGCTTTACTTAGATGTCCACACATCTAAAATTAGATCTGATGAATCCTATCCATCCATCAGACCTACTTTGTCTGCTTTCAGTGGAACACATAAAGGCAGCAGGCTTTGCATATATGTTCTTCTTCAGCTATAAACCAAAAGAGATCTAAACCTATTCAGCCTCTGTCATTTTCTGGTCTCTAATATTCTTTTTGTAAGATACTGTCACCTTCATAATAATAGCATTTCATTGTTATACAGCCACACACACATACACAAAAAATAAAATAAATAAAAAAAAATAAATAAATGAAACAATTGACTCTTTGGAAAGTTGTTATTTTTAGGTATTTTGAATAAATATTTTGGATTTAAATTATATGAGAGAGAGAAGGAATCAAATGATATAGGAAAAAAGAGAAAGCACCTGACATAATTACCAACATAATTATTCTATTGATCAACTATTCCTTCAGCCAGGTGGCCACTCTATCTGACTAAGAAGCAAATGTTTCCTTTCTTGCAGGCACTTTCTTAAGAGTGTTTGGTGTAATCTAAAGATCTTACTGCTTCTGTCTTTGCAGTATTTGTCACAGAGCTGTACATAGTACTGATTCTTGTTCCATTTGGAAAAGAAAAGGAATATGGTCTTTTTTTCCCCTTTTCATGCTATYAGCTCCACAGCGACAGACTACACGTTTTGATTCAATTCATAGCATTGATTCTTCTTAATTACTAACCTAGTTGTTAACCCTGCTTGTCTATTTTGATAAAAATCCGACTGTACATAATCAGCAACAATCTAAATGCTAGCCTCAAGAAAAAAAAATTATATCCTGTTTGATAAGTAGAATACGCATGGTAAATCTTCATTTTATGTATTTTTCAAGGTTGTCAACGCTAGACTTCCAAATGCTAAGAGACAATTTAAGACAAAGTTTAGATTTATTGTGTCATAAATGCAGAACTGCTGGACATAGTTCCTACGCAATCGAAAAAATATAAATAGAAGAAAATGCTGTATATATGTCAGTTCACAAAACTATGATTGAATGTGTAACACTTTAATTTCTACAATAATTTCAGCAGGGAGTTTCAGTAGGGAGTAAAAATAGTTTCAAGTAGTTTACGTTTGAAAAACACAAAAGGTAATATTTTTCTCCCAGATTTATATTGCTTTGGTATTTGTTTATTAATCTATAGAATATAGATATCTACAAAGGACATGAAGTTAAAATTAAAACATCCTCATAGCTGGAATAACACAGAGTTGGAAAAGAACTCAAACTAAAAGATGATAGAATGTTCACGAAAGAGGAAAAAAATTCTCAATGTATAAAGGTGAATACATAACACGCATTCCAAATGGATCAAGGTGATATTTTCATTTATGAAACTGACAGAGAAAAGTTCAAGAAGAAAGTGACTTTAAAGACAGAATAATAGAAGTCTGCTGAAAATACACACTAAGCATTAAGTTAAAGAAAGACTGAACTTCAGATGTACCTAACATTTGCTTCCACAATGTTGTGTGGGTAATAACATGCAACCAAAAGAAGAATCAAGAACAATTCTCTTTTTCGTCTTTCAAAGTTGAATGCCAAATGCAGAACCTTTATCTTCCTACGTACATGAATTTACACAATGCATTTTAAAAATTGAGGAAGAGAGGAAAATAAACTACTTAAATACAGCAAAGCTTCTGATAGACRAAATGATAACTTTATCAGTAATTTAAAATGTTATTTTTAGATAGGAATAAAATTAATATTACGTGGAAACAAATTAAGAAACACCTGAAAAATGTATATTATTTAATAATATTTTTAATTTAACTAGTGTATAGAAACAAACTTTGAGAACATATCTGATATGAATTAAAGACATGAGAAGTAATGGGAGATAAAATGGAAATGAAAAACAGAGTCAATAAAATAGACACAATCATAAGCTCTGTTTGTGGTTCCTTCATCTGTATGTGTTTTGATGATAATATAGCTATCAGATAACATACTGAAAGTCAATCTGTGGCCTGAAGGCTTCAGAGAACTGGAATAGGTCACTGCTGATATCTCTGAGTAGAGAAGTTCACCTCTATTTGAAGATCTGAACAGTCAGAGGTTCCATGGGAAAGAAAAATATCTGTCCAGATCCATTGATAAGTAAAAAGGCAGGGAAAAAACAAACAAACAAACAAACAAAAAAAAGACTGAATTTGCCAGACCTTTCACTGTCACAGTCAAAATACAGCTGGATTTTGAACTCGGGTGAAAAAGCTGTGTTGTGACTATATGATAAATGAATAAAAAATGAATGCAACATGACTGGGTGATGATAGACAAAAGAGAGAGAATAAGAAAAAGTGGAGAGAGGTCTTATCCAAGGCTTCCTCTAAGTGCATAGGAGGAAGCTAAAGTCCTGTATGTTATGTCTTGCTGAAAATTCAGAGTAGAGACATCTTTGTGGCAGGGAGCAGAATTCAAGAGTAGTAAACAGCTCTTGAATACTATATGCACTTGTAGTGCCCCCAGCTCCAGAAAAGGCATACAAGAAGTATCATTTTCATCAGAGAATGACAAAAACAGATGATCAAAGACAGGGAACTTCTTCCAATGATTAAGCTAGGATTCTTTAACCTTCACAAACAATAGCTCAGAAGGGTATAACAGAGAGTYACAAAAGAGGTGACTATGGATTAGCTTTGYACTGTTCTAACACAAAATCTACAGGCTACCAGATTAAACTAGTAGGAGCAAGGCTAAGACCAAATAAAATTAAGTGGTTCTTATCCAATATATGGTAGACATGTGAAACTTCATCATGAATCATAGATTCATAGAATAATTTAGGTTGGGAGAACCCCCAGGCATTTTTTAGTTCAATCCCCACCTTTAGGTAGGTCCTATTAGAACAGGTTGCCCAGGGCTTTTTCTATTAACATTTTGAATTTCTCTGAGGATGGAATTTCCACAGCCTCTGTGGGCAGCCTGTTCCCTAGTGTCTGACCATTCTCATCGAAAAAATCTTTTTCTTTATATCTAATTGGATTTTTCTATGTTCCAAATTGTATCCACTGCTTTTTGTCGTATCACTGTGCACCTTTGAGAAGAGCCTGGCTCCGTCTTCTTTCTACTTTGCCAGTTGAAGGGAGCAATAAGCTCTCCCCTTAGCTTTCTTTTCAAGGCTAAATAAATCCTGTTCTCTCAGCCTCAAAGTATACTTTACAGAAATCTGTTTATTGTCACATTCAGAGATAAAATGCTTAATTAGATTGCTTTGTTTTGGGAAAGTATGGACATTCTTACATTCAACTCCTCAAATATGCAGAAGTGAGACTAGCTGAAAAGGAGATTTATAAGATGATGAACTTACGAGAGCTGGCAACGGTGGAAGAAAGCGAAATGAGAATTTTAAAGCAAATAAGCAAGTTAGGCACAGAGTCATAATTAACAGTTTTATTTTTTATGCTTTGCCTCCCTAAATCCACATTTGATATAACACTATATATACACATGTATGTATATATATATATATATGTCTATATTTATATATAGCAATTAGTCTTGGTAAGGATCTCAGCAGGTTTTGTTTTGTGTATATGTGAACATATGCATGTATATGTATGTGTGTGTCTGCGTGTTTGTGTGTGCTTATATACATAAATATGAACCAAGCAGCACTGTACAGAAAAGGAGTTTTTTGTTTGCATTGTAACAAAATCACTAGAACAAGGTGTTATAGGTGAATACAAACAAAAAAGTTCMTGTCATAAGACACTGGAATGAGGCTGAACTGTGAATAATGGCTGTTTTGAGTGATGTAAGGCTGCTGCCTGACATATAGTCTGGTACACCTGGACTCCTTTTTGAATAAGCTTGTTTCCACTAAAGCTAACTGTCACCGTTTTTTCAGTACTGTCACATGGGAATCTGCCAATACTGTTTGAATGTCAGATTATGTATGTGTGAGTAAGGACGACACACAAGCTGAAGGTGTTAATTCTTGGTGTGAGGGAAAGAGGAAGAGCAATAGCTCAGTGATRCTGCTGGAAGATGCAGCCCTTGAAGGACTTTGTTGTGTTGTCTTGCCCACACAGGAGTGGACAAAGAGATCCCAAAGCTGGTAAATCCCCAGAGATGAGGGTTTTTCAACCCAGGATGGGTCCTGAGTTACCTACAGTTACTGCGATTGCTCCACGTCTCTTCTTAGCTGAAAGGGTGTGTGACTGCAGAGCTGTGCTGCCCTGTGACTCCTGGCAAACTAAATGTCTTTTGGGGACCATACTAACTAAACACAGTGCAGACCAGTCCTGAAGTGGTACTCAGGTTTGTAGAGTTCACAGATAGCGTAAATGATTGAAGCCAGACTTCTTTTAAGGTGAGAGTAAAAGTACATGGGAATAAAATAGAATCAAATAACAATTCAGTAATTCTCTACTCCCCTTTGAAAATTAATGTAACCTTTTTTTTCACTCCTACAACTACACAAAACACAGAACAGTTAAAATATCTTCAAAATGCATTGATTCTGGTTAGTTTTAATTTTTCAAAATCTCTGTTGAGAAGTGAAACAGTATATGATTCGATTTGAAGGGGAAAAAATCAAAATAAAAAAGAAACAAACCAAAACAATAAAAAAAGGAACCCTTCACTTAAAATTAGACATTTGAAATGTGTCTGTATTGAAGCTTTACTACAGCAATGAAGTCAATGAGCCTCTACACTGGTTACTACTCTGTCCCCAGAAATATACCGATTTTACCATTTTTGGACCTAAAAGTGCAAAMCAATCAATACAAACAAAGCTTGTTTTAATAACTTGGAGATGAGGAAAATGTCTAATACTTGAAATAAATAGTTAATATTGTCTTTTAGCTTAACCATGAAATATTTTTCTTCATCTTTCCCTAAACTCTCAGATCTCTCTGTCTTACACCACTCTTACATTTCATCATTTTTTTCCATCTTTGTTTGGTTCTTCCATCTWCATTGTGCAGGATTGTTAATTATCATCATGTAAGAGTGTTGTCCAGATCTGATTCTGGAAACAGAAGCAGCTCTCCACTTCTTTACATCATCGAGGAAGGGTTATTTTTTGTGTAGTTTCAACAGATCATGAAACATGCTATGAGGTTTTGTTACCTTATAACATATTTATCCTTAAAAAAAAAAAAAAAAAAAAAAAAGAGGAGATATTTACGTGTCGGAATATATGGAAAAGGTGAATGAGGAATGAGGAATTATTTCATACAGTGCATGTACCTAAAACACAGTAAAATGATCAAGCTGTTTTAAAGCAAACAACCCAGCAAACAAAAATAATTCTTTTTCCCAATGCATAATTCGTTTGCATAATTCACTGCCCCAGGAAGTTTTGATTGCTAAAATGTATTGAAAGGTTCATAAAGTGATTAGGAAATTCATATAAGAAACACATATTGGCCACAATTAGACACAATGGTCTAAATGAAAACTGCCAGGTTGGAAAGCCATCTGTAGACTGATGGAGACTAGAAAGAGCAGTGTTCCTTACTTGTACTGTTTTTAATACTCTTCTCCTTAGCATCTACTTCTGTCCACTAGCAGAGATCAGACATCGGGTAAAAGGATCTGATTTTGTACAAATAGTTATGACAAAGTTATATCAAAACCTAGTCAAAGTTCTCTGGCACAAAAATTCCAAAAGCTGTTCTTATACAAAATAGTTTCAGTGAGAAGTGTGCTACTGAATATTGAACAAAAGAATCTTTCAATTTATTGTGTAGAAATATTCGAAACCTCTTTCTCACCAACCTATTTCTTCCATATTTGACTTTTYGAGATGGTGTGGTCTTAGAACAAGCCTTACAGGAGCTGCTGGAGAAATGTCATTAATAATCCTACCCGTCACACAGTATTAAGAAATTGAATGCAGGATCCAGATAGAATTTGTTATTGGAAAGGGACATTGTTGTTAAGCTACAACAATAAATGTATAAATAAAATTTTACTTAACTATAGTGATCACAGAGAAAGGAGACAAGGGAACAAAGGGAAAAAGAGGGACAATAAAGAAAAAAAATAAAGAAAATATCAGCAGAGAGAATATTAGACACATGCATTTCTTTCCTCAGCTTCTTTGTAAGTTCACTGGGCTGGAATGTGCTTGCARCTACATTAAGCTAAGTCAGGAAAAATTCTGCTCAAATTGACTACTGCATACACAAGAAAATGGTATAAGGCTCACTGTGTCTACAGCTGCAGTTCTGTACATTCAGTATCTGGATGTTTTGTGTGCAGAGGATCCCTACTGTGTTTCTGTGAAATAAAACTATCTGGGATTATTTAAGGGGAAAAAAAAAAAAAAAAAAAGGAGAGAGAGAGAGAGAAAGAGGGGGAGAGAGACCGAGTGAGAGAGAGAAATCTCCAGTTCTTTGAAGCTGTTTTTTGAACCTTCCCAGCCAACTGGAAGCAACATGTCACAGACATGTTATTATCCTGTTTTCCTATTTTTATTGTGACAAAAAGAGAATGAGGTAAATACACAGAACAAAAATGACAAGATTTCAAACACAGACGGAAGAAAATGAAAAAATGTAACAGATATCATTTTCAATTTGGTTGGGAGGAAATCAAGAAATATAATACATTAATGATCTTAAACATAGTAGATTTGGATTTTTCATTTTTCTATAGATGTCAGTAAGATTTTACTGTGAGACATTCTGCACAAAATTCTTACAACATTGGATCATATGTTTGAATTATTCATACCATATATTGTAGAATTTATTCAATTAAGAGCTTTCTAATTAAGAAAATTGTCATATATAGGCACATATATATGTATTAATATGAAAACTGAAACACAATCATACTTGGATACTACTCATTAGGATACTCARCTTACGTTGAAGTGGAATGAGTAGTTGTCGGGTAATACTGGATGGAAAYGTTCTCTCCCATAAGGGAGCTTTCAAACGATTTTTTGGGTGAAGAAGTACATAGCCTGCCTACGCCGAGGCTCCAGCAGATCTCTGCTTGGAGATTGTCCTYGCATCTGCCCTGCTCCCAGCACTATGTGCAGCACCACAGCGGTGCCGGCTGTGTCAGCAAACCTGTGTCCTTCCAAACTCATCTGAACAGCCCGACGCAGGGGGCTGTCCCACAGGGTGAACCGTGCCATGCTGCGTGTTCAGCCTCTTCTTCTCCCCAACACGACACCTCTTTCACACCACATGGAAACCCTCCCTCCCCTCACTCTCAGCTGGGAAAAGCAGTGTCTCGCCCTATGGAGAAGACTGGATACCAGAGTTTGATTCAGTCGCTTAAGCTTGGGTGCCTAACAAAATTTTAGATGTTATGGGGTATCCACTAGCTGCCACTTCAGAAGGTCTCGTATTTCCACAAATCCTGTGTCGTAACTGTCAGTCAGGCTGAAGTCCTGGATGTTGTAGGATGTCTGAGCTGGCATCGGAGTCCTATGTTTGGAAAGTAAACCAAGCCCCCAAAACTCTGTTCTTTTAGTCAGCTGTSAGACAATGTAACTTGTTATATTCAAATGCCTTTTTCTAATGTTTGAACATCTGTTGTAATTGAGAAGAGATGCTGAGTTCTGGCCTTATCTATTTACAAAATGACCTGTCTTGAACAGCTGTATATCACTTTTCCTTTCTCATTTCCCTCACAGTTGCAGTGATTTGCCACCTATAGGCTACAGTCTGTTTTGTCTGAATTTCATTCGTGTTAATTGACTTTTTTTTCCCCAGATTAATGATTTTTACATTTGAAGACAGGGCATGGTGAGGGTTGTATTCATTATGGTGTCTTAGGTGCACTCTGAAGAATAAATACGAAGACCGAAGACCAAAGACCAAATTCATTCTTCCTCTGAAGAGGTATGATTACTTTTCACAGTAATWTACATCTTGAAGGAAATTTAGGACAATTCCATAAATAGGTGCCTATGATTGGGAAGACAGGAAGTTATAGTTAAAAAGGCATCTGACAGTTAGAAACTTCATATTGTAACCATGTACTTCATATGATGTAATCTGGCAGTTACGAATCATCATTAATTAAATAATCTGACTTCACAAAGTTGATTATAGCCACTTTTACCATGTAATTACAGCTGTCTCGAATAAAGTTAATTTGTCTGTGATATTAACCTTTAAAATATACTACCTGAACACCTCAAATGAGTCATTTAAACTCATAGTAAGAATTTAAAGGTGGCTTTATATTTAAATGGGTTCAAGCACTGACAGCTTCTTTTGGATCTCGTTTTGCTCCAAGGCATTTTCTACAAGGCGAAAAAAGCACTTCCTCAGAAGCTCCCTTAACAGTGCACAAYGAGCAGAAGAGCCCTCCTGTAATCTCTTCTGCATTCCCTACTGTACTGTCACTCAAATTTTAAAGCTTTATATGCCTTAGTTCGCTTTATTGTTTTAGCATTTTAAAAGTTCCGTGCTGTACTTAATATAATTCTGAATAATTTTCTAATCTTATTCTAACAATTCTAACGCAAATTCATTATATTAAAAAATAAAAAACTAAAAAGTTACTGCTGAATTGAAAGAAATCACTTCCTCAAGGATGGCGATACTAAAGGTATAACAACTATTGATAGAATCACATGTGTTAAAGGATGTAGAAATCTGTCTAACTAGAGTCTCAAACTTCGGGGAAAACAGTTACATAAACAGTTTTCATTATAAAATGTGGATTTGAATTTATGTGTTTAAGATCTTGCTACTGACTTTTAGGTAATTTTATACATGGGCATAATTAATTTCTGTACCCCTATGCAGACCTAGAGAGTATACATATGCAATATGCTTTTATAAATAGAGGAAAATGAAAGAAAAGGAAATAAAAGCATCAATTCCTCTAAAAGTAATTCTTTTTCTACTTTACCTTGAAAGAAAAAATCATTTTTCAACACAACAGTTGTTCCTATAACACATTGTTACTTTTACTTTTTATTCTGATTCAAGGTCCAACAGTCTTCAGTGAAGTCAATGAAAAGGTTCTCTGTGATTTCAGTGAGTATTGCATAAGTCCATTTAAACATAAAACACAAATCATTAAAGGGAAATAAACAAATAAATTCTTCAGTTTCTATATTTTGACCTTGCATATTCTGGCTCATGACCTAACATTTTTCATGTAAAACCTGAAGAAAATAAAGTGAAAGAAATTGCTCTGTGTGTGTGTGTGTGTGTGTGTGTGTGTGTGTGTTTTCCCCATGAAATTCAGACACTTATTTTTCTTTACTGGAGACTTAAAAATTGATCATGATGGGTTTAAAAGCTAAAGCACTGTACAGATATTATTTTCAGGCTTTACATTATCCCATTTGCTAATAAAAAGAGTAATTAAAGAGTAGTATTTTTTCCTTTCTTTTTGAAGACAGGGAAAGGGAAGTTACGAGGTACGAAGTCTTCCCCTTGTGTCTTCTCAGATATCAGTACCCTCCTCATGACCTTTAGAAACCTCTGAGTGCTCCTACCTATTGTTTTGTGTTGGTAATGGAATTAAAAATCCAAGAAATCCTTGTAAGCATATGTGCATCAAGAACCTTGAGGAAATTTAAAAAACAAACAAACAAAAACTAAACAAAACAAAAAAAATCCCCCAAACTGTCAAAAAATAGATATTTCCACTTCTCCTTGACTCTACAGAAAAATCTTATACCATATCTTGAAAAATTTGTTTGCTTATACATTTTCAAGCATTTTGTTTTTGCTTATGAAATCTTATCCTTCATAAAATAAACCTAGCTCTGAATATAAAATCTGCTTTAATGCTGAATACTGGAAGCCTTCTCTAAGTTTCCCATTACTGGTTTTCACATTTTTAATTCTATCTAATGCCCATTTTCTCCAGTAATATAAAGGATCCATAGCTGTCAATGTATGAAGTGTGAACTGTTGACAATGTATGTTTTCTTCTTTCTTTTTTTCTTTCCTTTTTTTTTTTTTTAAGGATATAACCATAACTAAAGGCAAACATTGTCAAATGGCTTGAATACATCCTTCATTTTGGAACTTTTTAGGCGTGCATAATCAAAAGATCTTAAAGACTACTATTATAGATAAAATCATCTGAATTGCTGTAACCAGTGTCCTAAATACTAATATGCCTTCATATAATTCTTTTTTCTGGTTTTTGAGACTTTCAGCCTCAGCTCTGAGATTCTTAAAATGGGGATGCCTTCGTACTATATAATCTTTATATGCCAGAAGCACACTTTTGTACCATATTTTATGTTGTTTAATCTATATTAGCCTTTGAGTTCTTTTAAGTCTTTTACAGAGTAATTTGCTAGTTGATACAGTTTCTTTCCTGAATGTTTTCCGTTTTTTTTTATTATTATTGTACAGCTGTAATGCACACCAATGATTAACTGATATTACAGTACAAGTATTTTTGTATGCTTCAGTCACAGGCATCCGCAGGGAGAAGATCACCTCATACACCATTTCCACAGCGAGAAACAATATTTTGCAAAATATATTACGCTATTTCAGTAAGCCTCAACCTCACATGTATCTTCTTAGCTAACCAACTCTGTGTAATGCCGATGATTCACATGTAGCTTAGGTGTATGTACCACTACAAAGACGGTATGCCCCAGGTACATCCTATTACAGGAGAATTTCTGAAGCTTGTGTTTCARTTTTACTTCTTATGGGTAAACATAAGCCAGATCTTAATGTCAACAAAATCAAAAGTGCATTTGCCCTGACAGTTTTAACTCTATCTTATGCATAGTGTGCACTATGTGCACTACTGTAAGGGGAACTGAGGATCAATCAGTGCCTCCGGACCAGGTCTGTATACATGTTTACTGATGCTCATTCACTCTGAATGAGGGATATGTGGCCAGCATTATTATGATCGCTCATGTTTCCGGGTATGTGTATGAGGAAGTTAAATAAGGAGAGAATTTCCTCTTGAGACCGAATCGTGTGTAGGAGCAGCACACAGAACACCTTGYTTATAGAGCTCTCCTTAGCCTTCTTCCCAGCATCCAGATACTTTCTTTTTGTCTGCTCTACCCAAAATGAGTCTGTACAGAGCTGTACAGCATGAGACTGGCTGCAGCAGTGAAGTCTCATGCTCAAAGTCCATATCCACTGTATTAAAGAAATTCAGTGGGGTTGCCTTTAAAAATATTCTTCGTGCTCAGCATTTTAACTGCTAAATGTGTACTAGCTTTTTTGTTAATCACCAAAACTGAGAAAACTATTGCAGGCTCCAGCTTTATGATCTATTGACTATCCTAGATTTGGCTACTTTCAATAACACTTACCGCTATTTCAAGACTAAATCTTCATGGCATTACCCTATACTACTTAAAAAAAATGCTTTGTCACCTTTGGAAACCAGGTCTGACAAAAGATGACCCTGAAGACTGCTCCGTAATTTCAAAAACTACTGTTATTATCAAAGGTTACTCAAAAGTGGTTGCCACTCAGCTACAGTTTATTTYGAAACATATAGGTTTGATTTATATAATCAATCAGCCTGTCTTTCATTTAGTTCACATTGCTGAAATATCTTTTCTACACTTTTTGGAATGACTTCAAGACACATGTTGATAGAGGTGACTTTACAATTTTGTCCTGCTGGATTTGTCAGTGGCACTCGATGCTTTCAGAATGAAGTCTCATTTCTTTGCATATGTCATTAAACTAGTTTATCATTCACTGTCTTGATTTTTTTTAATTTACCTCTAGCCATATGCATTAAAATGTGAGTCAAGCTTATTTCTTGATGTTTGATTTTCTGCTGATATGCTAACAGCAGTGTTCCTAAATTATCAGGAGATGGACTATCAATAATTTGAATGTCACTTTGGAAGGATTATATTTAATTATTTTGATTAAGTTATAACTGAAATTCAGATCTGGATTTTCCAAARCTGAGAGATATGTGATTTGAAATTCTGGTAGTATCATCATAGGTGGAAGGCAGTGTGCATTTCTGAATTCCATTATAGTGTAAAGATAATTCAATGCTGTATCCTGCATTTTGTTGCTTAGGTACAGMGTATCTTAATAAAGACATTCAGCATCTCCCACTGGCATTACAAAAGCAGAAAGATCATCCACTCCACTAGRCTTTCTGCTGCACCCATGAATATTTTCAACTCATTCCAACTTTAGTCAGTAGTTAATTATACTATGAAGCGTGACTGACTATATTSTTTCTATATTGAGAGAGCTCCATTAACTTGCAGTAAGACAGCTGATCAATTTTAAGAGCTTGCTGCTTACACAAAGAGCTCTCCCTGCTGTGCCCCAATTTATTTGCAGGACATCCTTTTACTGTACTCAACAGGATGTGCTTTATGGCCTCATTCCTCTCTTTTTTTTTCTTTTCTTTTGTTTGTACATAGTTAATGTTAATATAAAAGTAAATATACAATCCATATGAGTATCCCCATATGGGATACTCTTACAAATTTTAATTAAAGTAGGATTTTTTTTTTTTACCTTTTAAAAGATGGTCATGCAGAGTTAAGTAGAAAATCACTATAACTATCTGGGAGCGTGAAGCTGCTAAAGTGGCACCTGGAGCACTTTAATCAATTTCTGCATTTTGTTGAGATTATATACTACTGAATCACTGAATGTCTCAGTGTTTGTGATATCCACAGTTTGTTGTCAGAGTGAAGTTACATATCTCTGAGACGAGGAAACGGTCCTCAAACGCATGGCTTAAATTCCTTTGGAGTATTCAAATAGCTTTGTTGTAGCTGCAGATTTTAGCTGAATTTCCTAAATTTTAGCTGAAACTAATAAAAGCTGTCCAAGTATCCCTGAATTGTTTATCTGGGAAAGAAAATCCCCTAAGAAAAGAACAGACCTAAATTATCAGTGGAGAGTTTTAATATCTACAGAGATCAAGAAACTCCTGGGAAATCAAAGCCTAGACCTAAACTGCGAGACATGAGAGTACTTCCCTGTTCCCATCATATTTGCTGCTACTTGTGTACATGTCAAGGAAAAACATAATTATGTGTGATCTGTCCTTGCTCTGGTGCTTTGGTAGGAAGGAAACTGTTGTACATCAACACAAGAAGTAGAGGTTATAATATATTCTGATAGGACCTGTGGTTTATGTAGTCAGGAGAGCATAACAGTGGACAGCCTATGAAGCATTAGAAGTACCCAGCTATGTCCCCTTTGTCTTCTAAATCTTCCAAATATCTCTGGAATTTTAGTCCTTCCCTCAATACTGTCTTGCTGTCTGGTACTTTTACTACCTGCTCTGTTTAAGTATTTAGAGCATTATTATCTATGCCATCTTCTTTAGCCTTCTTTTGTTTTAGAGCCAAACATATCTCTTAATTTATGTATCTGTTCAGGTACATAAAGCATCTGTTTCCAGAAGAGACCTGTTCCCACCTCACAGGTGGGACGGGTAACATCATGAAAGAACACTGCCTTTTGCAACCACACTTCACTGTTATGCATAAACACATTCTTCTATGCTCACAACGCTAACTCTCGTAATCTTCTGCCACTTTGTAACCTGCTCCAGAACATTTGCTTACATTTTTATTTCATTTTGCTTTTCAGAACTCACAAATTGTTCCATTTTTATTGTTAGCCTCATTCATTTGTCTGGATCTAGATGTGGTGTTGAATAGTGTTTCCACTGTTAATAATTTAACTGTAAAGTTTACTGTCCTGTAACTTAGTAGTGCTAATTAGTTGTGCTAAATATGGTTCTGAATTGGACTGTTCAAATTTCTTAAGAATTTTAACAATTTTAACATTTACTATAATACCATTTAGATTATGAGTACTTTGGACTTGAAGCAATGGTTTTAAAAATATACCACTCCGCAAACAAATGAATTAGGGGCAATATTCGTTTAAGTTTCTAAGACAAATTGCATTCAGGTTCATGTTTTAAAGTACCTACCTTACTCCATTTGCTAGAAAGATATCTTGGATAGATAATTTAGACTAGACAGCCAACATTTAAACACTCAAGACAGGCGTGTTGAAGTGAATTACGCCACGTATCCCACAAACCCTCCAAAATTGCCTTCTTAACTGAGTTTTATTTGTTCTAAATGCTTTGATCACTTTTTCCATTTCTTTTAGAAAATGTAACTATGAAATTGATTTATTTCTTGGAGTGTCATGGTTTTAAACTTTTGTTGGTACAATCTGATAGCTCCTTATTCTTTTTATATATATTTTTATATACACATATATACATATGTATGTATATCTACAAACATCTTTCACTTACCTTTCTGTTCAGCAATTTCAGCTGATTTTACAAAGAGAGACTATCTCATCATAAATTACTCACCGTCTTTTCCATTTCTGAAGAGCTCCAGCCCCAGTGGCCACTTTGGCAGCTGTATGCTTWTCAGTCTTCACTTTTCTTCTCTCCTTCTGCTTCCATGTGCACTCCCTGTTCCTGCTCCATTCCTTTGTTCTCAGGTGATGATTTCTGAGGCATCTGAGTCAGCTTAGATTTATGGAGAGTCTTCAGTAAAATAACAGCGAATAAAACCATTAATTGGCATTAAGYAGAAGAGCTTGGAGAGGAGCAAGAGAGAATATATGGGATCATGCTAAGTTCCCTTGAATATTCTTTTTATACTTAACAGAAAGAAAGAGGCCACTTCAGGAGATTCAGGATATGAGCTTCATTAGACCCCGAGYTGTTCTCTGGAGCAATGGCCATCTCTCTCTCCCTCTCTTTGTCTTTCTTTCTCTCCCTTCTATGATTAAAGAGAAATCCTAGGGAAATCAGCAAGTATACCTAAAGTTTGGTAGCGTGAATGCTCTCCTACGTGTAGCTTGCCCATCAGACTGAACAGGCAAGTTAACTACTGTTCCAAGAGATATTGCATGCTGCCAAACAACTTGAAGGATCAGCTACCCACATGCTTTTAGGCTCTTCCTGTGTCCTCACTTCTCAGGCTTGCCTAGGTTTGTCTCTGTAAGAGGAGTTATGTTTAACACAGTGCGGAGCTATTGTGGTCTAAGATTCACCATCTGCTTCCATGAGATTACCTGGACTGTCACCAAATAATGCTGTCAAAGAAGAGCAAAACATAATGCTTAGAAAGGATATGTGGCATTTCATATCTGAACCTGAAAGAAATCCAGGACCATATTTACATGCTGCAGGAGATGTTTATGAGGTCAATTACTATTTGGTTTGGAGGCTTTCAGGTACAAAAAAAAAAAAAAAAAAAAAAAAAAAAAAAAAAGTGGTGGGGTAGTACGAAAAGAAAGACACAGATACGCACATGAATGTAGAAGATAAAGGCTTCAAAATACTGTGAAAACAATTACAACCACATTTATTCGAACAGTTTAATACACTTAATGCTTCAGCTCAGCTTTCAACTGACAGGATCATGTGATAATGTAACTCATAAGTAGAGTTTTACCTGCAATACATTACARGATATTTCTTACTTTTTAAAATTTGTTTTCCTTATATAAAAATGAGCTACTGACACACAACAATGTTTTCTAGATGAAAAGTAGTATTTTTCTAAGAAGTCTTTGCTATAGCAAGCTTGTTATTTGAATAAAGTTTTGATGCAGTGATTTATCTTCAGTTATTAACGTTTTAGTAAGGTAKGAGAGAAAGGGAAATATAGAATAGAAAGGAGAAGGAATGAAAAGTATAGAAACTGTCACTATGAATTAGACTTGCTTTCCTTGAAATACATATTACTGCTATCATTCTGCAGAAAGGAAACCCTGTGCAAAATCCTTCATAAACACAAAACGAAGGCTATTAACTCTCTGACCTGGGAGAAATGTCCCAGGTACATGGTAACAGATGGGAAGGAAGTAAATAGTAAAAGAAGGCATTATGAAAGTTAGTGTTATCAGTTCACCAGAGTCTGAATGTTGATGAGTTTATTATAAGCATCAAGGCAAAGTAAGGCATTTAGAAGAGATTTGAAGGAGTTTTGTGRGTGTTTATTGGATGCTCCTCCTAAGTGTAAATAGGTAACAGAAGAGAAACTTCAGAGATTTGACAAGTAGATGATGGAGGCTGGGGCAACCTGAGGCAGGAGTTGAAATCTCAGTAACAGATCATGTAAGAAYAATTCTGAAAAACACTGAAAATGAAAGCACGCTTGTATTAAACATCCCAGAAGAGATGAGGGGAAATGCTACAGAGAAAGAAGCAAAGTACTCAAGAGAAAAGTTAATGAAAAAATAAAAACATACCGTATTCTAAATAATAATAATAATATGAACACTGTCCAATTGCATTGGTCAAGGCTAGAGAAAAGTTATCTGTTTCACAAGATAAGATGTTGCATAAGACTTTATTTTTGTTGCTAAACTGTAGATAAAATAATTTTCTTAGGCCATGAAAGCCTGAAATTTCAAATATGTTCAAACCTAAATCTGAGGTAAAATTACCTTCATCAATAATAACTACTTTGAACCCTACTCTTTTGGAAAAGCAAAGCTATTGATAAATTTGAAGAGAAGAACTGAATTATATGTCGAAATGCTTCATTTCAAACATTGAATACCAAAATGTTAGATTCCAAGACATATTTTTTGCCTCAGAGCATCAGATTTGAATATTTTTTCATTGGAATCAGGAATTCAAAAATACATATTTTCATTCTACTCAAACAGAGCAATTAGGTATATTAAGCAGGAAAATTTACTCCGTCATTTTTATTCTTCTCTGACTTTTTCTTTCACATTTAGTGAGCAGAGTAACTGGAAAAGTCCCTCTCTCCTTGAAATGTAACAAACCACAAACTGATGATTTAAGAGTTTAAGTAAAGCCCAGAGGACATAGTGTTATTGAATTGTCTCTTTAGATTCCATGACAGAAAAAAATCTCAAGGGATTTGGAAAGGAGATTGGTGTCAAGTGTACATTAAGTTTGTGCTTTACTGAGGATTTGAAATGTTGTTTAATTTATATTTTTTAATATTGTTTCCAATTTTATAATCAGTAAGTTACATCATTATTTTCAATATAAACATGTATAAAAGATGTTGTTTCCATTTTCAGTCACCAGCTGTTCAAAATGATCTGAGGCAAATCAGACAAGCATGAGGTACTCTATTTATCTCACACAACAAATATAGATAAAACAGTTCAAAGAAACTCTAACTCAGCCTTCATCTTGGATTAGATTTAGGAACTTTAGGAATTGGAATACAGTGTAGCTGTGCTGCAGGGGTCACTCCAGGAACTGATATCATCATACACCAAGATAAAAAGAAAAGTTTCCCTAGCAGGCAACAACATAAAAAAACTCCAGCAAGGAGAAAGCAGTAGAGAGGAAGCCCACAGCACTAAATATGAGATTCATTTGGCTACACAAAAACATTTACAATATTTGCATCTGAGGTAATAATTCTGAGCTCTTGTTGCAGTCAATGGAGGAAAAAATGGATTTCTTAAAGCATGAAACCTCAAAAAAAGTTTGATATGTGTCTTTATTGGCTGTAAAGGAGGATGGCATGTTTAAACATACCATAAAGGCATATAATKCTAGGTTGGGTATATCCCATCTGGACAACCAAAGTTGTCACATCACCACTTTCAAAGACTGTTAGGTTAGAAAACATATTGTGACTTGAAACTTTAACAAAAAAGAAAAGTAAATAACTAATAATACAAATAATACCTAAAATAATGAAGAAGAAATGGCTGTTTCGAATAACAAAATAAAATACTGTTACTGCATCCAACAACGACGGTCTTTAATTGCATATCTTTTAATATATAATATGAAGTCTCTGCCAAAAAGCTATTATCTTATGAGAAAATCTTTAATCTCTATAATTTGAGAATTCTCCATCCATTTTCTCTTTATCTTATAGAGCACTTAGATTTTTACTTCTAAAATCATGTGTAAATTTCTGAAAGAATACCAAGTGCTTGATTACGGTCTGTGTATTGTGCCTGATTCTATCTCATTTTGCATACAGAAGCTCTAACCACTCCATTCAATAGTATTTTTTTATTAGATACTTTTAGAATATCCTTCTACTGACAGTGAAATGAGTTTTTTGTCAAGTAACTTCTTACTTCTAGTCTTAAATAAGTTGTTTATAAATGAATGTTTGAAATGAGATGTTCACAGTGTTTTGTTATATACTTAAAGAAAATTTAGATGCCTTGAAAAAAGGCAGAAATAACATGAACTAAATGGATAGAGTTGTGCCTTTTAACTATTTTAGCCTACTCCTTACTTCAATCAATTTAAGAGTTCTCTGTGCCTCACCACAGTATGTGGCTCCTACAGCATGAATACTTTATGCTTCACTTGTTCTTCTATCATGCCTCCCAGGAAGAAAAATGAAGGTTTCTTCTTTTTTCTCCCCCCTCCCCCTTTTCCCTCTTATGAGCAACACAAGTATGTGTACCCTAAAAAACCTTAACATTTGCTATATAATAGTATGACTGCCTGATCCTCATTAATTTCTTATTTTACTTGCGATTTTACTCATYGTTACTCATGCTTTTAAGAACGATGTCTCTATGTCTGTTTACATTTAACAATGAGCTTGGCTATGCTGGAACCACTAGCCTTTTAAATAATGTTCAAATGWTTATGCCAACTATGGATAGACACTTCTGTTGCTGCAGACTGTACATAYAGATCTTTCTTAAAATACTTAAAGTGATAGCTGGAGCTATATGTTTTATGCTGCAATGCCTATGGCAATTAATTATTTCACTAGAAACATCTATCAGTTATCACAGTTACCAAAATTTCATCTGGATTTGGATGTGATCCTGTTCAAAATAAAACCAATCAAAACAAAAGAAACAAATAAACAAACCAATAAAATCAGTAGGAGATTTGCCTTGGTAATGAAGAGAAACAGTATTCAASATGTTTCAGCAGTACTGACTACTCACAGAAGATTTTGGCTTTGGGATCCAAGGCATGGTAAGGTGAAAACATCCAACTGGCAATTCAGCAGTTACTTCCAACCTGCTTTAGGATAGGACCAGAGAGCAAAAGTCAAGAAATCAAGTATTTCTTATAATTAGATTTTCATGTTGTTCTCTTCAAGTTAGTAGTCATTAACAGCAATAGACTGTCTGTCTGCTCCTAGAGCCAAGATTATGAAACATGTTTACCTTACAAAATGTCTACAGCATGGGTCCCAGATAAAGTATGCTCTTATTTCATTGAGTGCTTTTTGTACTTTCAGTCCATTAATCTTTGGCAACTTTTTTTTTTTAATGCTAAGGGGATGCTAATGTTGTTTAAATATTTATACCGGTGATTTAAATATAACTGCTTTCCTAAGATCTAGAGCTGCCAGAGTTTTTTGTCAGATTTGCTTTCCAT
The DNA here is from genome assembly GCF_003343005.1 of Rhea americana. NCBI lineage: Eukaryota > Metazoa > Chordata > Aves > Rheiformes > Rheidae > Rhea > Rhea americana. The sequence goes on from NW_028186423.1 coordinate 9,339,567, forward strand.
GTCCTCTCTCATTTTCTTCAAAGGYAGACATTTTTTTCTTTTTCTCAGCAAGAACATATTTCTAGCCATTGACCAAAATCCAGTACAAAAAGAAACAATTATAATTATGATCAATAGCCAATGTACACCATTTGCTCTTGGTAAATACCAAATCACACATTAATGGCCTTCTACAGTTAGGTTGAAAAAAATTAACTTTGATATCAATCAGTTTATTATTAGGTAGGGTAAATAAACTTGGAACTGAAGTAAATCCATTTTTCATAGCTTAATATTATGTTCAAAATTTTCAAGAGTATATTGATACAAGAAAATGAAAAATAGTGTTATTAAGTAATGTTAAAATAAGATTTTCCTATAATGAGTGTTTTCTTAATCAGAATTATTAGCAAAAATTCATTCTGTAAACAAACCAGAAATAATAAACTTGCATATACTAGATGAGAAATTATCAACACAGATTTCTATTTCCTGCTTATGAGTGTACCACATAGAAACTACCACAGTGTAACAAATACATTCAAACATGCTGCTACGCCTTTTGAGTTTACTAATCCAAATCTATATTGACCTGTTCTATGCTTAAAAGCTAAGTGTATGCTTACATGCTTTGCTGATGTAAATATAATTTATAATAMTGTATTATAACATAGAAAAACCACTTGCACAATAGTAGAACTATTTGATACTAAATAATGTAGTATGTTGATATTAAATAATGTAATGTGAAATGCTAAAAAAAAAGGCTGCAAAGTGCACTGAATAAAACATAAATTTTTTTTGGCAAACATTGCTAAATTATTGGACATAAATTTAGAAACAAAAAGCAATTTTTCATAATTAGAAAGCATTACCCCGAAAGTATTACTTATATAAGTAAGTTTAACATGTAAAAAACAATTGCAAAGCTGAGCTACAGTGTTCAATCTTTCTTCCTGAAGAATAAGAAATCAGTTGTGTAGCTTTCAATTTAAATATTCCTCTGAAAACTGGTGTGGCCTTATCTTTCTAAAGTTTATGAGTATTTTACATTTTATCTCAAATGTATGTGCAATATCTTTCTAAACTGCAATCTTAAACAATGTTGAAACATTGCAGGCTGCAAGGGTGAAGAGGACAAACAAGACAATATATATTGTTAACTGAAAACAAGGGAGAAATTGATGCTTCATCTTGGAGCCTTTTGGGGGAAGGTGGGAGAAAGAAAAAGAAGTGATAAGAGGAAAAAAATGAACATAAAATATTAGAATAGCAGTCCTGAGAGAACAAATTCATAGGCTAAAACTATAGAAAGTGTGACAAATTAACTCTTTCCACTAAAAAAAACTTCTCAGATATAAATGTCTTTAGCCTCTTCCTGCAAAACATGGTTTAAATACTGAGGCTGGACTTTCACAAACATTAATATTTAATGAAAATTTATGCTTTAGAGTCAATGGAAGCATTCATAAAATATAAGGCTAAGAATTGTGTATAAATCTTATGCAGGGTTGGGACCGTATTGGCAGTAACATTCTTGATACCTCACAGTCTCACACATTAGGTGTATGCATTCGTATGAGTGAAACACGTACCATACAGCAGGTTAACTTTTACATGCTTGTGACTGGCCCTCAAAAAAATGATAGTTTGAGGGTTTGTTGTTATTGTTTGCTTGCTTTTTTACTTTTTTTTTTCTATTTGCTGTAAGTTTGTTTGCCTTCTGATCTACTACTCTGCTGAAGCAGAAAGAAGTATAATCCATTTAGATATGAAGTGAATGGATCTTCCTCACCTTTCAGYCAAAGCACATGGCTAATCAAAGTGGTTAAAACGAAGACCAAGCAACACCCCTTCTAAAACAGACATCAATATGCAGTGCAAATCTACCCCCTAGAAGTTGCATGGTAAACAGGCTTTCACAGCAAAATCAGGTTATTGTGCACCACGTATCTTTTTAAATTAACAGCAACCCACATAGAGTATTTTTAATGATATTTTTGTTTGCATATCTGCATGTATGGGTATGCCTATAGAGGCACTATCCTACATATTTAGAAAAAAAAAGAATATTGTAGTTATATTCTAAAAGTATAGGACACTATATCAATACACACACATGCACAGACACATATACACACTTCTACATATTTATGTGTGTGTATATATGAAACATACATAGAAAACAAGTAACCAACTGGATAATAGAATTATTTTTCCTGTAATATAGTAATCAGCATGACTCAGTCTGCATCCATATTATGGATCAATGTGTTAAACAGCTTTTGCTGCCTGAATTCGTGTTGCCGCGAGCTATCTCTAAGTGGAGATTCATTCAGGCAGCTTTGGCATGACTTTGGAATAGYGTAAGACTTGTAAATGGGATCCAGATTTCACATCCCCCTCAATGCTTCACAAAGGCATTCTGGAAATCTCCAGATATTTAGCTGGAGAGGCAAAAGATGAGTTAGATTTTCCACCACAGATTGTACTTTTAGTAAAGTAGTAAATTAATATCTATATAAAGCATGAGGAGTGAAATCATATGCGGAGGATTACAGCCTCAGATGGAGCCGAGACCACCTTACCAGGGGGCCGGCGGCTCCGTGGTGGCAGTGCCGGCGGTGCGGTGCTGGTGCCAGGGGCCGGGGCCGGGGCCGGGGCCGGGGCCGGGGCCGGGCGGCGGCGGGGCTGGAGGCGGCAGCGCTGCGGCGCCGCGGGGCAGCGAGCGGCGGCCCCGGGCTGCGCCGGGCTGGGGCCGCGGCGGGGCGGCGAGGGGGAGCCCGGGGGCGGCGACCGCGGGGGCCCGCAGTGTTCAAGACCCATGTTCTCTTGCTCACTGCCGAGATCAGAGGCTTTTAGAGGACTATTAACCTGCTTTCCTTAGCTGTTTAACMTGGATGTCTGTGATAGGCATTTATATAGGCATGGATGTCTCTCTACATTTCTCCAGCATTTCCCTTTCACATGTTTCCATACCACTTTGCTCCTTTGAAATTCTGTCGTAAGAAAGGACAGACTTCTTTGCTTAAAGGTGACCTGTCATGTTTAAATCCTTGTACTATCACAAAATAAGCACTGCCCTTTCAGGTTCTGACTCAGTTAATCACTGATGGAGCCATTGCCCCCAAATTAACAATGAGAGACTCCTACCCCTTATTCCTTATTATACTACTTGATGACAATCAATCAAGAAAGCTGGGAAGCAAAGACATAATATACATATGCACATTATAATGAAACATTTTCCCATCTGTTTCTACCAACTATATTTTCCGTAGGTGCGTAAGAATCCCCATGTGCTCTGAAATTCTGCAGCATATTCAGTATGACAGCAAGAAAGAGTGCAATAGCCAGAGTCATCTCAACTCTTGTCTGGATTATGTGGTTTATGAGCCAGCTAGACCTCTTTCACGTCTCATGATCCTCCAAAGTCTGTAACTCGGACCATGAACAAAATGAGAAGTAAAAACTGGCTACCATCAATGAGTTTAAAACACAGTCCTTGCACTTATCCTTGTCAAACAGCTGTGGATGACTAGTGAWCAGCAAGGGTGAAAAGGTAAAGTCCCATGAAGTTCCCTGAGAGAACAGGACATTCCTCTTTTTGAATAATCAGCAATGRTGAAAATAAAAAAGCACCGAAACCACCCTCATTTTACACACAAACTAGAGCTCACAGGCAAGTCTGCAGTTCTCCTTAAGTAAATGGCAGTTACAGGTACATCACAAGGTTATGCAAAATTTAGTACACACCCTTTCCAGATTTTGCCAAACACTTGTAGAAACTAACAGCTTGAGCACAATCTGTATTTTTTATCTACAAATAGCCATTTATTATATCACAGCAAGACCTGATATCAGCAACTGAGAGAAGCTACCTACTAAGTAAATCTGATCAAGACATTGACGATACAGCAGTAGAAATACCTAAGCTTTTCTTTATCTTTGCACTTAGGTGCACGTTAAAGAATCCATGACCCCTTCACAATGTGGTAGAGAGCTCTGGTCATACAACTACTGGGATATGTTAGCAAGCTCGCTTTCTCTCATTTCCCTTGCTGCTGTGTGCAGGAACATGGCTGGGAGAGAAGAGCTAATGTGTAGCAATATCATGGTCACCATAGATTTTCGAGTTGAACCAACTTCGGAGATAATACATTCATTAAAACTATTGTAATATGCCATTGACTGAGGTTTTTTTTTCTTTTTTATCTTTATCTGACATTTTTAAGGAAAAAGTTTTCCGTTTGCACCCAAATTAGCATTTTCCTCTCATTTTATTTGGAAATCAAGGARCTTTTGAAAAGGAACTTCACATTCTGCTTTACTTTCTATTGTTTYGTAGAGGTGTCCATCTGCCTTAGTTCATCAAGAACAACTTGCCTGAAGCAAATTCCAAAGAGTCAACAAAATACCTTTTTCATTGCATCTATTGTCATCTGCTAGCAAGGCCAGAAGAACTAATCCTGCCACATTTCAGGTGCTCTGTCCCTATATAATATTTTCTTTCCTTGCATGAGTATTCTGTGTGAGCATTAGTTTTGAATCTCAGCAGTTGAGTCAGACTGTCCATCCAGTAGAAAGAACACATTTTACTGCAGATATACTTACATGCTAAAGAGAACTACACAGTTAAAAAAAAAAAAGTTTCTGTAATTCTCCAAGATCTAAAAAAAAAAAAATAGTTTAGTCAGTTAAATTAAAGTAGTAAGATTACCTGAGAGACCCAGTGGTCCTTGACTGTTAATATTAGTAAAAACAGTTTTTAAAGTGAATTCTGAGCTGCATCTTGAAGATTCATCCATTGTAAAACTGGAGAAAACTAATTTCAGATATACTTTAAATCTTTTTAAATGTCTCTTTAGATTGAAAGCTGACTTAGTAAATGTAATCATTTAGCACTTGTTTGTGTGCCAGATTCTAAACTGTATTTTGTAAAGGGTATTTTAGAGACATCGTCATTGACAGAAATACTAACTGAATTAAAATCTGCCCTTGAGTGCAAGTGCATCAAATATAAATATATATTATTTTCCGTAGAGTAGCAACACATTATTTACTATGACAGGAGCTCTTAATACTCAAGTTAAAGACCTTTATCACTAAATGTAGCAACTGCTAGTACCACCTACTGGCAGAAATGCAAAACTGAAAACTATTTTCTCTGGTATTTTGTCATACTATGATAGCAGCAAATAATTGCAACACTAATTGCAAACAGTATACATCTAGCTATAGGAGATTAATTTGAGTATTTAGGTTACATTTTTGATGAAGTGAGCTACTATCCACGTTGTTATAATGTAAAAGAAATGGGGGGAAAAGGTGGAGGAAACAGGTATAACTGGATTTTAGGTAAGTTACCATGAARAAATATTTTAGAAAGCAGTGATCTCTCATTTCTAATCCCGTAGCCCTGCTTTGTCAGCTGGGCTGATGTGTGACCTCTGTACTCCTCTTACTCAGGAAGTTCTATTGATGTCTTACTTTCAACACCCAGCAGCGTTTAGCTGGCARTCAGCTTATCCTTCAGTGCTACGAGAATCACGGGGAAGTTTCAAGATAAATGAGTAATAGTTTGACCTGGATATTCTCAGATATCTATAGTTTTCTTTCTTTTTTTCTTTCTTCTTTCTTCCCTCCACCCTCTCTCTCTCCCCTTTTTTCTTTTGCTTTCTTGATTTCATGTTCTTTCTTCCTTTTTCTTTCTTTTTTTCTCTTTCTCTCTTTCATCCGTTCACTCTCACTCACTTGCTCTTTATTTTGCTTTTCATTATGGTCTCCCTCTTCTCCTCCCTCCCTCTTTTCTCTGTCCTTCTTAGGACCAACCTGTTACAGCAATTACAGAATAAACCAAAATCCCTTAGGTTTTGAATTTATGAGCTTGTAAAACCATTTCCAGATCCYATTAGAATATGTATTTGTTAGCATTTCTAAATCATCCCATTTGTTCTATTAGCAATCTGAAACATATATTATGAAGGAAAAAGGATTTTCCCCCAATTTGAAGCTACTTGCATAAGCTAACAAGTTAATCAGCTGCAGAAATAAATGTAAGACACAAATGATGACTTTTTAGCCATTTTATTGACTGGATTAATAAGTCCATGAGACAAGCTTTAACTTTTGGTGCATATACTGACAAAGAGTTTCTAATTCGAACAGCTCAGTAAACTCTRTAGAGTTCTATTACATATGCTATTATTTTCCTTATAGTAGAGCACAATAGGTACAACTTTTTTTYCCACTTTTTTAACTCAAATAGAATCCTTTTATGCCTGAATACCATTTACTCATGTCACAAAAACATTTATATTGAAAAGTGCTTTTAAGTTCATTTATTCCACTTGTTTAAAACAGAAAGATACCCTGCAACACAAGGAAAATACAGATGCCARTGAAGTATTTACTATTCATATAAGAACAGACAGAAAGAAATGAAAGTAACTTYGTAGGTCTATTGCTTTCTTCTCTAAAGTTTCATTTCTGAAACTTAAGCTTGATTCTCCCCAACCTTATGCAGCAAAACTTGTGAGTACAACCGTATTAGAGTTAGCTGATGCCAGTACTACTCCACAATGATTTAAATAGCTATGTATAATGTAAGGCAGTTGGTCTTTAGCTTGTCAGATAGATAGCACACTTTGTTGAGACCCTCAAAGCTTTCTGCAGCAAATGCATAGCAAATGCTATGTTAGACAGGCATCTCAGGAAGAAGCTGCAATTATACTTACTTGAGTTCCACAACCAGAAAATGTTTCATTTTCATTACTATCTTTTTTAGATAGATTTTTTAGCTAGTAAACAGCATTAACAACATTATTTTGGACAAACAAATGTCCATTTGTTCACTGCTATATATATTATAGTTGCCTGGATAGAAGCATCCTTAATTTATTGTTTTGAAACATTTGAATCCATTCAAATCTGATTTCACTGTCTCTCACTTTTCCTTACATACTTCTTCAGAGTCTAGTCAGAGCATCACCTCCAAACCAGAGAGGCTTTGTTCCCAGCTGCATCACCTAACACATCAATTAATACTATAAATAGAAATGCTACAAGATAACTTACAGGGCTGCTCCAAAGTAAGCCACTTCCAAACTGAAAAGAAGTTTGTATCGAGGCAAAACATTTACATYATTTTTTCCATTTTATTTCTCATTTTATGACTCTTTTGCCTTAGTCATTAATCTCTGATGTGGAACCTTGTTAAGGGTTTTTGAAAATCTAAATATACTACCATCCACTGAATTTTCCTTATCTATTGTGGCAGTAATATCTTCAAAGAACTCCAGCAGGTTAGTTAAGCATGACCTCTCCTGCCTGAATCTATGTTGGCTATCCTTAATCAAACTATGCTGTTTTACTTTACCTCAGACATCTCATATGAGAATTCCCATATTTTCTCCCAGAAGATGATAAACTCACTCATTTGTCTCCTGGCCTGCTCAGGGAATGTAATGAAGTTATCCTTGATGCTTTTCAATCCTTAGGAATCTCTCCTGAGTAGTGTGAACTTTAAAAATGTCAGTGAAGAATTAAGTGATTTTCTCGCTTGATTCCCGTAACACTTTTTTTTTTGCTGATCAGTAAAGATGGAAACATTTTAAGGGCTTTAATAAACATGCTCAATGAAAAGATTTCCAGTTTTGTGTCAAATAGGAAAAGCCAGTCTACCCCATGCCAACTGCTGTTTCTATCCCATGTGTCTTTAAGCAGAATAAGGTTACATAGTTAAATGTTAAAAAAGGGGGAAAAAAAGAAAATAATAAAATAACAAAATTTAAACTGAATGATCTTTTTTCAACTGTAACAAAAAAAAGAAAAAGAAATCATCTCTTCATTTCTCTTTTGGCAGTCAAAAGAAAAACAGGTCTTGAATTAAGATGAGGATAAAAAACTTATAAAATCTGCTGAAAAGTAATAGGTGTCTCAGGTACTGTCAGAACTGCAAATGTGATAAAAAAAAGGATCYTTTTGAGTCTTATCCATCTTTTTTAAAAAAAAAATTAGCAAATACCTTCTTTTCATTATATAAAGTTTACTGCCAAACTCATGAAACTCTTTTTCCTCAGTAACCTAAATGTTCAAGGGTATTCCATTTTACACTGTTTTCCAGTCTGAAAGGGTTTACGTTCCCTCTGTTTCACAGCTTTACTATCAGTGATAYTGCTAGGACTCATAAATCTCAGAGTGACAATTCTTCTGGGAAACTGAATCAATTAGTGACTGCCATTTGTTAAAGCTATTTTTAAATATTACCATGAACAAACTGTAAAACTGTATTTTACTGGGATATACCTCAATAATATTGTATTTATTTGCTTTTGTGAACTTAAAATGTCAGAAACGTGCAAGTGTCACTTTACCAGAGTAGATTTACACAGTTTTCACATACCTAAAAAAATTGTTTCCTCYCCCCAGTATTTAGCCTGGGATTATTATTTAGACGACCCTGTTAATAGCTTATATGAAAAGATAGCCAAAGATAGTTTACTAAAAAACAACATATTCGCTGCAAATATTAAGGATTCAGCTGTGGTCTGGCATGATGTTAACATGGGTGTAAAGGAGACCCAATGGACCTGACAAGTATACCTGGATCAAGCATAACCACAATCTTTGCATATGCTAGAGCAAAAAGGTTATTAAACGGGTGGCCAGCGTCGAGGACTGCTCTGGCCTCACTTTGAGGATGGCAGCGCGGCTTTTTCCGCAGGGCTTTGTGTCGCCGAGGGCGAATAGTTCAACAGCTTCCCAGCTGTAGCTCCGTGCTTTCTCTATCCATTTCCTGAGACTCATTACTGCTGTCAAGTCACTCTGTTGACCACTTTGTAGTAAGTTCACTATCTCATGAGTAACAATGATGGTAAAAATCTTTTTTTTTTTTTCCTTCCTCCTGGAGGAGCAGAAAGGAAATTTTATTCAGTTTCTCTTTAAAGGATAGAGTTTAACAGCCTCTTTATGATTGTTAAGGGCTTAGGGGATAAGCAGCCAAGGCACAGTCCCAATTTTTGCCTCTCTTTATTCTGTGCTGTCTGCACAGAGCATCTAGGGTTATTCCTCAAAGGGTGAAGCTGCAAGTCTGGATGGCTGCACAGAAAAGGGATGTGGGACTCATTCCCCTCTGCAGCTGCATTAGTTAAAATGTGAACTAGATCTGTGCCAGTTCATTAAAGTGAAGCATAGGTAACCCATATACACTGTTTAATATTCCTCAAAGAGGGGATTAGAAAACAAGTACAATATTCTTAAAAGTTTCAAGTTCAATTTAATGAAAACATAGGTGCTGTCAAAATATAAGGTACCCTGCATACTCCTGTGTTATCAAATATACTCATTCCTAACAACAAAAAAGCACAGACTGTGTTCATCAGAAAAAGTAATTACTCAAATAATTTTCTTTTAAATCTTGATCTTCATAAAAAGAGTGTTTTAATTACTTGCAGGAATCCATTAGGATGTAAAATCAACATAGCTCTCACTAACCTTGAAAAAAGGGCAGAATGACTGAAAAGTTGATTTTCTGTTCTAATGGATTCACGTAAGTAAATACATTACCATTTTTATGAAGTTTAAAGATTTAAATCATAATGGGCCAAATTCTGTGCGTACATATGAAAACAATATTACAGTGATGGAACAGTTTCTGCCAGCTGTTTATAGTAGGGGCACACTTTATATATAGTTTCACGGGATTCAGTTGGGTTTCTTGAAGGCCAGGATGCCATCCAACATGAAATAATGTATCAAAATAAATCCCAATTTGATTAAAATTACCTATTTGTTGTTCCATTTGGCATTGGGCTAGGGTCAGTAAATAATATTCTAATCTGGAGGAAATAATAAGATCATTCAGAGTGGCTTATGGAAGTGCCCACTGATGTCAGGGAATGGGTTATTATATTTCTTCTGACAAGCAGAAGAATCTTTTAAGATCCATAACAAATACTGGCCACTAGAACTGAAGAGAGAGTTAAAAAGGACTTTTTCTTACTGCTATCTCTTTTTTTCAGGTGAGTCTCAACCACATAATAACCTTCTGATGGTTTATGTGGATGGGGAGATTCTTACTATTCTTATTCTCCTGAGCAATCTGTGGGGATATCTTCACAGGCAGCTATCATGCAGCGTATGAGACACAAATATGTTTGTGCATATACAGTCTGTGCAGTCAGCTTACAGACAGGCAATCCATAACTATAGTTAAGTGTTGATATGATTCTGCATCCATCCTTATAGACTAGCTTTTACTGACAGCAAAAGTGGAAACACAATTTAGTCCCCAAAGTTCTTCATGAGCATTTAAAGAAATGAGAATGGTCTACGAAATGTTGATTTTTTTCTATTTAATTCGCGGTTGAAGATTTCTACACAGTCTTCCTATTTAAAGTACTCTACATGAACTGAGACAACTCTAGCATTTCATTTTAGATCTCTGAAGGCAGGCAAGGCAGAAAGGTGTTCCTGCATTTTCGTGAAGGGGAAACTTTCTTCAGAAGGAAGGTTATCAAAGAGCAACATGACTGCACATATGTAACAAGTGTAAATAGGAAGGGAGTTACAAGTGCATAATAAAAAAACTAATGRCAGCTGAAAAAGTATTTAGAGTGGTCTATCCAAATCTAATTGAAATGGGATAAGATTTTTCCCTCTTATTCATAGTGTTAAGTGCAATTCAGATCTTCTGCAGTACTGCAGTCCACTGAAATCCATAGAATTACTTATGTAATGAGATTTTTTTTTTCTCAATAACTCTATTCCTCACTGGTTTCTGAGATGTTATGCAGTAAGGAACTCCTCCATGTGGTTATATTTTGATTTTAAATGTCTCAGCTATTTTCTAGAATAAGGACTCTCATAGCACTGTATTGGGACTTTGATATCCTAGTAAAGATATTCAGTAGTGTATGGAGGAGGGAGAGTAGAGAAATAGCTTGTAAAAAAGAATTTTCACCATTATCAAACTCTACAGGAGCTACACTCTAGGCTCCTGCRTCCTGCATCTGTCTGGGTTCACAATGCAGTAAGTGATGGAGTCCACTATGTTGCATAGATGTATGATGTCTCCAATCAACTCTTCATGCACAAGAGTGAAGTTGCTTCTATATTCTAAGAAACTTTAGAAAAGGGATAGATCTGGGTCTAGGTCTCCATAGATTGTTTTTGTATTTTGTTTACTGGTGATATATTTCTTTATTTTTTACTAGTCATTTTAGGCGAATTCTCTGCCTCTTAGGAAATACCTTTGCTATAGAGTGGAAGATTTATCTCTGCTCCATCTGCAATATTCCTTTTTATTTTGTTTTGTTTTCCTGTGTGGAGCTCAAACCTTCCAGAAATGCATATAAGAAGAAGGAAGCCTGGTTTATAAATTGACTACAAATTTTGGTGGAAAGGTACAAAAACACTCAATCCTCTTAACATAGGGTTACTCCTGGATATATCTGGAAGCAGACTATTAAGTCTTGTAGCAGCATAAAATTAAAAAGTGCAATAGATATGAACAATAATCCCTCTAGAATTAGGCGGTTGTTGAGAAAGGGATTTTTATGAATATGACATTTGTACCTATTTGCCTGAGGTGGGACTTAGACAAAATTTATATATATACRGTGGATTTATGTACATACATATATGTATGTATGTATGTGTATATATATATAAACATACAGATGTATGTGCTGATGATACAAAACTGGGAGGAGTAACTGGTACATCAGAATGCTGTGCTGCCAAGCTGCCATTCAGAAAGACCTCAACAGGCTGGAGAGCTGGGCGGAGAGGAATCTCATGAGGTTCAACAAGGGCAAGTGCAGAGTGCTGCACCTCGGGAGAAATAACCCTAGGCACCAGCACAAGCTGAGGGCTGGCCTTGTGGAGAGCAGCTCTGCAGGAGAAGGGCCTGGGAGTGCTGGTGGGTGACAAGTTGACCTTGAGCCAGCAATGTGCCCTTGTGACCAAGAAAGCCAATGGTCTCCTGGGGTGCATTAGGAAGAGTGTTGCCAGCAGGTGGAGGGAAGTGATCCTACCCCTCTGCTCAGCCCTGGKGAGGCCTCATCTCGAGTACTGTGTCCATTTCTGGGCTCCCCAGGACTAGAGAGACATGGAGCTACCGGACAGAGTCCAGAGTAGGGCTATGAAGATGATCAGAGGGCAGGAGCGTCTGCCCTATGAGGAACATCTGCAAGAGCTGGGCCTCTTCAGCCTGGGGAAGAGAAGACTGATTAAAATTACCTATTTATTGCTCCATTTGGCATTGGGCTAGGGTCAGTAAATAGTACTCTAATCTGGAGGAAATTATGAGATCATTCAGAGTAGCTTACAGATCTGCCCACATGGAGGAAATAATGAGATCATTCAGAGTAGCTTACAKAACTGCCCACTGATGTCAGGGAATGAGTTATATTTCTTCTGTGAAGCAGAAGAATCTTTTAAGATTCTTCTTAAGAATCTTCTTAAGAGGAACGGCTATGAGAGCTGGGTGTGTTTATCCTGGGGRAGAGAAGACTGAGGGSGATCTTATATAGGGTCTATAAATACCCTTAGGGAGGGTGTCATGAGGWTGRGGCCAGACTCTTTTCAGTGATGCCACACAACAGGACAAGAGGAAATGGGCACAAACTGAAACACAGGAAGTTCCATCTGAATATCAGGAAGAATTTTACTATGAGGGTGACAGAGCACTGGAACATGTTGGCCAGAGAGGTTGTGAAGTCTCCTTCTATGGAGATACTCAAGACCTGTCTGAACGTGATCCTGTCTAACATGCTTTAGGTGACCCTTCTTGAGCAGGGTGGTCCTTCCTCTCCAGAGGTCCCTTCCAACCTCAGCCATTTTGTGGTTCTGTGATTCTGTGRTTTCCACTTTAGCGTCTCTAGTTCCTAGTTGTTGCACATGTATTAACAAAATTCTCCACCCTCTYAATTCTTTTAGTATCATTAATGTGAAAGTACATGAAAGAATTCTAAAATTCATAATGAATATGTAGGTGATTAGACCTTATAATAATCGATAACTGGGGTTCTTCAGTGCTGAAGAAGAAAAAGGTAAAATTCAGCACTGTTCTCCAGCATTACCTAGTATCTTCAGTAAAGCTGAGACTCTTTTTTTGCTACTCATGCTGAAAGAAATCATGCCCTACCAAACTGTTCAGTATAATGAGACAATTTGAGGTATATGGTATTGTTTAACATGAGATCTGCAAAATGTGAGCTTGAAAGGTACTTCAAAGTACTCATCTCAAAGCAAAAAGCAAACTCTGACAAAGATGCTAAAATGAAAAATTTGAAAAGAAGATTAGAAACCTATATGTAAGACAGTTCCATATAATGTGTGTGTTCATTAAAAGACTGGGAAAATAATGAGATAGTTGTGAGAATATATACCTCAAAGGAATCACACGGAAAGCATTTCTGAGATACCTGATAAATCAGCAGCTGTATAAGAAATGCTAAAAAGAATGGCAAATCTTTGTGAATTAAAATACATTTATCTAACTTGTTGAAATATATTTGCATCATTGGTATACCCAAAGCAGACAATATATTGTTATTCCAGCTGGCTAACAAATAATCACTTAGCTGATGCCATTCTTTCTCTCTTTTCAGAAAATGGTACCTTACTGACTACATGAATTATCAGTTGACTGATATGATTTAGGAGTTAGGAGTTACAGTATATTCTGCATCACAGGAAGTAAAATTAAAGCACTGAAGGAAAACTGTATCATGAACATGACAAGGTCTCAAATGATAGAAACAAAATGTCTTTTTTTTCTTAGAAAAAAACAAGTCTTTTTGTTTAATGTTGTCATCCTTCATTCCYTTGTGAACATTTTTCTCACTGTTATGTTCCCTTATCAATTGTAGTGCCAGATTTTCCATCTGAAAAATAGTACAAAAAGCGATAGTATATCTCATTTTTTTACTGTGCTGAAACTCTCCTCTGTCAAACAAATATTGACAGAAAATAAGACATGACCTGTAGGAATTGTAAAGCTACCTTAATTTTAGAGACATATGATTTTACAGCTTTCTTCATATTTTCATACATTCATGCATATGCTTACATACACATATGTGTACATACATACATAGAGTGAATAGGGAAAGCAGAAACTATGGCAGGTTAAATGACCTGATAGGTTTGATCTTAATATTTTAACAAGAACATCCTAAATGTAACATCTTTTCCAATAACCATAGTTTACTTAAAATTATTATTTTTATTATTAATTATTATTAATAAGGGATCTTTTTTGTTGTTGTTATTGGACTATTTTGTTATTTGTTTGGACTATTACTTTTAGTCTTGTTTATTATTTTCTTGTTTGTTTGGACTACTAGTTTTACTAACTGTCTGACATAAAGATACTGCTACTGTGCGATTGCTTCTTCCATCCTTTTTTATGTAAGTATTGAGAATGCTTTCTGTGGCAGCCAACTACATTTTCAGCTATGTCTATCCTTTCTTTCCCAGATAACCTGCTTTACAGCTCTACATTGTATCAACATCTCAGTTTTCCTCATGTGCAATTGCTTTTTTGTTCATAGGTCTTTCTCAAGTGTTGCTTGTCTGATGTCACTATAAACCTCCTTTTCCAATGAAATCTCAGGCTGAAAAGTTCTTTCAGAGTTAATATTTATCCTCAGACCCAGGGACAATAACTGGTAATGAAAGTGGTGTTTATTAATCAAGATTATGTTTGAAGAAGGAGTTCAGATTATGCATGACTACATGAGCAGGGACCTGTGATACAGAAAAAAATTGTTACTGAAGTTGTGGAAAGTTATTGAATATAAAGATAAGAAAGTTSAGAAGGAGATAATGCATTAATGGGTACATGTTGAAGAGTCAGGATACTATCTTTGAGAATTTATATGTGTGAATGAATGGAGATGAGGGCGAGATAGACAATTTGTATTTATAAGAATATAATTTTGCTTGAATGTTGACCAAGAGTAAATGATTTTTTTCTATTTCTTTTTGCTGATTTTATTAAATAGTTATGGTGTGTATACTTTCAAAAAAACAAAGAGTATGAATCAATAATGAATCATATGTAAGAAAGGAAAATAAACTGAGCAAATCAAATCCTGCCCTAAAATTCCTCCAGAATGAACWCTGTTGGGACAGCTAAATTTAGAAAAATATTGAGTATCTTCTGGCTAKCATTTATCAAGTAGCATATAAATTTGAGCTGTAGCTTTAAAAATCTAGAAAGATAAATCATCTTWATTTTTAATTTTATAAGATTTTTTAATATGCTCCAAGCACAGCATAGGTRTTACTTAAAATAGATATAAATAAATCAGATTTAACAAACTGCTTGCTTCAGCTRTTTTACCTTTAAGGATATGTAGTTCACTCGTATTTTGGAGAAGGAAATCAGATGTAAGAAGTAAATTGATATTTAGAATGTTAGAGAATTTTTCCAAATTGTGTTATTTAAATTTTCCACAAGAATACATTTGAGTTTACCTTACAATACTTATCTTTTACTATTGCCAGATGACATTATCTAAAAAATATATATGTTCATATATACAAAACAGATTGCTTGGTTTATTAGAACTAGTTTATCACTCCTGAAATATTTTTTAYTTGTAAGTTAGTTCCTTATGTTTTGGAAAGAATCCCATACACAATCCTTCAGATGYGAAGTTTATGGTAACCCACAAGAAATATGGTTCTTTTACCCTGACAATCTGTTGACATTGTCTGTGCACAGACTAGCACTGAAATATCAAAGTAAATATTCTTCATTTTTTTTTAAATATGCTGTTTATTTCAGTTAGAAATTTTGCATTATGAAACCAATTRTTAATTATTTAAAATTTTCTGCAATTGCAATAGAATCTGTTAAATGGTCTTCTGCTTTTAAATCTCCTTTGGAGTATACTATACCATTCAAATAAAAGTAGGCCCTGGGCATGGTGTATTAAATCGGTTGAGTTCGACCATAGACAGAATTGTAAAGTCTGGTGAGGAARCATGCAGTTCTTACTGTTTTGAAAAATATTACCAATTTATATGCATTCTTTATGTATATAAGATGCAATTCCACTATAAATAAAGACTGTTTTTCAAAATACTGTGCAAAATTTCAAGACACTCAGTGGTCATATCTKCAGGGATACTTTTACAATTGTTTTGTTTTAGAGCTATAAAATATAAAGACTTTACAAAAGAAAAAAAATGCAATKAAATCAATCAAATCTCTTATCAGCTCCAATGACTAAAATGTATATTATAGCTTAAGTATAATACAGTATAATAAAGTGTTATAGGATGTGAATGCCTTCTGCTGAGATAAAGGGAGAAACTTTTTAATTTACTTAGTTGGTCCTTATTAAAGTAGCCTGTATGAATATTTGCTTAAGTACTGGTGATGGAGAGTAGCTTTATTACACAACCTGGACCATCAGGCCTATATTTCCCCCCTTATTCTGAGTCAAAACTATTTCAGTATACAATYAAGCCATCATTATTTCTTTCTTTGAATCAGACGACGAGAGACTATTTCTCATCATAAATATGCAATTTATTTTCAATACACTACAACTTTTTATCATCATATTCTATTTTACATTTGAAAAAAATCTTTTAAAAAAGAAACAGGAACAAAAAAGGTATCACTAAATTTTAGACATAACAATCAATATTGAACAAATTAAATGAAGATCATATCTGTTAGTACATTATATGACAGGCAAAATTATCCTAAGAGATGCATCCCTTTGGGTATCCAGAGCTTCTGTATGCTCTCTGAGCTCATGATAAGAAGATTAATCTTCCATTTCAAAATAGAGAAGGCCATGTTCTAGTTTCTCTTGCAGGYTGCTTTGCATCATACTAATAAAAGAAAATAAGTCTAAAATCTTGCAATTGTTAGTGCCTTAGATTTTGCTATTCAGAGGAAGCTCCGCAGGGAACCCAAGGTATGTTTGGTCACTTCAGGCACTTAGCAATCTTCTGGGAGAAAGACTGCACAGCTGGAGCCTCATGGTATCCTCTAATTTCAATAATTCTTCATGGTTTCTGGAAGTTATCCACAATTTAAAAAGTTAGGAAGAYATCCTAGCTGATGCCAAAAGTCTAGTTTGTCCCAGGAAGCCACAGGCAGCGTAAGTTTAGTTCAGGGTGACTCCACCATGTGAGTTCTGTATTGAGCACAGGCCAGACCAAAATATCTAATCAAAAGTCCTCTGAGCTTCTTGRGCAAAATGCAGTTATTTAGCAGTTTGCTTTATCTTTAGAAATGTACTGGTGAAATCACCTAAAATATTGTTTCATCACTACTGAAAAATGTTAATTTATGCATTTTCATTCATTATTGTAGAACAGGGATTCCCAAACTTTGGGACTAACAGACTAAAGTGAAATTTCCAAGTTCCTTTTGGAACTTGTGGATCGTCACCCCCAAACTTTTTACAGAAAAACTGTCAAAATGTATGGGCCTTTACACATTTTAGCACTGCTTCTTCCCTTTTCAGTGTGGTGTCAACCAAGCGTTGTTTAGCTGGAAAACCAGTCATGAATGTTACTGTAGCTTACTTTGCCTGTATTGTGTTTACAGATAAGACAGCACAAAAATGTTGTATACACAGCCGCATTGTGTTTATTTATATTAATTGTTTGATGTTTAAGTTGGCAGATGTGTATATATTTAGAAGATAAGTAAACACAGATCTTCATATGCATACATATAAAAACAGATGTAAATACAGATCTCTCTATACATCTTCATAATTTTAGCTGAACTCTGAGTGTCTCAGGTATCAGCCTATGARAGTGTGTTTCTCACTTATTTTTTTAGTTAGAGTCATTATTTCTACTTAGTTTTGTTAGCATATTTACCATGTCTTTACTGCTTCAAAAGATTATTTAAAATAACTATAGSCACACCCACAAATATATTCAACATAAAAATGTATAGTAGGTATTTTGACTTAAGAGAGTTTATGTTTTTAAAAAGTCCTTTTACTAATCTTGGAGTTTTAAATATTTTTATTAGCATACTTTTTTATTTTGAAAAAAATATATATAATATCATTTATGAGTTAAAATTATTACAACAGGCTAAGTAAAAGTAAGTTTATGAAGAGACTATCAAAACATCAAAAATCTAATATGAATAAAGAAAAAATTATAAATCTGAATGCATGATAATATTCAAATATACATCCTTTAACTAAATTTAGGAATTAATTTGCTAGAGTGGTTGTTATCTTAGAGTCACATTTTTTTAGATAGGAACTTGTATATTTTAATTATATTTTATATTATATAACTTGCCTGAACTTTCACATAGGTTTTAATATCTATAGGTAAGTACGTACTCTCATACGATGATTTAGGAAATCCTAAGATAAAAGAAAATAACTAATTTTTTTATGATCCAAACAGATAAATACAAACAAATACAATACAATACATCATATACAAACAATACATCATGTAATTTTTATGACAAACTATTCCGCAAAAGATATGTGTATCAGCTTTGTATTATCATGACTGAATAACAATATTTTCCATGTATCTCCCCTGTGTGARCAAACAGATGACTTATAATCTAAAAGACATTTCTAACGACACAATCTAATTTTACAAATAATAATTCCACCATTTTGCATCATAGGTTAGAAAACAATCTCTATGCCTGTTTCATCATTTACAGTAAAAACTTGTGTAATTCTGTCCAATTCACATTTATGTCTGCTTAATCATAACAGAACAGTGGTGATGTCAGTATGTGCCCATGACRCATACTGAGAAGTGTAGCAAACACAATTCCCCCAAAAGACTATGTGAGGTGGAATAGGGAAATTAAAAGAGGAAAAYTGTTTCTCTCTGTATGATGGAAGTTTTAATGCTCACTCTAATAGTTAGGAACATGAGGCTCCTGATTGAGCAAAACACTTGACTTTATGCCTTATTGCAGTAAGTGAGAAATAGAGGTATCAGAACAAATGAGTTTTATTAAACTGGAASTAAAGTGCTGTCCATATTTAAAAGGTAGAATAAAACCTAGAATCAGAGGTCAGTAAAGAAAACAGAAAGGCCCACAATGACACAATGATGGAACAAGACCTAATTGCATCCTTGGTGCTGTACTACGCATTCATAGTATGGAAGTAAATTGCAATATTGCAAGTAAAACCTCTCATTGGTAATTACAACATGGCTTCAGATTCAGTACATGATGTCATCCCCACGTGCTCCGAGAGAACATAGTGGTAAAACAAATCAATCGTATAAGATTTAATACAGAGCACTGCATTTTTGTGTAGRCGTTGCCTGCAGTATTACAGCATTATACTCTTAGCAGTCCTTCATTTTTAGTATTTTGATGAGTTTAGGGTTAATAAGTTAGGAATTAAAATATGAACTTTTCTRTGAAAGTGACACAGCTTGTCTACATATCTGGCAAGTTTAACTGATACAATTTATGTGAGTTTATATAATTTCCATAATGTAAATAGCAAGAGACTGGCTGAAATTTAATCAATGAAATGCAAACATAAATCATCTAAGTTTTGTTTCTGTGATAGAATRCAACCTGGGAAAATTCAAGTAATATGATTGTCAAAACTTAAATGTGTGTCAATATTAATATATAGCTTTTAAAATAATTATCTACGCACAAATTTAATAAACTAGCTACTGACAAAAATTTAAAATCGTGTATAGCAGATAGCAATCCCATCTTAGGACAAACMTCACTGACTAATATTTCACAAATTTAATATTGATATCTGGCTTTGGTCCCATGCTGTTCTTCTTCACAAGCTTAGGAAATATTTAGTATTGTAAATGTAATAATTCAGTAGCTGAGTGAGGATCCAAAAAACCTTCCTTTGTCTCACGAAAGTTGGATGGAGTTAAATATTGGTCAATAATTCCTGTCAGGAGGCTGTCTGATGTTATTGAAAAAATGGTATGATATATCCTTTTTTAGTCACCATACCGAAACAAATTAACATTCTATACTTGGGTACCTGTAAAGATAGGAATCATATTATAAAATAAATTAAAAATCAGGCAAAACTGAATGAAAACAGAATGACAAAAACCTGAACATAACTAGCCAATTGCTTTTAAGTGCAGAAACATAAACAGCAACCACCCTAAAATTACAGGCATTTGGGAATCAGCTCTTGTCTATTTAACGGCAATGAAGATTATAAATTGAGTGACAGTGTGACAGCTCATTTTGGCTTTTTACAAACCTATATTGATTCCTGCRTATTATTTGGTCTATGCAGGTTTTTTTTGATATCTCAACCATTAAAGAGGAAGGATGCAACATGTGCAGAAAAATCTCGACCTAATTATTACTAAATACCTTGCAATATGTAAAACTAAAGTAAAACAACTTAACACTAAGATTACACATAGCCATGTTATTTTCTTGAGTGCAAGACATAGTTTTTAAATCTGTAAACTATATCAAAATTGTGTGATATATTTGACTGTCCTCTTTAAACAGCATGACAAAACATTTTTTGCTTGATATTGAGATGCAAATTCAAATATTCTTTCTAGGTATCCATAAAAGTAACATAATAAAGGACCAACTATTTTATTA
Source organism: Rhea americana (assembly GCF_003343005.1). NCBI lineage: Eukaryota > Metazoa > Chordata > Aves > Rheiformes > Rheidae > Rhea > Rhea americana. The sequence goes on from NW_028186423.1 coordinate 9,360,148, forward strand.
AGCTAATTTCCYTTTTTTCTTTTTCCTTGAGAACAAAGAGTCCAATGACTAATTTAGTGGGAAATCGGTCTAACAAACAAATTTTCTGTCCCCAAAGCACTCTTTTTGATCTAGGCTCCACTGTATTTTAAACGATTTATGTCAAGGCCACTGTGATTTCTATTGTTAGAACAGTAATTTGTTTTTGCACAGAATTACTATCAACGGTTGTGTAGTCTGTGAGGTATGGAGGCAATAACAGAGAAGCATTCACACGGTCCATTTACTGGATGAGGTTGCATAAAGTCCATCTGATTATGTATAAGTGGTTATTAGGAAAGGATCTCAAACAAGAGTCACAAGAGAGCTACAAATCCTCAAGCCATCTATTACAGAGTCATTTTATAGGAACTGTGGTTTCATGAGTATTGGACACTTCATTGCYGATGACTTCTAGACAACAATAAATGACGTTTTTACAGGCCAGTTACAAACTCTACAGTACAAGTGCCAAATAAGTCTGTACTTTTAACTCCGAAATATTAAAAGTAAAAAGGGGGAATAGTTATTGATAACAGCAAGCTCTCCTTGGGCTTTGCAGAATAGAAATGTAAATCCTCGGCAGATTTCATGAAGCATTATGAAGTTCTGAAGACAGATAYGTTTTCTTATGAGAACTGAATGAAGTAATTTATCAGCATAAAACCTGAGTTTGTGTAGATCCTTGGGCTACAGCACAGGGAAATGACAAAAAGTTATTCATGTCGGGGCAATTTTAGAACAAGCASTTTGTGTCATAGTAAGACACAAAAACCTGAGTTCTTTAAAGTTTGTTTGTTCATTAATTCATTCTGTTTCATGATCCTTCATCCCTACTGTGATCCAAAGGCTATCCAAGATCAGAGAGAAGGCCCAGTAGGACAAAAAGGAAATCCTCTGGTGCTGAAAAGGCTTTGAGGTAGATCCTATTATTGAGAGCATGATAGTTGACATCACAGGGTGCAAAAAGACATGGGAGATCATATTTACAAATTTACACCTGTAAAATATTGTTTAGGTTGACAAAACTTACATTATGCTTTCAAATCTTTTCATTTGTGCTGTGAATGAAATGAAAATTGCAAGCATCCTGTGACTTTTTTTTTTTTTTTTTCCTATTTTAGTCTGCAGAGGTTGTCCATTATGCATGGGAAACTTGTGAGCAATTTAGCTTCTGGAATCAACTTGATCTAATATGGAGGTCTGTGCTTGTCACTTTATGTTCTCTGTATGGTCAGTGGAGTAAGATGGGCATTCCTAGAACATGATTCATCTAAAGTGGAATACAAGTCAGGTGAATTAYAATAAAAATCCCATTTCTCTACTGACTAGAAAGGAAACTTAAAGTGACTAGTTCAGATTATTCTATGTAAAATAGAGAGCCTAAAGTGGTGAGGCTGCTCTGACTCTCCTTCTCTGTCCAGAACTTAAGGAAGTGATTGGGAATTAACAATCTAGCTCGCTCGGAGAGGAAGGGTGATACTCCACAACAAAGAATTATGTCTAAACTAGTTTGGCTGCAGGCCAACTACCTTATTGACATAGAAGCTGGAGAAAAGAAACAAGATCTAGTAGATGGAATTTGAAGGCAGATGAATTTGCGTGGAAATAAGTTTGAAAAAARGACAGCAAAGATAATAAATCACTGGGACAATTTGCAATCACTTGGGAATCTCCCAGAAGAATCCATCACTRCAATCACTGGACACAAGGTAATGTTTTGTGTAATGTGTGGTGGYTTTTTTCCTAAGAAAAAATCCACCWGTGTTCTCATTTAAGGGGGAATTAGCTCAGGGTGTCAAAGCAGAYAATCACAGTGAGATCTTCCAGTGTTATAATCTATTAGAACTGTTACTACAGCTGAGCGTTGTTTCACTTTCTACTGAAAGAGAAGAGCAGGAAGGGTAGAGAATAGCACAGGTGAGAAGARCAGTATCAAAATAGTGGAGCCTGTCTAGATTGAAATAATGAGGAGGAACCCTGCTGTTTGGGATCCTAATTGGGCTGGACAAGGTCTATTTTATGTATTTAGTGTATTGTACTTAGATTCCTGAGGAGGTCTATATTTAATTCCCCTAAGTGGTCTCCTCTTAGAATCAGTTTCAGTACTAAGAGTACTTTACTATATCRTAGCTGTTCCTCCTCAGGGTTAACYCTTGCCTCTCTAGGGTGAATTGATGCTTCTCCAAAATCAAAGAGATTTGTGCAATTTTACAGATTTTTTGAACCATTTTATCAAACCTGAGCTGTATTGAGTTTATTCCCCGTTCTGTTTAGCTGTTAAAATCACAACTGGTTCTTGAAATGTCTGTTACATGCCTGCTATCACCTCTGACTGCTGYCTCTTCTCTCAGAGCTATGTTGACCATCAATACACTGCTTGACCAACTTTTTCTCCCTCTCCTCAGTCAGACTTCAAAGTCCTTGATTCTTCCACATGGAGATCCTCTAAGCGTATTGGCTACTAGATAATATCAGAATTGGAAAATACCCTCTTTACGGTAATTTACAAATTAAATTCAGAATTTCAASTTTCCTACTTTTATTACATGCTAATGAAAGTGTTCAAAAGGAAGTGCAAGTTATTTTGCTATTTTTTGAGACTAACTTAAAAATTACCTATGTATCTGGTCAATTACTGTGTCAAATATCAATGATCAAGATACTAGTTCCATTTTCTGGAGTTGCAATTGCTTCCAGATATAGTAGYAGAAATGAACGCAAAGGGAAAACCTCGCTGTGTTATCTTTTCGTAGAATCATAGAATCAGTAAGGTTGGAAGGGACCTCTGGAGATCATCTAGTCCAACCTCCCCGCTCAGCAGGGTCACCTAGAACATGTTAGACAGGACTGCATCCAGGTGGGCCTTGAAGATCTCCAGAGAAGGAGACTCCACAACCTCTCTGGGCAACCTGTGCCAGTGCTCCGTCACTCTCACAGGGAAGAAATTCCCCCTCACGCTCAGGCGGAACTTCCTGTGCTTCAGTTTCTGCCCATTGCCTCTTGTCCTGTCACACAGGACAACTGAAAAGAGTTTGTCGCTGTCCCCTTGACACCCTCCCTTCAGGTACTTGTACACATTGATMAGATCCCCCCTCAGTTTCATTTCTGAAGGTTTTGAGTTATAGCTAATAACTTTACCTTTTGTTTCAGGACCATAAAATGCTATATATCATTTTATATATTCTAGTGGAAATATATACTTTTCAATCTAAATTTTAAAGGAAARGTACTAATTCTCTGTCTGGAGTTAAAAAATCATAGAAGAGTTATGCTTTGTACTTTTTTTTACCTTTTGTTTCTACGTTAACAGTAAACTTCTGATTTTGGTGGGACCCATTGTGACAAAGTCGGTCGAACCTAACTAAACCTAAATTCTTTTAAGAATTCCAAACTATTTAGGTGTTTGTCTTTTAATRCTGCTTTTAAGTGCATATTCACAATGGTGATCTGTTTGTGTGGAGYGAAAAAGATCATATTCTTGCCTTACTTACTTCCAGATCAATGAYCTGGAATAGTATACATCTCTATAAATTGAATCATATAGATACAGGTGTCTCTATGTGAGCTATGTATCTAAGCTTCCATTATAGTTCAAAGAGATCAGTTTGATGCAGYTGCATAAACATATACATATAGTACCCTTTATTATGCTCTAAATATTCCACAGGTCCACAGTATTAATAAAATCTAAGCTCTATGGAAGTAGGGAGATAGAAGTCTTAGTCTGTCAAAGAAATAATTTGCACAACCTAGTGGTCCTATTACTTACAGCATCTAAGTAACAGAAATACCTTATAACTGGAAAAACAGGAGGTAAATACACCCGGATTCTGTCATTTTGCTGATATATCACCCAGGATACCAAGTTAATGCAGCTACTGAAGGAAGAGTTCAGAGGCTAGAAGGAATCTGTAGGAGGGAGAAGAAGTTGGTGAGAGAGGAGCATATACCCCAGCTTGATGTTGGTCTTCCTCYTAACCAGATTAAAACTCACAGAAGTGTTTATCAGGAGTACAATAAAAACTRTAAGTGAACTAAGACTTTATTGATCCAAGGAAATCAGATAACTGCCCATTCAATACTGTGTCTGAAGACACAAGGAGCTCTATAAAATAAGTAGTGATAACTACCCAAACTTCCATCAAGAACTCGGACAGCATAACTTTAACTTTTGCATTGCTCTATACATTAGTATGCACATATTCTAGAGTAGAGAAGTATTAACTGATACACCATTATTTGTATAAGGATTTCATGCTGTCCTTGTGACTTAAAAACACGTCAATGTGGAGTAACTCTTTGAGTTACATTATTATACATTATTATAATAATATAATGCATATATATAATAACTCTTTGAGTTACATTACATTATACATTATTATAAAGGAAAAAATCTGCATGCTATAGCTAGTATACTGCAATGTAACTTATTTTACATAGCAATTGCAGAGTTATCAGGTATTCTGAAAAACACAAAATCATTTRGGCAATATAAAGTGATGTGAAAATATATGTCAAGTATGTAAAATGTAAAGTTAAATGGTGTGAAAATCAAAATAAATAGTTATATTATTGTACCCAGATGTATTTAAATTTTTCTCACCACTATATTCAGTAGATCTACATTTTTTTAAACTAATGTTAAAGGCCAAAAATAAAAGTTGATGTAGAAGGGCATATTTATTTCATAATCCAAGTTGCTAACTGCTTTTATTGCTGGTGCACTGCTAGAATTTGTGTGAAATGACATATCCTATGAGCTACAAGAATGAAGCTGCAGAAGATATTGACTGGGACTAAGATCCTCAGATGTGGCTTGTCTCCTTTGACAGGTACTGTTTGGGAAAGACAGTAAGAAAACATTTAAATACCAGTTGAATTAGAGAAAAAAACTCTAAGGACAGACAGTATGACTGACAGGAAGAGGTAAAAAGTGGCACCACCTTTTACCAAGTCCACATCAACGCATCAGAAATGTCTGGTCAAATTGACACCTAGTCCTCTTACTTGTCACGTACAGCAAGCATTGTAATATCTCAACAGCCACACTATCTGCAGTTATTTTTACCTTTTATGGGATTGTAGATTTTTTATTTCCAGCTCTTTTCCTATCTGCAGTTCTGAGGTTTAGATGGCTGTGACCACGAGTCACAAAAAGAAATGTCACACTACTAAATCTGTGCAGAAAGATATCTGGCACTCTGATCAGATGTCAGCAGAGACATCTTGCATAGCAGAAGGATGCTATCAGCAGATCAGATACACAGAAAAAAAGTTCTGATTCTAGTTACAGTGAATTATAACTCTAGTTCTTTACTTAGAAAAAAATAGATTCTACCCTCATACCATAGTCAGGCTGCATACAAGTATGATTTGTATCACCTAGAAATTTCCTGTTAATGACACAAGCATTTTTAAACTCGTATATTCTTCCTTTGTTAAACAAATTAATTGGATTTTAAGTGTGGATAAGAAATGTATCAAATGACTTAAAGAACAATATTTTAGTATATGTCTTCTGTTATATAATACATGCAGCGGTAGTTTTGCCATGGGAAGTGCCTAAGATYTGGCCAGCCTGTTATGGTGTCTCTAAATTCCGAATTTTCTAGAACTTTTCTGGTCATCACAAGGACAATTCGATCCTTTGTTATTCTTTACCAGTRTGGTGTCAGTGTGGTACTGACATTGCTTCACTGTCAAAGTGTTAATGTAATTATAAACGGTACCTGGACTGGCAGCTGAATTGTATTCGCCATTCAGGAAAATTGGAGTCATTTCTTTCAGATGAAAAGTGTCTTGTCTAACAACAACAACAACAACAACAACAAAATAATAATAATAAAACCCCCTAGTATTTAGCCTGTATCAGTTCTTCAACAGTAATATAGGCTTGCTGAATGTCTCTCTTAGAATATATTCCGTGTGGAATCAGTGCAATATTCTGCTTCAAACTAATCTCGATTCTGTAGCATYCTGGCTTCCCTTTACATTATTATTTAGTAATTCCAGAGATTCCTAGTTGTATCAGTCACTATGGAAAAAACTATTTYCACTCTCTCATTAGATGGAATTTCACAAGATTTTTCATATCTACTGTCAGGCTTTTCTAAACTATAAAATACTAATGGTGATTCTAAATGTTTAAATATATGTCTGGATCTGCATTTTTTTTTTCTCTCTTTTAATGGGAATCTCATAACCTCAAACTAYCAAAGGATGCCTTGCCACAGGAGTACTTGCACCAAATATTATTCTGCTGAAAAACATAAAAAATATCCATTAAGCAAAAGTAGATCTTTGGTTCAAAATCAGTGGCCCCCAAAAGCTACTAATCTAAATGGCCTCATGAATACTCTGCTTTGGATTGCCACTATCCCCAAGACCGATCCTCTGGATTTCGCCTTGGTTTGTGAGGATTCTTACTAATATTARATTGATATTCTAAAGATACTATTAATGCACTTGAGGATCTGTGATCCCAGATCACGGCAGCCATTAGACTTAATTGATCTACTCACTGTAATCATATAGTTAGCTCTTCCTTCTGCTAAGAAATATATTGCACTGCAGTTACGGAGCCCACCTGTGGAATACTAGATATATAATGTTATTTTCCAAAACACAAACCCAGGACCATAGGAATACTTTACTTATAAYGATTTTTCTTGTTGAAGAGGGGGTCTAAAGCTATGCACGGCTCTGCAAGTATATAACTACAACATGACTACCTTTTGCATTATTAAGTTCCTGCTTTAGAAGTAACTCCCAGCTATACATGCAAACTTTAATGGCCCCTTCTTTATGTATGTGATTTGTATCAGCACAGTCTTAGATTTTCTTTTTAAAAAGTTTAATTTTTTGGGTGATAAAGATGATAAAAGACTTCTGTGTGCTCTGCAGCATCACTATATCCATTTTTCTATTATCTCTTGCAGTATTTTCTTTTACTCTGAGCCTGAGAAGTTTAATTTTACACTTTGTACCCATATATTTTATCAAGGTAGTAGAGCAGACCAGAAGTACAGTGAACCCTGAGCAATGCATTATGAAGCAAAATCTTTTCTGTAATTTCCCTTCATCCATATTACATAGAAGATTTAGAAAAAATGCTTCTAACAGCTAAAAAAGTAACATTGGCTTTTTAAAATTAAATATTTGCTTTCATTAAAAGAAATTATAGCATAAAAAWTGCACTATATTAATTTTCGAATGAAACAGTTATAAAATATACATTAGGCTTCTGTTTTAATTACATGAATGTTAATTAAATGCTATAGCATTTACATGTCAAGTTTTATAGCATACAGTCAAGTTTTAATCCATTTATATCCTAGGTGCATCATCTAAAGACAAAACAGAAAACTTCAGAAACTGTAGCATAGTATTGTTAATGATTATCATTATTAATGACTAATAGCCCTAAAACTGATTTTCTAATACAGTAGACAATTGCAGACTGATTTTCTAATACAATACAAAATAATACAATACAAATTGTTTCTGATTTCTAATTGTTTCTAATTTTTTAATACAATACAAATAGACTGATTTTCTAATACAATAGACTGCAGTGAAGTGAGTATGTATGTATGCATGTATTAACATGCTCTAGGTGACCCTGCTGAGCCAGGAGGTTAGACTAGATGGTTTCCAGAAGTCCCTTCCAATCTTATATATATATATATATATATGTATGTATGTAAATAGAGAGAGAGAGAGATTATTAAATAACTTCTTGTGCATGTTTAATCCTGGGATATAGCTCTGTCCTTACTAATCTAGAATGTATATTAGTATATTCCTGGATTTTATTTTGGAGTGAAYTGGCTAGTACCATCTGACACAAAATCTTAAGCATGTTAGAGGTAGATATTATAGCATTGAGAGTTAAAGGGCTTAATTCCCAGAATGGCATCCAAACCCCTGTCTAAAGCAATCCAGGTGTATATTCAATGCAAAGCTGGGTAATAAGATACATTCAAATGTAATCTAAAACAGCCTTAATGGTATGCAATTAACTTACTGATRGCCTATGTTCTATCTCATGCCAAAGAGATTTTCATATATTTTTATTCCAAGGCTATTTATAAAGTTGGAGACTCATGCCAACTCTTGCACTCATTTTCTTTGTGTGCAGTCACTGAGTATTAGGAATCCTCTGAGAAAGCTTTCTGGCCCTGCAGTTGCCCTCCATTTTAAATCAGTTCAAGGTTGTGCTTACCTACTGTGTTAAGAGCAATGCCAGAACTTAGTGAAAAGTTATGTTTTCCAGTGTTTCAATTGGATAAGGGAAAACAATGGTTCAGTATATTCATATAATTAATCCTCCTCTGATTTTAAAGAACAAAGATTGCCTCAATCAAACACTTTTCCTTTTTTTTTAAAAAAAAAAAGATGTCCTGAGAACATCCTGCATTATCCTTAATTAATTGAAAGGTTCTTCAACATCTTCACAGTTAATCTCACAAGATATCAAATAAAAATGTTACATAACAGTTTTAGCGGTAATAATTGAAAAAATGTGAAGAATTAAAAAAATCCCTCAAAATTCATTTATCTCTCTTTTTAAATTTTAATGCATACTTTTAAACAAACCTAAATTTACATAAATTCATTAATTTCATGAGTAGATTTAGTAGACAAACAAACAATTATTTTTCCATAGCACATGAAGTACCTAGAAGTAATATTCAGACCCCCAAACTAGACTCATAAATCATATGGTTCCCTTCTGATTCTATTTGCTTGATCTGACTTTTCAAAACAGGAGGCACCCCCTAACTCAGCTTGCTGGGGCTTTGATTCGCAGTAGGAGAGGATGGACTCAGTAGGGAAGCAGCGTTTGCAGAAAGAGCTGCCAGGAGATAAGACCCAAGGAAGTGTCAATCAGGACAGCCTGTTCTCTACTGCTGTGTGCAAGCAACAAACCTTCTTTAAGTTGCATATTGTAAGTGAATTCTGTAACTCAAAAGCTCTTCGTGAATGAAAAGGGGAAGGGGGAGAGAGAGCTAATGTGCGAATTTTCCACTTGACGTCTATTGTTACATTTCTTACAAGATTCTATTATCTCTGTAGGATAAATTTCTCTGTTTCTGGATGTTCCTTCATATGATAATCTTATCCAGCTACATATTTCCTATATATTCCATTTAAATCTGAACTGCACATATTACTTAATTCTTGTACCTTAAATTTTAGAGGAATAGAATTCCTTTCACAGTAATTTCTATGAATTATTGATAGGATATTTGTTTGATTTTTGGTTGCTACATATTTGCATGGAGAATTCCTCTGAATGTTTTCCATGCACCAAGACAACAAAATAAGTCAAAAATCAAAGAATACAGTTATATAAAATTATATAACACCAGTTTACCTGTTCATTCTGCATGCATTATATTGCACCCAACAAAAAGCTGTGGTAGATGATTATATAAAGATCTTTTCCATATTAAGTCAGAGCTCAGTCACCAGACCAGTGAAACCTTTTCAGTCCCATGTATATCAGCCACAAGGAGGTGGTACAGGAAGTGGGCTCTGTGTCCTGCCAGCTGCCTTTCATGAGCTGTGACCTCTCGAAGATGCTTTCAGTTTGGTGGTGGATGTTCTCACTGTTTTGTAGGCMTCCCAGCCTCACGCTGCCCATGAGTCCCATAGGCATGTTGTAACCCTGAAGTAACATAATATTGTTGCAGCAACACAAAGGATACATGGAGAGAAGAAGCAGCAGAGCATGATCAGCCAAACTGCAAGTAGGAGTTTGGATTCACAGTAAAGAGTAACATGGTATAATTTAACCCTTGGCTGAGCACAAAACATAGATATAAGGCAGGTTTTGACTTTTACTTGGAATGGCATAAAGATAGAGCCTGTATATCCACTTGTTTGGCATTCAGTGGGTTAATTGCAGCTGATACTCTAGTAACTTTTCAAATAAAAATTACAGGTTATTCATACTTTGGTGATCTTTACAAAGTAATCCCTTTTCAACTAAGTTTTATTCCATCCCCTAGATTCATTATCAGGTGCAAACCTTGAAAATCTGCCACATAGCTCTTGACTATGAATCTGAAGTAAAGCTAACATACATTACACCAAGTGAATGCTAATTCAACAGAAATTGTTGGCTATAGTTTTTCTAAAGTAGGACAAATTCACTATATTTCACAGATTATTAGAACTACACAATTTTAAAAACATTAAAGACCTATGAGAGCAATTCAGGGACAATTACTTTTATATAATCATACAGTAACATAAAGTGATACTTTTATTCATTAGCGCACAAAACAAGCCTCTATAAAATGGAACACGATAGCAAATTAGACCCTTTCACTATTATGTGTCCTTTATTTCTTTTCATTACATTGGGTTTTATGCTATGTTAAAGGTTAATGCCACTATTACTGCCTTTGCCATCTGAGTTTATTGAAAGCCTTAGGACACATAATTCAGTAAAAACTACTTGTTTTTACTTGAAAGAGAGGATTCAGCTGTTTTCAGYGTAAGAAATGAAAAAGAAGAAGAGGAGTTTTTCAAAAACCAAATATTGCGAACAATGGCAGGCAATTACAAGTACTCATAGAATGCTACTTTTTCACAAGTTGTCAGTGGATCTAATATAGACAACCCTCATTTTATCAAGAGCCTCCTGATGATCAGTATTAAAATACTGTTTAAGAATAAAAGGAGATGAAAATTACAAGTTTCACTTTCTAAAATAAGTAGCCTGCTAACCCTCATGACTGTAGAGGAAAGCATGAAAAATTAACCCAGGAGCACCCTAGGGCTTGAAAAGAAAGACAGCAAATGTTAAGAAACTAAGATTCCCCCCACACACAATAGCAATCTTACAAGATTTAGGGCCTGACTCATGCGTTTTTAGTTTTTTGGGGCTGGCAATAGATTTGGTTCTGACTAACAGGAGGAACTGGTCCAGAACCTGCAGGAGGAAGGCAATTAGGGTGGAAGTAAAAATGAAATGAGAAACTCCATGATTGTGAAGTAAGAGTGGAATGACAGCAGCAAAAAGTGACAATACATTTCCGTAAGAAAAACTTCAGCAAACTCAGAAAACTGGTATGTATGGTCCCAGGGGAAGGATTTTTAAGGTAAAGAAGAGGAGTTTCAGAACAGCTGGCAATTTCCAGGATGCACAGTAAAAAGATTGAAGGTAGAGGAACGGTAACTATATGCTGACAAGTATATACCAGTGTGGCTGCAAGAAGATTCTTCAGTAAGCTGATATAAAAAAGAAATCATATCACGTAATATGGAAAAAAAAAGAATGTGTTATACATCAGAAGTATAAAAGCAGAATATGAATTATGGGAAAAATCAGATATGYAAAGGAATAAAAATGACTAGTTAGGTTGTACCGGATAAGACAATAAAAAGGTTTCTCAATTGCTATCAGAAAAGAGTACCACTATTTAATGGGAAAAATAAACAAACAGCAGATAACAAAGGGAAGACTGAAAAGGTCAATCTCTTTTTTAGCTTCACTCTTGACAGAAAAGTTTGACTATGATGAAATGTTTAGCAACTAAAATTGCTGTGGAAACATGGGCCTGAATGAAGAAGGATTAAAGGTTATATAGATAAATGTATTTGAACTAGCAAGTTCTGATGAAATTTACTTATTTAAAGAAAGTAGCCAAAGCCATTTCTGAGCCATTAACAAGTCTAGAGAATTCATGAAGGAAGGGTAAAATCTCAAGAGACTCTAAAACAGCAAACATAGTTTCTGCCTTTAAAAAGATAAAGTGTATGTGAGGGAATTACTGCTGGGAATTACAATCCAGTCAGCTGCTTTTGGTACCTGAAAAGACACCAGGACAGATTATTAAACAATCCATTTGTAAACACCACGAGTGTAATAAGATTGTAGAAACAACTAAGAGATTTATCAAGATCAAATAATGTCAAATAAATCTAATTTCCTCTTKACTCTAGGTAACTGAGCAAGGAAGCAGAAAAGGAGCTGAAGAAGTCACATGTTTTCAACTTTAGAAGGCACAGATTCACATGAAATAAGTAAATTTGAGGAAAATTATGTACATTAAATTAATATAAAGGCAGCGCTCAAGGGGTTGAAAATCTCTACTTGAAGAGTAGKTATCACTTTCTAATTGATAAACTTGGGGAGCTTATCAGGTGAGACCCCTGAAAGTATTACAGGAAAAGATATATTTGTTTCCAATAATTATGGTTGGAATATATGCTGGTAACTCACAGAGAAATCTTGTAAAGGAATCCAGCAGAACTATGAAGATTTTTATGCATTCTAATAAAAGGATCTTAATTAATTAAAAATATTTTCAAATAGTCTGAAAAATTGTTCATAATATTGAGAAAAGGTGAAATGCTAAAATTTGCAGCCGTGAGAGTCAAAAGTTAGATATTCAGAAAAACTTTCAACTATAAGGGCAATTAAGCAGTGAAATGGATGAAGTAGAGAAAAAGAAAGATTTACTGTTATAGGAGATATCAATAGCATATATTTTGGATGATTCTACTACTTCCARCCCTGTGTCAGTACTGAGAGTGTGCTAGATGATTACTCCTTTTGTTTCCTCCTTTGCTGTGCAGGACATTATACCTAACAGGTGAGAACATTTTGCAATTTATTTGGGACTCTCTTTTCCTTAAGAAAAAAATCATTGGACATGTCTGAGAATCCTTCTGACAAATTGAAGCTGATAAACCAATTTTAGATTAAAGGTGAAAATCATACTCTTCTAATAGTATTTTTATTATCATACTGTATGATTAGTTATTTGCAGGCAAATAATTTATCAAATGTCAATAGACATTCAATATTTTGGACAAATTCAGGAATAAAGCATACATTTGTAAGAACAAGTATGAAGTAACAAGTGGGACAATTCACTAAATGATGTGGGAGAAAGCTAGAAGGCTTTAAGTCAAAGTTCAATATTTTCAGTTGACAGTTAACCATAGGATTATACACTGGAAGTGAAACTAGAATTAAACATAAGTATAATGTGTGGTCATCTGTCTCATAATTGGATGGTCACCACATCCACAAGTTTTTGTATTACAACTACTATTAAAAGTGTCTGATATTTGTAGAAAGTCAGATGAAAGTGTGAAGAATGAGGAGCTATAAATAAAATGTGCCATGACATAATGCGATGCATAGTAATATGCCGTGACAATAAAATATTCACTGTGACAGCAAGGAGCGCCAACAGTAATATCCTAAAAATATCAATAGTCATTTTTAGTATTTTCACTGTATRATTTACATGGGGGTAGTCTAGAAAGGTAAACCCCATCAAAAGGTACTAACTATATATATAAAAAAAAAGGAATGTGTCAAAGTTTGAAATGGCTGTAATACAGAGACATCTCTCAACATGGCATTATTAAGAGTAATATCCCTTAGGAAGTTGTCTACCATCATCTTGTTTTGCTTGCTTAGATCTCACATGAAGAGTTGTGTAAATGACAGTGACACTATTTCTTTGTGTTGTTTCTCTTTGCTCACTCAATCTTGAAAGCACTGCAGTTCTCTCTTAGTTTGTAACAAAACAATAATAAAATGTAGTAACAACAGTTCTTTCTCACTGTCATGACTTAGACCCAATTTAATAAAAGCATATCTGCCGTAGATACAGACTGAAGGCGGAACTTTAGCCAAAAATCTCAAACTAAACTCTYATAGTCTAGATAATTAAAATAATCAATCCATACTATGGATTGATATRCACTTTCTAAAAAAATATGCTTCACTTCATTAAAGAAATAAGGGCTTATATGAGAGGAAACAGATGAATTTTTACAACCTTGTTTGTGCAGATGCTCCTTTTGGGTGATCATCACTGTTTTTTTCTTGCCTTTTTTAAAATAGGGAGCAGCAGACAAAGAAGGATGAAATTATTAGACCATGATCCCTCCTAAGCTGTTGATCTTCCTTAGGCTGGAAAGGAGGAAACAGAGAAAGCAGTTTCTCTCTTTTTTTTTTTTTTTTTTTTTTTTTGTCTTTCCTGTTCTCCCTTGGGAAAAGTGTGGTGTATTTCACTAAAGAAAGCATGTTTTAACAATTCCTAGTCCTTGAAGAAACATTTTTTTTCTTGTAATAAAATAAGTCATTTATACTACACGCTACCATGAAAAGTGTTTTGAATTTACTAGTCTCTAAGCATGTTATATTCTAAATAAGACACATCTTGTACAACAAAATCACCATAACGTAGCATCTATCTTCTTGCACACCCAAATCCAATTGGATCGAATCCGGGGCATTCAGAGCTGACACTTTCACCAAGTAAGACCTTCTCTTGGTTAGGGTGGGGGAACTGAAAGCATGTTAATACATGATTATTAACAAACATGATTATTTTGTGCCTCATATGTTGAAATTTTTTTCCCTTTAGATTCCTGGTCAAGACTACTTTTGTAATTTAGTTAACCACATAAGGATCTCCAGAGACAACAGCCTATTCCCGAYCTTGCAGTCAGACAAAAGGTTACAACACTGTTCAGCTCTATTTCTCTCTAAAGGAGAAAGAGCGTTACATAAAGAAGGCTAATAACTGCTTTCAAATTCTTGAATTTTGTGTTCTCTGGTAGTACCCACCGTCATACTCCYAGTCGCTGTTCATGTTCGTACACATACTGGAGAAGATATCAGCAGGTACTAGCCAAAGGTAGTGTCTAAAGCACAGAATTTCATTCATATACACCCGAACTGGTTCTCAGCCCTCACAGACACATCCTCAGTACTGATTCAGTCAGCTAATTCAATCTGATATACAAGAAATGTCTTAACTAGACATACGACTAGATATTGTATAACATGTACTCTATAAATGATGCTCAGTCATTATAGCAATGCAAAAAAGTGACAGCACTTCTTAACACAAATAACTTCTTCTAGGCTAATTGTGATAAAAATGCCTACTCCCCGATGAAATTAACCTTCCACTTAGTTTTATTCCAGAAATCGCTTATACACACTTTATCACAATTATTATACACAAAAATAATTTGAAATAATGTTTATACTTTAAGTTCTAATGATAAAAAACTCAAAATATACTTTTTCTGTGTGGCTGTCTATTGCAAACACTGGGATATGAGGTCATCTGCTACTAGTAACAGTATCTGACATCTTTTATGGCATTGTGTGAATGACTATTAAGCTGSATGACAGCTCATGTTGTTGTACATTCAAGTGCCTACTTCAGCCTCATATCTCTCCTTAGTGTAGATATAATAAGGTATTCATAGGCATACTAAAGCTTCATTTTTGAATTGTCTGTGATAATACTAATTTCTCCTAATTCTGGGTAAAACTGATTAATATCTATTAATATCAGTTTAGAAATGATGATGTGAAAGAAAAGATGCCATGAATTGAACAAAATGAGATATATAATATTCTCCTTAAGCTTTTCTAGAACTTGGAATGAGTGATATGTTTGTTCCTTGTAGAATTTTTTTATCTAATTGCTTAAAACAGTATATCAATTATTTTATTAAAACTTCTTTGTCATTTGAATTTACACTAAGCATACAAGCGCATTGAAAACTTTATCTAACCAAAGAAAGAAGCACAGCACAGAAAGATGTTAGAACTTGGTGATCAGATGTAAAAAGGGTTCATTACAACCATTTCTTCCAGAAAGAACATCTGAGAAGTATTCCTGCCTTTTAGCTGCCTTTTGCTATTGAAGATATCAACATCAAAAATTCATTTACTGAAATTAAGACTGGCAAGTTCATCACATTATACAATATACAGTATCTAAAAAAGGTCTAAACAAGGCCCAAAGCAGTGAAAAATCGCAATCAGAATTAAGCTACAATGAAATCTCAAAACTAGCTTTCTAGTATTAATTCTTAAACTTTGGGAAAAAAATCAAAATCAAAACTAAGCACACACAGAGAAATCAGTATGCCTATACTGGAATCACAGATGAAATTCAATGTTGGTTTTATTCCAGCTCATTTGAAAACAAATAGTACAGAAGCCAATAGCATGAAACTCATGGACTGAGAAGAAGCCATTCACACTGGGCTTGTACTGACGGTCTGCAGATTAATTTATTCCATCTGCCTTCCCCTTTCTTCTGCATCTTCTTTTCCCCTAGTGCCAGCTACCTAGGCACAGAGTATTGGATAGTGGATGGATTCCTAACTCTCTTCATAGCTGTACTCAAGTTGTGTACCATAAAGCATAGCAGAATATTCAACAGAAACTCAAACATGTAAATGTAATACTTTGAAAGCCAGGAACACAAAATTTAGGTAATTATTTCTTCAGATTTATGAAGGTACTAAACAAAACTGTAAAGTGGCTTGGAGTAAGACTGACCATAAGGGTGAAGAATTTAAATCAAGAGGCTAAATTGGCAGTTTTGGAGTTATCATATAAGTGAAGCCTGAGATTGAGTAAACTTCAAGATATTTTAAAAGAATTGTATCACTTGCTGGTAAGCAACTTCCAGGTAACAGTTGAAGGTATCAAACAACAAGGTTGCAACTTTTCAATGTATTAATAGCTRCTAAAACATTAACGACTTCTTTAGMAAGTGGAAAGTGAGCTGGAAATTGTGGCAGGGAGAATGGTATGTGTTGTGGGATATAACAAAGGAACAGTATAAAGCTGTAACAATAAAAGATAAATTCATACTATTGTTCCCAACGGTTCTTCAAATAACCAGAACTACCATCTCGTAAATTTGTTATGAAGCCATCTTTGCCTTTGCTATTATGACCTATGTTAACATCTATAGCCTATTAGTATGCATGTACTATGTTAACATCTATTCACTACAGCTCCAAAGCTACTTCATAAGAAAGAAGTGCACAAGAGGAAGAAGTGCACAAGAGGAACTCTCAAGAAATATAGCATGGAACTGGAATAAGTCAGCTACAACTCAGCTAATAAGGAGAGGCATATAAATGACTTCTAACTTCTATAAAGAGAAACAATTCAAAATAACTAAAATATTTAGTTATAAAAACTTGTTCTTTAGTCAGAGTGAAACATCTTGTGCTCTGTTCAGTAGAACTGCAAGTCCTGAAAACTAGGAAACCCCAAGCTAAATTCTTATACCACATATTTATTGTTGTTCATTTTGACTAGTAAGCCAGAATCCTCAAAGCATGCACACTTTTACACTATCTCTGTATAATAGTTTTATATTTGTAATCTGTTGAAGCACTGAAGTCCAGAGAAACAACATTTTGCTATGTTCTGCTCCTTCACCCTCCTACATACAATACTAACACTGAAATTTCTCCTAATCATGATTAAATACCCTGATCACATTCATATTATATGTGTTGTCTGCCAGTCCCCATGGAAAGAAGCTCTCTATGCTCTGTTGACAAAAACTATACAACAAAGCATTGGCATGAAACCTATTTGATGTTAAGATTCATATGAACCTTCATCTATCATGTTGCACACAAAGGAAAGGGGTTCATTCCTTCCTAAACGGACATGTCTCGGATTTCTCCTTAATCATTTTATCACAGTCACGGCTCTGGCAAGCTGCTCCCCTGAATCCATCCACTATTCAATACCCTATGCCTAACATATTGTTAGTAAGTTGTACTTGCAGGCAAGTTCCATTATCTATTACCAGAACTAGTGGAAGAGGAGAYGGCAGAGAGAAGAGGGAACAAGATGGAATAAATTAATTGCTTGTTTCTATCAAATCTGACACTTAACTCTGTATATTCTGCATCTTTCAAAAACGTGAGTTTTGTGAGCTCAATGTTCTTGGTGTAACAAATGTCAGT
Organism: Rhea americana; assembly: GCF_003343005.1. Lineage (NCBI taxonomy): Eukaryota > Metazoa > Chordata > Aves > Rheiformes > Rheidae > Rhea > Rhea americana. Next base: position 9,377,956 of record NW_028186423.1, read on the forward strand.
GCTTGGAATTGAAWTTTTTTTGGTTTTGCTTTTGAATTATCCCCTTGTTGATTTCTATATAATGAGGGGAACATCCTTTGTTCACTTGATCGCATATGAAATATACATTATTCCCAGCTGTATCAATTGGCAGTTGAATAATAATCTGAATTGGCTAAAATTATATAATCATTCTGCCTGAGGCACATAAATGATCCTGTAATATTGTGCATGTATTATGATAAAAGTATTTTTCCCTCCAGGGAAGAATCAAATAGATAATGGGAGTGGTGAACATATTAATCAATTTAAGGCAATAATTCACAGGTCAAGTACTGAAGAGGGAGCAAATTGTTTTATAGGTGCAAATACTATGAAATAGATACTCATTAACATTGTCTAATCTTTTTAATCTGAACTACATCATTTATCTGAACTGCATAATTTAAAGGTCAGACAAATTTTCCATTTCTCAAACCAGAATGCAGACCTGCACTTTCAGAACTTTTAATATACACAAATCCAGCTTTGACAGTAACTAAAACTCTTACTAGGCTGAAGTTTTTGATATACAGCTGCTGACAACTTTTCTCAGACTCAAACGACTAGATTTTATTGTCTTTATAAGCATGGCTCACTTAAAATAAACATTTTCTGAGCCAAGAAATAATTTTCTTTTTTAAAGCTTCATCTGATACTTTCAGTAGTAGTGGCAGAGATCTCAAGGCAGTTTGTGGTGTACTCAGCAAGATGTCATGTTTATCAGAGCTATAGAAGACGTTTATTGCTTCATACACTGTGAACTCTTCTGGGATTCTCACTGAAATATATACTATTAAATCACCCTCAGCCAACTGCTGCATTCACAACTGTGGGGCATCTGCCAGAAAGCAGAGGCATAGGTTGAATGTAATTTCAAATCATTTTGTTTGACTCTCTTTCCAACTAACTTATTAAAAAAAAAATCAAACACCACACAATAAATTCTACAGTTTAAATTCGCTAGTCAGGCTCCTAGAAGTAATAAAATGTATTTTAGATATGCAAACAAGATCTATTTATAAAATATTCAATGCTTATTTTGTGTAGAATATTTATAGGCTTCATAAACTTAAAAAAGGTTTTATCCTTATGTTTACATAGGATTTTGTGCATTTCAATTTGTGCCTATTGCCTCTCGTTCATTCGCTGGATACAAGCAAAAGTCCAACTCTGTTGTTTTACACACTCTCATCAGATAAGACAATGAATAAGATCCTCCTGAACTTCTCAACCATCTTGATGATTCTCTGCTGAACTTGCTCTAGATAATCAATATCTTTCCTGTATTGTGGAGCCCTAAACTCTATGTAGTACTGTAGATATTATCTAATGAGTAAAGACCAACTTAACTGCTGGTCTTTGCTTCCAGGACCCACAGCTGGTTCATGTGCTATTTGCTGTCAGCAAGGATATCCATGTCCTTTTTATTAGAAAAGCACTGCTCCAGAGCCAGTCAGTCCCAGCCTGTATCATTGCAAGCGGTTATTCCCTTCCAAGTACATAATTCTGTGTTTTCCCTTGTTGAATTTCACAAGGTTTTTGTTGATCTGTTCCTACACTCTGTCTAGGTCCTTCTGAATAGCAGTCCTGTGCTCAAGTGAATAAAATTCCCCCTTCAATTCGCTTTTGTCTGCAAACTTGAGAAGAATGCACAATGTTGCCTCCTACCAGCCCTTGATAAACATGTTATAACGAAAAGCTGGTATCACACTTGATATTGACCTAGACTGCAGCATCCTAATTTGAACACAAGAATACTGTGGGAAATAGTGTTGAAAGTCTGATAAAATTAAAGTAAATGACATCTACTGCTCTCCGCTCACCTACAAATCCCACTGTTTGGTTATAGATGGAAATTAGGTTGATCAAACACGATATAGCTTTGTTGTCCTCTCAGGGAATCCCTGACTCAGTCCTCATCCGTTCCTGGCAGCTCCTCTGCTCTTTGAACTATTTCACTAAGCACAGAGGTCTTGGAGACCTCACTGGTGAAGGCTGAGACAAAGAATGCACTGAGAACCTCAGTCTTATGTTTACTGCCACCCCCATTCAGCCATGGATGCACATTTTCCCTTTCCTTTTCAGTCTTTCACTTCACATGCACTGGCAGAACCTCTTTTCTTTGTCCTTGACCTCCCTTGAAAATTTCTTCTCAAGCTGAGCTTCGACTTTTCTGATATCATCCTAACATGTCAGGGATGCTTCTAAATTCTTTCTTTGTAGTTTATCCCTAGGAGCTTCCACCTCTTCTTACACTGGAGCTCAATCATAAATTTACTGTTTAGCCAGGACAGTTTCCTGATATGATTATTTTCCTGAATATCAGAATGGACCTTTCTGGTGCCCGGAGAATGCTCTCCTTAAAAGTGTGTCAACTTTCCTGAGCTCTTTTCCCCTTAAAGTGACCTCCCTTGGGCTTTCACCTATCAGTTTCCCGAATAAAGTAAACTCTGGTCTCCTGAAATCCAGCATCTGTACTCTGCTACAGTCTTTCCTCACCTCTCTCAGTCTTGAAYGCCACTATTTCATGGTCACTACAGTCGAGGTTATAATTATCAGATCTCCAAACAGTTCTTCCTTATTGGTGAATATCAGAACCAGAAAGTGTCATCCATGGTTGGCGCATCCAGTATCTATATCAAGAAGTTATCCCTGACACCTTCCAGAAGTCCTCAGGATCACTTGTGTCTCACTGTGTTGCCCTTCCAGCAGATATAAGAGAGGTTACAGTCCCCCATGACAGCCAGAATCTGTGATCCAGAGACTGTCAGATTATTTGAAGAAATATTTATCCATCCAATTCCGTACCCTGATCAGGCGGTCTGAAACACATTCCCAGCCCTAGGGTAGCCTGCTGTAGTTGACCTGACTTTGAGCAAGGGTGTTGTATGAGAGGTCTAGGGGTCCCAACCAACCTCAGCCTCTCTGTGATYCTGTGACTGTTTCTACAATAGATCTTTTGTCCTTAACTTGTTGTCTTATTCACTTCTGATATATATATGATGAAGATGACCTACTTCTATGATCCTCAATATTTGCCTGTTTTCTGGAAAACAGTCCTAACTATTGAAGTTTAGCTAGTTTGTTTATTGGATTTGAAATGTTATTCCAATGTTTTAGTCACTTTTATTTTCTCATTTTCACTCCTATTTTGAACTTTATAGRTGAGATTCATCTTATACATCCATTCTAGGATGTGATCATTTCCTTCTGAAGATGCCTATTTGCCTCCATCACTGCAGATGATATAGTAAAGACTAGCTTAAACAAAATGYCAAATATTTTGTATAACTAAAATTAAGAAAGTTAAAGTATTCCTAAATACCACTAAGAAGAAAAAATGAAAATAAACATCAAAAGTTAAACAAATTGTTGTATAACTCGAAAGAAAGGTTCATTAGTAATAATTTGGAAATGTAAGAAAAGGTTCTTTGGGGAGCATTCAGATATTCAGATACAATTTCTCTTGCTGAAAAAAGATATATATATTAATCCCTTCTGGGAGTATCAGCGAAAAGAATTTTAATTACCATTAAACTGTGTGATAGTTTGCACTTGATGATTTGACTCTTAATTTCAGTGGTTACTCACAGAACACACTGCATTTGCTCAGCCATATGACATCTCATTTCTATTAAAAAGACAAAGTTGCATGTTTTTTACAACGAGAAATTTCTGAGTAGTACTGATCAAATTGGTTTGGCATCAAGCACAAGAAACTATCATGCTGGGTTAAGAGAATTACTATGAAATTCATGCAATGCTTGTTATGTAGCTGATAAACTGCACTGCAGTGACTGGAGTTGTTCATAGTCTATTTGCAGACTTTACTGTTTATTACTTTTAAATAAAGGTGAGTATAAGAGAAATTTCCCATAAAGGATTTTCCACTCCACACAGGAGAGGTCTAAAAAGCTTTTTTTTTTTTTTTTTTTTTTTTCTTTTCTTTTGAGTAATAAACTAGATTCTTCTATTCTGTTTCTGTTTTAACCCAAAATATGATTCAGATTGTGTTCTTGGAATTTTACCAACTTTCTGAATTTAAAATGAATGTCTGATCTTTGTATTTATTTAAGAATCTTACTTCTGTTAAACAAGTGAAACTTTGAATATTATTCTTTGCTTCAGCTTTGGACAAATGTCTTGTTCTAAACTAAATATTAATATCATAATAGATRTTTACAATTAGATATGTGCACTCTTAGCATAGCATATAAACAGTCAAAATGCACAGTCCAGTTGCTTTATGTACACAGATAATTAGATATCTAGTCGTCTTCTTGATCTTATCCAAGACTTTTTTTTCYCTTGTGCATCAGGAGTTTGTCTATGCATAATATGGGCTGACAAAAGCATAGTTTTATGTGCTGTTACATCTAGCTTCTATGTGTTTTGCTCTGATGGCTTGTTCGCCATTGAAGAATCCAGGGAATTACAGGCCAGTCAGCCTCACCATCCCTGTGAAGGTGATGCAGAAAATAATCCTGGAAACCATTTTGCAAACATGTGAAGGACAAGAAGGTGATTGGGAGTAGTCAGCATTGTTTTATGGAGGGGAAATTATCCCTGACCAACACGATAGCCTTCTAGAAAAGGCGTCATCCTTTCAGTGAAAGGAAGAGAAGCAATGGGTAGAAAACAAAATCCAGAATATTCAATCTAAACGTAAAAAAACACTTAGGGTGGTAGAATAGTGAACCAGTTTTTGCAGAAAGCTTGTGGAGTCTCCATCTTTGGAGATATTCAAAACCCAACTGTACAATTCCCTGGGCAACTTACTGTGGTTGATCCTGCTTTGAGCATGGGCATTGGCCTAGGTGACATCCAAAGGTTCCTTCTAACTTCAGCCATTTTCTGATTCTGTATGTTTCTGTATTTTATCAGAGCCATCTGCATTTCAGCGTTCTGTCATTTACAATACCAAAATTCACTGAAAATCTTGTGGAAGCTCTGTCAACATAGAACATGCATGCAAAGTTTTGAAACATCTAAACCTAGCATATAAACGTCTAAACTAAGTTTCCTGCAAAGTTCCTGTYAAAGTTAATGGAGAAAAATAGACAGCTCAAAGAACGTACTCATCATATCCGTCTTAGGATGGGATAAATTGCCCCTTGTAACTACCTACTGTTTTCTCGTTGATGATGCCAGAAAATCCTTGACAACTAGTTTAGAGTAAACATCTAATCATTACACAATTAAAGTTAAGTGAGAGGAATTCAATTTATTAAGAATTCAAGTCCATCATCTTGAATCTATGATTGACCATTCTCCAGAATAAGGTTTCTGAAATTCTTCTCAAAGCCTRGACATCATGGTGCTGTTGGAAATATCCAGATATCAGAACTGCTTTAACTTTAAGATATGTTGGATAAGACAATAGAATCAGAAATTCCAAAAGACTAAAACCTTACACATAATGACATACATCAGGTATATGATTTATAAGTCAGAATAATTTATCTTGTTTATCATGAATCATGTGAAATACAGACCAAGTAATCTTTAATAAACAGAAATATCATTAAAATCATGTTAATCTATTAAATGTGGGCTTTTCATTTTAACATTAGCATAAATACCTGACTAGAATATACATCCTTTGTAGAGTATTATGAAAAAAGCAATCATGAGATTGCTAACAATACTAATTTTATAATAGTAGTGAAAAAGTACTCATAATATTATCTGACTGGAAAAGTATCTGACTCTTCTACTTGCCAGCGATAAATGTGCTCATGAAGTATGAAATCTTTGAACTGTAAACACAAAAAGATAAAAAAGTTTAGGAATAGTTGCTCCTAATGATTCTGACATGTGCCATGGATTTTAAATACAGAGCTTTTTTCGTACACAATATTAAAAAAAAATTTTTGATGGCCATTTTTTTCCTCATTTTCAGGATAAGCTTAGTTTTAAGTCCAAATGACTATGCAATACAAAAATAACTTTCATTCCCCCCTCCAAAAAAAGGAAAAAAAAAGAATCACTATATGTAAAATCTGCTTCAGTACTTAAAATTATCGGCAAGACAGTTTCAATTGAGCTTCTTGCTATAAGAAGGAGGGTCTTTGTTTTATTTTTTGCTTTTATGTATAAGTGTATCCATCTATTGAATCATTAAAACTAGGCTATTTAAGCTGCATGATACTATGGTTACAGGAAAGTAAGGTTCTCCTCTAATTAAGAAGAACTCATAGCCAGTAATTTGTACTAAAGAGATGTGAAAACRGTTCAAGATCAAGGCCACAGTTAAAATCATGGCATTCTTTTTCACTGTTCAAAATCACCACTGATTTTTGAGTATTGGGAAGAATGCTGAATAGAAAAGACSTCAGAAACATTCAGTTCAGTCAATGAGATTCTCAGTGAGCTGCAGCTCTACTGTTTTGCAAAAACAGTATGTTGTATCATCTTAGATTTTAGCCTCTATGTGGAGAAATGGTTCCATATGCGTGTTTATGGGACATCTGCTACACCTAAAGCTTTTGGATGCTGCTATAATAATAGTAGTGACATCAAAGGAAGAAAATTTCTGCTGAGTTTTCATTGCTATATTTATAGAAATCTATTTCAAATGTTTCCTACAAATTTCTTAAGATAGATTTCAGACGATTCTTAAAATTCAGGTAATTACTGATTTAATATGGTAGGGTTCACTATACCTCCTGTAAAGAAATAGTCAGATTTCCAATTGGTCTTATTATTTTGACTTCAATGGCACCTCTAGGGGTTTATTCATAAAGAATGTATGTAAGATAATCATCTCTTATAGTACCATTAGAAGATGAGAATATGCCCCACCTATATTATAAATGGTTTGCTTGAGGTCACTCTGTCTCCAGTGACTACAGAAAGWGTTTATGTAAGAAACTTAAATCATATGAAATATTTAGATCTATACTGTTAATCTAAATGAATGCAGCTAGATGTCTACATTTAGGTGTTTACASGGAAGATATTATCTAAGTGCCTRTTACAGACAAAGAAAATCTAGCACTCAGTACAACTTGCCATACATAAGTGGCTAATGATATTTAAGATGTCATAGGACATCCTCTCTGAGTACCAGCTGTTGGTCCAGAGATCTTGAATCTCCTACATTGTTCGTTTGTCCTATCTATGTCTATCCCCATTTGGATGTCTCATATACAGTCTGCAGAACTATACAGCTTATTTATTCTATGGCAGACTTGCATATTTTGTGATCTCAGAAGCTCTTTAGTCTCTATGAATTGTGCTTGCTGGATTACCATTGACTGTGATGAGACCTTAGACACAAAATACCAAACACTAGCAAAATAAATCCCTGTATTTAGATGTCTACAATCTGTAGGTGAATCCTAACYTAGAATGGCTACAATAGACATTTATTGCTATTTTATATGACCTAGGACGTGCTGAATGGTCTCCAGTGCCTACTCCAGAAGAGAAGAGGTTGCCTGTGTGCCCTACAGCAGAGCTAACAGCTCTATGCAGACACTTTGGTCAACCTGGTCTATCTACAATTGACAACAATCACCTACCTTTAGGCAAGCAAATCATGCCCCATTTTTAACCAGCTTTTCAGTGATTAAAATTAGATAAGATTAAACTCAGTCCGTAGTGAATTAAGTAGGATTAGCCGCCCTGAGGAGTAGAGGAATCTCACATGTTTACTGTGAGAATCTGTTTATATGCTGTGCTGCATTTGGACATTAGGATTGAGTTCAGATGCCATTTGGACAACTGGAGACATTTTAGTTGTATTTGGATATCCTGCCTGTCCCTAAGTCTCCCATCTAAAAGAATATCTATCTCCAGTAGGTCCTACATTAATTTCTACACAAATTTTCTATACTTTCCTAGGAAATCTGTGTAAAGCTAGATGACTTGGACATCCCTAATTATCAATGATTTTACTTTCACAAATTGGATTGATGAAAGCTACTTACAATAAATTRTCTTGGAGCTTAATTTGGAATGTCTAGCAATGCTAAGTATAATGTCTGCTTAGTTAATTTTGACATATGAATTCCACAGAACATGCCAGAAATTCATTAGCTGCTGATGTGTTTCTATAAATGACTATCTCACAAGCTGAATTTTAGTTTCAGAAGCCAGGTCCAGTTTTCAATGCATTTGTATTTCAAGGCCAGGAGAGATAAGATCATCTCATCTGTTCTCCTAGGTATCTCAAACCCATAGAATTGTATTGGGTTAACTTTTAAAGAATTTAGAATTTGCCTAGGGCATATCTTCCTACAAAAGTTTGTCTGATTTGATCTGAAGTCAATCAGGAATAGAGAATCTATCATTTGCCCTTCTGTTTTATTCCACTGTTCTATCTCAGTACTCATATAAAAATTGAAATTTTCAGTTTGTTTTTAACATAGTCAACTGATTCTTAATATTTCTCTCCTTGGTAGATCAAAGAGCATTTTAGATTCCATCCCCTGTGAATTCCTATATATACAGTAACCAAGGCCCTTTTTTTATTACTCCCTAATTTAAATCTGTCAATCTCTAGATTCTATGACTGAATATTTCAGAGTGTGAATGTGTGTATGGTGATGATGAAAAACATTATCTTTTTCTTTTAAACTCCAAATAGAAAACACTGAATAGAGACCGCTTCCTTTGACATCTGGCTGACCCACCTGAGTAAATAGGAATATAATGAACTAGTCAAGGGTGCAAAAAGACTTCTGTGCAGCTTCAAGCCTGTAATCAAGACTACATTAAAAAAAAAAAAAAACATAGAAAAGGTTATTTTTATGATGTTAGGAAACTATTTATGCTTTAATTGTATACTTGCCTATTTGCCATTGTACTGAAGAACTCAACTTTTGATACATTGGGTTACTTTGGAGTTGCATTTGTTGCATTTGTTATAGAATTCATTAAGAAGTTCCTGATTATCCTATGACTATRCATGTTAATCCTTAAAACAGGTAAGATAAAATACATAAAATGCCTTAAAAGGTAAGAACATCCATGTATGTTTGTGCATCTATATTGCACACAGTTCCATAAAAACTTTATGAAAGAGAAAAACCTTTCTGAAGGATAAAAAAAGTCAGATTTCAGAATGTTTTTCTTTTTCTTGTTATTATTATTTTTTTTCTCTCACACCTAAACTTTAGACATTTGAAGAGAATGGAACTGTTCCCATGTCTGGTAGCTAAAAGGTACTTTGGCCTAAACACTGAGTTCATCCAAGATGCCTCACGTGGAAATAACGCAAGAAGGYGTTTCTGTAGCATTTTGTGATCTGCAGATCACTAATATAAAACTGCAACAGAACGCACCATTTCTACCAGTAGAAATTAGAGCAACTCAAAGGCACTGCTACCTTATATGATGACCTGATTGTGAAATACTGAATAAGGGGCCAGTCAGATGTAGTTACTTGAGGTTACTCACCACTCAGCCCTACAGTAGGACTTACTGCTCACAACCCAGCAACATGAATAAAAGGATATCTAGAATTAAAGTTCTACCAAGTCACCCATGAGAACACCATTCATCTTACTCAGCTTACAGGATTACTACCTTTTAGTCAAAAATCAGACCATACATATCATTTTAGAACAGATAAAAGTGTTAATTCAAAACTGGAGTTGTCTTTGCTGATAGCCCTTTGCTTACCCTGCTGGGTATTTTTTTTTGTTTGTTTGTTTTGGTTTTTTTTTGGTTTTTTTTCGCCTGCTCAGAGAAATCAAGTACTGATGGTAGTACTTGTTATCTAGTGGGAGACAGCTCAGCTTTATGACTAAGTAATAATGAAAGATTAAATTCTCTTGTCCATCACTATTTCAAATCTTTATAAAAGCATTTGATTTATGAATTAAGCTAAAAGACTAATTTTGTGTTTATTGTCTTTCTTACATTCATATTCCTGCACTTGATGATAAAGCCTTCTTGTATAACTGGATGATCTACATCCACTCTCTTCAGGAAAGCTGATAAGTCTTTTTCATGTCAAAACATTTAATTATAAAGTTGATCATGATGCTTAAGTAAATTTTTTAAAGACTAAGAAAAAGATTAAAATTTATCTTGAAATTCTTACAGATAAAATAGAAAACAGACATCTAAGGAAGAAAGTAACTTGGCAGTTCAAGATAGTTAATAAACTTCTTATAGTCTCTGATAAAGAGAGTGACTATAATATCCAGACTAAAGAAAAAAAAGTAAAGTGCTAAAAAATTATGCCTAATAATGCAAGTTGTTTTTAAAATGCATGCAATTAATAATTTTGGTTCCACTTTTGGGTATTGTTTTGCAATTCCTAACAGTAAAAAAAAAAAAAAAAAAAAAAAAAAAMAAWAAGATAAATAAAATAAATATACACAGCAGACTTGGACAGAAAATAGTGTTATTTTCATCCATTAAAAACTTTTTTTCCATATTAATTGTAGATTTATGACCACAAAGTAATGTGTCACAACAGTAATTATTAATAGGTGGAGGTTCCTTTCAATTAAAGTTCTAAATAGCTTGGTTGCAGTTCTGGTATGCTAACTGTGTAGTTTGGGTGATTTTAGTAAAATTAATAGATAATTTTCATAGGAAAGTGACTGTACAGTCTGAGACATAATTTGATACACTATTTAGATATAATGAGTTGAAGAAAAAGAAAGGAAGCTAAAATCAGAGTGCAAAGTAAAGACATTCTGCAAGCAATTCACAAAAACAGCCAGCTAAATAAAGTCCTACATATTAGGATTCAGTTGTAGGAGGAGGAAAAAAAGGGAGTAATAGACAAGAGATTATTATTCTGAAGTTTCTTATCCAACAGTTTTACTTTTCATGCATACATACATCTGACTATGATTTATGCAAATAACAGTCTCCTGTCTTCTAGACCAGTTTATATATTTTTACATATACCTATAGCTTAGAGGTAAAAATACCTGTCTGTGTTTCCTGAACCACTAAAATAAGTATATAAATATTTACCTTCATTACATATAAGAAATAAATGCTATATTCCTGTATTAAAGATTTTGGACTCCTTATAAACTCTGTACATAATATATGCATGTATATAATTGCATCACTTTGTTTGCCTTCAGCTATCTATTAGGGAAAAATATATCTTAAAAATAATCAAACAATTTGGTAAAATGAAAAAAAAAGAAAAACTATACATATAAAAACAATACAAAATTCTACATTCGAAAAAATGTARAAGTAAGATTTTTAAATTGCTGAGGATCACAATAATAGTGTATTATTAGCTTGAATAATGCTATTTAGACCAACACTAAAACAAACTGGAAATATAAAGTATCATGAGATCTGGCAAGATGCTGAAGGAGCTGGCTAATGTAATCACAAGGCCACTCTTGATTATCTTTGAAAGGCTATGATGATTGGGAGAGGCTCCCAAGGAATGGGACAAAACAAATGTTACTCCTATCTTCAAGAAGATTAAGAAGGAGGTTTTGGGGAACTGCAGATCTATTGGTCTCAACTTGATCCCTGCAACRCTGGTAGGCCAAATAGTCCTGGAAACCATTTACAAACATGAAGGACAAGAAGGTAACTGGGAGTAGTCAGCATGAATTTACAAAGGGGAAATTATGCCTGACCAACCTTTTAGGGTGAGATGACTAGCTCAGTGGATGAGGGGAGAGCAGTGAATGGTGTTTATTTTGGCTTTAGCGAGGCTTTGGACACCATCCCTGATAGCAATCGCACTGATAAACTGAAGATGTATGGATTAAATAAGCGARCAGGAAGTGAATTGAATACTGGTTGAACTGCTGGGCTCAGAGCTGTGATCAGTGGCATGAAGTTCAGATGGAGGCCAGTCATCAGTAGTGTCCCCCAGGAGCTGATACTGGGGCCAATACTGTTTAACCTTTTCATGAAGGATGTGGATGATGGGGCAGAATGCACTCAACAAATCTGTAGAAGAGGGATGTTGGATACTCTGTAGATTTTAGTGTCATCCAGAGGGACTTTGATGGGCTGGAGAGATGTGCAGAGAGAAACCTCATGGAGCCCAACTTTTGCTTAAAGTCTGGGAGACAAGTCACCTGTATTCTATCCTACCAAAAGGAAAGCAACATAAAATTCTAGAAATAAAATAAAATAAAATAAAAAGATGTGCTCTCTAGAAGAAAAGGCATTCGCAATATAAATTCTGAACTTTCAATCACTTTGCATGAAAGTGTAAGACTAGTCATACTGGTACATATCAAAGATCCATCCAGCCCAAAACTATGTCTTCAGTATGACTATTACACAATGTCCAGAGAAGTTCATTAGAGCATCAAAAGCATACTGTGATATTTCTCCACAATACTCCACTTCTAACAACATATAATTGGACTTCCTTGGTCTGAAATGTTTAATAGCATCTACCTGATGGAGTTTCTCCCAAGAGTGCATTTACTGTATTTAACCAAATAAAGAAACAAAGATGAGGTTTGTTTGTTCTCCTTGAGGTAGTTATATTCAGTAATTGGCAGTCTCTTAAATTCAAGATTGTCTAAACCATTATCTGCTAAACCAAATGAGGCACCAGTTTGCTTTGACATGTCATCTACTTACACTGTTGAAGAAATGGGTGCGATCTCATTATTATAAAAACTTCAGAGAATGGTAAAACACACATTACAGTTATGGTTTCGATATTAACTGATAGTATAAAATTTCAACCATATAAAATAAAGAAGCCTGGTGCAACACTGGTTTGTTGTTGGATTAATACAGCATAGGATTAGATAAATCTGGAAAGTGTAGTAAAGGAATCATTTAATTAAGTGGATGGAATTGAAGATGATTTATTCGAATTCAGAGAAGAAGTTGAAAGCAGTGAGAACTTTAGAAATGAGGAAGTATTTGAAGATAGTGAAGAAGGAGTAACAGAGATGGAAATGATGATGAACTGCAAAAACTGAAAGATAATACTAGAATTTAAGAGAACAAAATAGATAAACTTTGTAGAAATTGTTTATATATTGATTGTAGGTAAGTAATAGAAAGGTTTTGAGCACAACCTTCTTTCTGAGAAGTTTTTGAAATTTAGAGTAGCCTTCCCTTTGGGTTGAAAAGGTAGTTGCTTTCTGAATCKGTATAAGATTTTGTCATATATGATGTTCTTTCTGTGGGAATAGTCTCCATTATAGCTAACATGTGACTATTACACCCTTTTGTTCATTTTAGGCCTTCCACTCATTGGCATCATTTTTTCAACCTCAATATTTCTCCATGAAAACAGAAAACAAGTGTTSCTTATTCATGTTCTCCTTGTAATTCATGCTTTTATAGATTCCTTTCAGGGTGTCCCAGAGAATATGAGTTGGAAGCAAATTATCTCACACCCTTGACCATGTATGCCACTGTTCTATGTTCCTTTTCAATTTCTATTATTATTATTATTAATAATTATTATGAAATATAGAATTAAACACAGGATTCACAAAGCAAGTGTACTTTTCGCCTTTTGGAACTCACTTATTGAGCTGAAATTTTCATAGAATCATGTATTATAGCRCTAATATCTCATTCCCTAATGGAAATACCTAGTTCAAAGACTGTCATTATGTATATGAAGTTAGATTTTTTTCACATGTGATCATCTTATATTTATCAACACTGAATTTTGCAGCCATTTCAAAGCGTGCACATGTGTTTGTGGCTTAAGTAGTCCCACTGATTCCAGTGAGCTTACCTTCTATAACCAAATTTAGTAAGGGCATAAATGTTTGCAAACTCAAGATCCTGARTTATACTGATATTTTCAATCGTGTCAGTGAAAGATATCAGTGAAATGAACATTTCTCATTTTATTTAAAATCACTTTACACAAGAATACTTATTCTAATATATACCTATATTATAAAGGTAATAACAAAGGTATAAAGCCCACTTTTTTGTATGCAATTTTTGAACTTAAATGACATTTTTGCTAAAAACTTTCTGAAATTACAGTGACAAAAATTTTGCATAAGAACTGCATATTATATTAATGATTTATAGGTCATACAAATGTATAACAAAGCTAACTAAAATTAATAAATTTTACTGCAACTCTAGTGGTCTAGAGTTATGACTATCTTAAGCATATCCACATCTCAAATACTGATTTTAAATAGTCATTATTAGTATGTTTACTTCTGTTTAGTTTAGTTTTCACAAGAAAAGTCCCCTCACTTGGTCTTAACAAAAGAGTTTTGGTGAATCTGAAGAATTCTTCAAAATAAATCTTTTAGAAAGATTAAAAAATCCACCTACTTCTCATGAATTTTCCAAATGTATCTTTTTTGGGGGTGGTTTCTGACAATGTACAACTTGTGAAATAGCTGTTGATCTTTGTTATTGTTTCAGAAGATTATAAATGAGATTTTACAAGTAGAAAATACATTATAAAATACATTGTGTCTTAGAAAATTAACAAGATGAGAAAAACAAAAAAAACCCAAATGGCTGAATCTTCAGTCAGAACAAAATACTTCATCTTATAGATTATTTTAGAAAAATATTAGTGTTTTCCAAATGAGAACATGTCTCATTTCACTAACAGAAGTAAATAACTAAAAAGTAGTTCCCCATGAACACACCTGTTACCACATAGTCAACAGTTAAGTAAGTTGAAATTACTGTCAGGTTGTGCATAAGTACCCGAGCAATTTTTAAACGGACCAAAATGGCTACGGGTACCCTTAAGTCATGGTCAGTCAGATCTCAGCATGCAAAAGATGGTCAGAGGACTCATCATCATACAAAGATGATCAGAGGGCTGGAGCACCTGCCCTGTGAGGAACGGCTGCAAGAGCTGGGCCTCTTCAGCCTGGGGAAGAGAAGACTGAGGGGGGATCTGATCAATGTGTGCAAGTACCTGAAGGGAGGGTGTCAAGGGGACGGGGACAAACTCTTTTCAGTTGTCCCGTGTGACAGGACAAGAGGCAATGGGCAGAAATTGAAGCACAGGAAGTTCTGCCTGAGCGTGAGGGGGAATTTCTTCCCTGTGAGAGTGACRGAGCACTGGACCAGGTTGCCCAGAGAGGTTGTGGAGTCTCCTTGTCTGGAGATCTTCGAGGCCTGCCCGGACACAACCCTGCCTAACATGTTCTAGGTGACCCTGTTGAACAGGAAGGTTGGACTAGATGATCTCCAGAGGTCCCTTCCAACCTTAYTGATTCTATGATTCTATGAATAATTCTCTTGATTAGACTTCACAGTGGTCCTAGTGGTCCTTTGTTCGGAAACAGGTACAAGATCTTTCAGAGGTACATAGATACAAAGACCTACAATTGCCCTACAGGTTAATCCCAGAATTAAGGATTCTCTTTGGTAGGTGATTTTGTTTACTATCTAAAGTGTTTTCTTTTCGTTGGAATAATCAAAATGTGCACTTTTATGGCTAAGGAACATAGACTAAATTCTCACTGATTGCAGTGGAGTCCACATGAGCAGTCAGAATCACAGGCAGTAAGAAAAAGCTGCTAGTCACGCAAACTTGTAAATATAATAATGAAAACAAAAAGAGCAGTAATAACTTTCATTACAAGTCTGTCACATTTACATGACATGAATGATTAAAAGAGGTTTCTTCAGCACTGAAATCCTAGCCCAACCTAGAGATTGTCAATTATAATTTGAGCACACCAGCAATTTGGAGGTACCTGGCATGTCTTGCTAAAGTCCATTTCTGTCATGAGATTGGTTTAGAGATTGATAATTTAATGAAAAATGTTTTAGGACGTATTTATCTCAGAGAACAGCATAAAAAAGGAATGACTCAGAGGCCATCTGCTCTTCATTGTGTGAGAAGGCAATATTAAAGGTATTACTGCTTCTAAAGGCTCAACAAAGTTCCAGCCATCATGGTTACTCTGTCATTTAACTTGTTTTGTGAGTTTCTCATAAACGATATAAAAATCCTTTCCTCTTCTTCACAGCATAATGGAAAGGGTGCTGTAGTGTGCAGCTTGATAAAGGAACTGTCATAGCAACTCTACATATGTTTGGCAGATTTAAAACCAAGTTTTTGGAAAGCTATACTTTTCTGAGGCAGTAGCGGGCAGATGCTCTCACATTTAGGAAGCTGTATCGGAACCCTAATTCCTCATTGCCCTCTCTCTTCCATTTTGATATACAGGATCTTTTCACCCTTGATGGATCATATTGTTTCAGATGATGAAGCCCTGTAGGAAAGTCTACATCTTGTCCTATAGCTCCTGAGCACTTTCATAACAGTCCCTTCCTTCCTTCCTTGCTCCCTTCCTTCCCCTTCTCCCTTCTTTCTTCTTTCTCTTCTTTCCCTTCCTATCTCCCTTCATATTCCCCTCCTCCCCTCCTTTCACACATTCAGTAAGGTTGGAAGTGACCTCTGGAGATCATCTAGTCCAACCTCCCTGCTCAAGCAGGGTCACCTACAGCATGGTAGACAGGGGTGCATCCAGGCGGGCCTTGAAAATCTCCAGAGAAGGAGACTCCACAACCTCTCTGGGCAACCTGKTCCAGTGCTCCGTCACTCTCACAGGGAAGAAATTCCCCCTCACGCTCAGGCAGAACTTCCTGTGCTTCARTTTCTGCCGTTGCCTCTTATCCTGTCACACGGGACAACTGGAAAGAGTTTGCCCCATCCCTTTGACACCCTCCCTTCAGGTACTTCTACACATTGATAAGGTCCCCCCTCAGTCTTCTCTTCCCCAGGCTAAACAGTCCAGCTCTTGCAGACATTCCTCATAGGGCAGGTGCTCCAGCCCTCTGATCATCCTCATAGCCCTACTCTGGACTCTCTCCAGTAGCTCCATGTCTCTCTTGTCCTGGAGAGCCCAGGACTGGACACAGTACTCCAGATGAGGCCTCCCCAAGGCTGAGTAGAGGGGCAGGATCACCTCCCTTGACCTGCTGGCAACACTCTTCCTCATGCTGCCCAGGAGACCATTGGCSTTCCTGGCCACAAAGGCACATTGCTGGCTTGTGGTCAGCCTGTCATCTACCAGCACTCCCAGGTCTTTCTCTATAGAGCTGCTCTCCACAAGGTCAGCCCCCACCTTGTACTGGTGCCTAGGGTTATTTCTTCAGAGGTGCAGCACTCTGCACTTGCCCTTGTTGATCCTCACGAGGTTCCTCTCTGCCCAACTCTCCAGCCTGTCCAGGTCTCTCTGAATGGCAGCACAGCCCTCAGGTGTGTCAGCCACACCTCCCAGCTTGGTATCATCAGCAAACTTGCTGAGGAGGCACTCTGTCCCCTCATCCAGGTCATTGATGAAGAAGTTGAAGAGGATAGGACCCAGGACTGAGCCCTCTGGGACTCCACTAGTGACAGTCCTCCAGCTAGACTCTACACCACTGATGACAACCCTCTGAGCTCTGCCTTTCAGCCAGTTCTCAATCCACCTCACTGTCCACTCRTCTAACCCACACTTCCTGAGCTTGCCTAGGAGGATGTTATGGGAGACAGTATTTGAAGCCTTGCTGAAGTCAAGTGAGACAATACCTGCTGCTCTCCTCTCAACTATCCAGCCAGTCATTCTGTCACAGAAGGCTATGAGGCTGGTTAAGCATGATTTCTCCTTGGTGAATCCCTGTTGACTACTCCCGATCACTTTCTTTTCCCCCACAAAAAGCCTTGCGGAAGTCAAGGTACACAATGTCCACGGCTCTCCCCTCGTCTACCCAGCCAGTCATTCCATCACAGAAGGTTATCAGATTGGTTAAGCAGGATTTCCCCTTGGTGAATCCATGCTGGCTACTCCTGATCACCTTCTTATCCTGCAGATGCCTGGAGATGACATCCAGAAGGAGCTGTTCCATCAGGTTTGCAGGGATGGAGGTGAGGCTGACCGGCCTATAGTTGCCTGGCTCCTCCTTCTTGCCCTTCTTGAAGACTGGAGTGACATTGGCTTTYTTCCAGTCCTCCGGCACCTCTCCAGTTCTCCAGGACCTTGCAAAAATGATGGAGAGTGGCCTGGTAACAACATCTGCCAGCTCCCTCAGTGCCCGTGGGTGCATCCCATCAAGGTCCATGGATTTGTGGATTTCTAGCATGTCTAGAAGGTCTCTAATCCTTTCCTCCTCAAACAAAGGAAAGTCTTCCCTTCCCTGGACTTTCTCCTTCACGTCCAGGCTGCAGGATTCCTGAGGGCTGCSCTTAGYRGTGAAGRCTGAAGYAAAGAAGGCATTCAGTAATTCTGCCTTCTCTGTATCCCTTGTCACCAGGGCCCCGTCCCATTCAGTAGCAGGCCCACATTTTCCCTAGTCGTCCTCTTGCTGCTGATGTATCTGAGGAAGCCCTTCCTGTTGTCCTTGACATCCCTTGAAAGACTCAGTTCCATCTGGGCCTTAGCCTTCCTTGCTGCATCTCTACATACTCTGKCTGCATTCCTATAGTTCTCCCCAGCAGCCTGTCCCCTCTTCCACATTCTGTGTATTTTCTTCTTCTGTCTGAGTTTGGCCAAGAGCTCCTTGCTCACCCATGCAGCTCTCCTGCCCCCTTTGCTGCACTTCTTACTCATAGGGATGCACCGCTCTTGAGCTTGGAGGAAGTGATGCTTGAATACCAACCAGCTCTCTTGGACCTCCCTTCCCTCTAGGGCCTTAACCCATGAGATTCCTCCAATTCAGTCTCTGAAGAGCCCGAAGTCCGCTCTCCTGAAGTCCAGGRTTGCAAKCCTGCTTGTTGCCTTGCTTCTTTCCAGCAGGATCCTGAACTCCACCATCTCGTGGTCACTGCAGCCAAGGCTGCCCCCAACCTTCACATCTCCAGCCAGTCCTTCTTTGTTGGTTTTCTCTCTTCCTTTTTCCTTCCCTTCTTCACTTTGTCACCTTCAATATTCAATATTTTAATTTTCTTTAATCTCTAAATGATGTATTTCTTTGAGCACTTGTTTACATTCTATGCCATCACAAAACACTCAGTTTTCTCTTTTCTTGCACCCAGCATAAACATAGATTAAGATGAAACAAAGGTTCTGAATTGTTTTTCTTCTTTCTGATATTTAGCTTAGAATCATGCTGTTTGTTTGATATTTCCTGTCTTAATTAGTGCATATCATAATCCAGTATATGTCTCCTATCCACTTCTGGGTTCTTTAGTTGTTCTTCAGTTCCATAGTGAGTAAAGAAATGTTGTATTCTAACTGATCTCACATATTTCTGATCTCACTTTCAATATTTGTTTCAGTTTCAGTACGCTTTTTCACCGTTAAGAATCTGACTGCAGCCATGGAAAGATATAATAACACAGAAATGTGTCTGGTTCTACGTCAACACCTCTGATGGCAGAAAAAACCCTCATGCTCAGTTCTTTTGCTTTATTTCAAAATTTTCCATGACTACCTTACATATTTTTGATTGACAAATGATGATGCCACTGGAATTCTCTCTACTACTTCCCTTATTTTTCACTGAGGTTTTTTACATTATTAAAAACAATAATCAGTTATTATTTCCAGGGCAATGTGTCTATGTATTATTTGTCACAGTCATGTCACATAGGAAAGCAGAAGATCTAGCTGAGACATCAGACTAAACAGAGTGTAAGTACACTAATGTGAAAATCTATATTGAGATCAGAATTGAGTCTCTGTATTTCTCTTATAAGCTTCAAAATTCAATCATGATATGCAGAACAGAGAATATCAACAATGAAAATGTTTTAAGATAAGCTAGAGAGCTCAAATAGCAAAACCTTTATCCTACAAATCCAGATTTTTATCAATCTAAAAAGCAGAATATGTATCCTGTTCTGTCTGTCACTCACACAGACTTTTCTTTCAGGTACAATACAAATCTGTTTTGATACTTTTTCCTTCCCTTCATATGTAATAAATACATGTACGCCCCTATGTGTGTGCATGTGTGTATGACTTTGTCCACAAGTATGTACTTTAAGATTAATTTGACCACARTTTGAACTGACTACAAACATACATAAATAATATTTACTCATCAAACAAGCTATGTAAAATCTTAAGGTTTTTAGAGCTTTTTATTTTTCTTAACTTTGCTCAAGTAAATATATTTTGTGGAAATAGAACRGATTTTGGCAAAAATACTTCAAAAGTAAAAAAAAAAAARAAAAAGAAAAAGAAAAAAGAAATCAGGTCTAAAACGTTCACCAAATTTACATGTAGGAATATGCATTCAGGAAGATAGATTATGAGAAGGCTCAACATCCAAGATCATAAAGAAATATAATTATTACTTACATTTTTCAAGATACACCAGATCCTATGTGGAAGTTTTCATTTCTTTCTTTCTTTCTTTTTTTTTTTTTTTAATTATGTGTATTCTAATTGGAAATAAATTTGTAACTAGATAAGTAAAAACACTTGCACATAAACGTATTGGTTTCAATTTCTATCTTTAAATTAGAGGGGAAAAAAGTAAAAAYGGATAATAAAATTAACCTTTGGAGAGACAGACCTATTCCACTCACTAATATAATCTAGTAATTAGTGAATTGATAAGAAAAGTTTCTAATTTTATTTTTGCATAGGGAAATTGGCCAATATTTCAGATTGTTCAGAGTGCTATTTTGATTCTTCTGACTTAAGAAAATTGCATCTGTAAACCTTATCTACAACTCTATTAACATGAATATTTAGTATGATTTATGATTGTTTTGTCTTCATTGACTTACAAAAGAAAAAAATTGTCCAAATTTGAATTTTGCTTCTTCTCTTACTGTTTATCTCCATCGCTGTAATATTTCAGTCGTCTACTGTCACTGCAATATGATCATCACCAACCTATCTAACAGCGATTATAGTTTCTTTCTTCCTTCTAAGTAAAAGTTGTCAAAAAAAAAAAAAAAGAAGAAAGACTAGGAATGCAATCACATTACCTTTTGTATTTGAAAGTCAGATGACTCCCAGGTTAAACTGGAAAGGATTTTGTTTTCCAGTTGAAAATGGGTCAAATACTTAAGTATGTATATACATCAACTTTTGCTTTTAGAGGGAATCGTACACTGCCTAGACAAACATAGAAGCTCCTAAAGGCAGAGGTAGTGACAGTAAGCATTTAACGTTAAAGCACTCTATAATTATTTAGTTGTAATTAGCCTCTGCAAATTGTTTTTT
>NW_028186423.1:9399510-9433780 GCF_003343005.1 Rhea americana
AATGGTAAGGCAAAATTTTCACACTGACTACCAGTCACTGTAAAAAGAATGACTAGCCCTTGTTCTTTGTAACCAGGTGGAGTTCCCACTTTGCTTCARATAAAAGTTCCAGTCTTTTACTTTGCTCTCTACCACATAGGACTTTGCATTTGCTGGTTCTGCTCCAGTCAATATCGTACTATATTTTGTGGACGACTTTGATGGGAGGAAAAGTTAAATCAGCACTGAATGTGTAGCTGAATGCAACCTTTTATCTAATCATTTATATAAGTTTAAAAAGGTTTTAAAATGTTAAGTTAATTTAAGATTGGTAGCATTTTGTATTCATTTTCTACCACTCCTAAGGACTGCAGAGAATTGATGTAAACAACATCTAAAATTCGTGGATGTTAAATATGCTCAGGGTTGCTTAATTCTTGCATCTGACATTGTTAACAAAACATCYGAAACAAGTATCATAAGATCCTTCCCAAGGCTGTTCTACAAAGTTTTTTGTTTTTTCCATGAAAACTTTCTATAACATAATCAGGTACATTTTAATATTATCCACACCCATGGAGAAATGAAATCTAGATTAGATATTAATTAAAAGGGATATGTTCATAGATGTAATCTTACTTCTAGAGTTTCACAAATGAAAATGGTACAATTATTAGTAGAATAATTCACTAATATATCAGTCCTTTTCACCTTTACTTTACTGCATAGTAGGACGAGAAGTGAAGAAAATCATTCAATGTGGTTAACCGCATTTTGTGGAAAGACTGAAGCCTAATTATTTGCTTGTCCATCTCCATGCCAGSAAAAATCTCTTTCCATTTCAGGAAGACTGGAAGAAACATGGGTGTTATCATTTTAGGAGCTGAAATGGAGGCAGCTTATCTTTCATCTTCTATCATCAGGTAAAAGAAGATAACATCACAACAGAGTAACCACCTAGGGCTYAGTTCATATCCTTTTGAATAAATGTACAATTCCTAGCTACTCACAATAGGGCTCAATTAAATAAAATAAGCATTTATGATGCAGACGGATAAGGACTGGTCACCTTTTGAACCAACAGAAAGGAAAAGATGGCATTTCAGAGTGCACTTTTCACCTTGAAGTGGAAATCTAAATAGGTCAGATAGATGTAACTCCAGAGTTCAATTTCTCTCCACTTAATTTAAAAGGAGTTTATAGCAGTTAGCTCAGATATAGGTAATGACACTGTACAGCATGCAAACTCAGATGAAATTAATCACATTCTCTGACTCTAGGTTTTCATTAGTCTGTCTTCTATATCCATCATCTGCTGTGCTTGAAAAACTGCTCAGCCACTGAATAAAAGTACATAAACAGATTCCACTTCCATCTACTTCACCTCTTGAACATTATGGCATTTTTCTGCGTCTTTGAGAATATTGGACTCTCCATGAATGCACAAAAATTAGTTTTTGGAGATCAGACCTCTTCACTAATAAAATTTYTCTCTGATTGCAGACTGATGGGAATGTGTTAAGAATCTGTTATACGGCCACATGCTACTCTAGCATAGAAACAGTTCTGAAGGTATTTCACTACCATCGRCTGGGCAATGGATACAGCCTCAGTGAGCCTTTAACAGACAGGAGAAAGTCACAGTTGTCCTGGGATGCATGGCAATGATCCAAATCTCTACACCAGCAGGGTAAAGGTAAACATCTATTTCTTACAATGGCATTGGCTCATGACTGCAAGAGAAGTATGTGGAAAAATTACCAGTGAATAAGTGAAGCTGGAAATCAGGTGTGTATGAGGTGTTTTGTGGACCTAAGCTGGATTGCTATCAGAAGAGTCAAAAGGTAGTAACCTGAAGAGTGGTTTTACTCCTCCTTTTTTTTTTTTTTCATCCTATTCTTCCTCTAGTTTTGTTTTCTTGTAGCCCTTATTTGTCTAAAAGTTCATAGAATAAAAGAAATCTTGAAAGGTTTCCAAGAGATTCTATGAACTACCCTCCTTCCAAAAGGCATATCAAGAATATATTTCCTGTCGATGTCTCATTTCTACTGAAAGGTACATTTAAAATGGAAATCTCCCATTCTGCTTCTCATATGTACATATAGACAGACACATAGTACAATCTGCACAAATATATATGAATATATATAAACAAATTTATAATATACTCTTTCTGCAATTTTTTTAAAATATATATTGCCCTTTCGTAGCAGTGGTTAACCTACATCAATACTCCTAACATTGTGCTGGCAATAGCAAATAATGCTAGTGCACATAAATATTTTTGCATTATAAGGCAATATTATAAGATTAAAGTGTTTATACTTGTAAATATGCAATCTCATCTGAAAACAGATAGTCAAAGACAGGTATGTTAGATACTGGTATCAAGAACAATTTGTCCCCAGAAAATGCTGAAAACTAAATAAATCAAGGCTGAAATCTATTTAGATGAACTGGAGCCTTGGCATTAATTTATTTGCTGTTCTCTTATGCTGTGGAATAACCCCTGGCAGTCTTTTGTTACTCAGCATCCAATATCTGGATGGTTCTTTTGCCAGCCAGCTGGATGTGCTGCTTTTTCCTCCCAGTTAGGGTTGTCTTCATACTGCCATCACCGCTCACTCCAGRTCTGTTGGAACCCTGGTCTAATTCAGATCCAAGAATTAAAATGGACAGGATGACAAGTTGCTGCAGGACCACTGTGCTGTCCCTTAAGTATGTACACCTCGTGGCATTATAGGAACCCAGTTAATGCATTTTTTTGGTTTGAAGAGCCAGATAGATGTGCCCTTGTGGCCAAGAAGGCCAAAGGTATCCTGGGGTACGTTAGGAAGAGTGTTGCCATCAGGTGGAGGGAGGTGATCCTGCCCCTCTCCTCAGCCTGGTGAGGCCTCATCTCGAGTCCTGTGTCCAGTTCTGGGCTCCCCAGTCCAAGAGAGACATGGAGCTACTGGAGAGAGTCCAGYGYAGGGCTACGAAGATGATCAGAGGGCTGGAGCATCTGCCCAATGAGGAACGGCTGTGAGAGCTGGGCCTCTTCAGCCTGGGGAAGAGAAGACTGAGGGGGGATCTGATCAGTGTGTWCAAGKACCTGAAGGGAGGGTGTCAAGGGGATGGGGMCAAACTCTTTTCAGTTGTCCTGTSTGACAGGACAAGAGGCAATGGGCAGAAATTGAAGCACAGGCAGTTCTGCCTGAGCGTGAGGGGGAATTTCCTCCCTGTGAGAGTGACGGAGCCCTGGCACAGGTTGCCCAGAGAGGTTGTGGAGTCTCCTTSTSTGGAGATCTTCAAGGCCCRCCTGGATGCAKCCCTGTCTACCATGCTSTAGGTGACCCTGCTGAGCAAGGAGGTTGGACTAGATGATCTCCAGAGGTCCCTTCCAACCTTACCAATTCTGTGATTCTATGATTCTATGATAAATAATACCATATTAAACATGCTTGTAAAAGCTGAAGTGTATTAGAGAAGCTAGAAGATTCGCAAGAGCAATATAACTTTGGAACTCCATGCAACTTGTGGCTGGTGACATTGAATTTGTAAGCTTGTTGAAGTACCTGTTTTTCTTTAATTTCCATTATCATTATTCCCACAGGGACATGCTTGCCTCACAAGACTCATCCACACAATAACTAATAACAGCAGCTGTGTGAAAGGTTAAGCATAGGGCAATTGGATTTCTGCATTACTGTCCCAAGGACTTTTAATAGGACAAAGTCTGCACAATACAACCTCAGAGTAATCAATACTGAGTACGCAGACATTCCTATAGGGTTCATGGAATATAAATAGGAGTTCAATTAAAAAGAATAAGAAAAAAAAATTTTTCCTTATTGGAATAGCTACATTTCAAAAAAAAAAAAAAAATCTTTGTTGTTTGACTGAGATTACAGTATCTGACTTCAGACTGCCTATGACCACATCTAAGCTGCCTGTCTCAGTGAACATTTAACAAAATACAGAAAATGAAGTGTGTTAAATATTAGCAATCTTTCCTTAAGATGTTCTTTTTACTTAACAACTATTTTGCCAAGTTAAGAAAAGAATAATAAAGAAAAAAAAACCTAAATACCTTGATTTTCTAAGCCATGTAAATGTTTTGTGAGAATGATTTAATTAGTGCAATATGTGCAGGAATGGTTTTGAGTTTCTGAAAATGAACTTTCTAACATTATATGAATTCACAGCTATCTGATTTAGGGATACATTTCTACTAAACTGATATGCAAATTAAATAGGCAATCACATATCTGGGGATAAAGTTATCTCATGCTTAGAGTGGTGGAAATACTGAAATAGCAATTACAGTTATGCTTGAATTATAATGGGATTGGGGAAAAGAACCTGCCTGAGCTATTAAAAAAAATAAAAAAGACCCCACAGCTTAAACGAACAAAAGAATTTGGGCATCCAAGAGCTTACCAACTCTCATTTTTGGTGCCTACAATAAAATTATTATTTTAGAAATGTCACTTTAGTTTTGAAGGCAGATAAAATCTGTTAACTCCTAAATTTTCAGTACTAGACTTCTTTAGGGGTCAAAATATTTATTTATAGGCATTCTCTGAAGTATTTAATTGATACCTATACAAAGCAGTTCAGTTTCAGCTTATACCTACAATGACAGTAAGATCTGCAGATGAAGCACTTCTTCACCTGTGTGCCCAATGACGCTTGATCCAGTAGTCATAATTTAGGCCATGTCTTTTTTTTAAAAAAAAAAAAAATCAAATGGGAAAAAAGGAATCATCCAGCTTACTTAACCAAGATGTTGTGGCTAGCATATTCACTCAGACACAGAACACCAATTTTCTCTTAACACAGTTCATATCCATGGCACAACTCTTCTATAAAGACTATCCTACTTATCAGGCTATTGTGCCTTGCGCACACACAAAAAAGAATAAATAAAAAAAAAATAAAAAAGAATATCCTGGAGACAAGAGAATTCACATTCTTTCCCCATTAGCACTTCACTGTTCTAAAATTCAGTATTCAGGAGAACAGGGATTTAAAATCAGGCTGTAGCCCTAAAATGTAGTCTGTAATCARATCAGGTTAAAGCAAACAAATAAGCAGATATAAAACAGAAAGGTATATATAAGCAATGCAAACTAATAGGTTGAAATCACATATTGCCATTATGCATTTTTCATATCTAGATTCAAAATAATGCCAATATTATAAAAATTCCTCTAAAGAAATAACCAGAACTTGGGGGCCTTCTATTCTGTCCCTGAACTTTGTTTACAAATGTTACTTACTGACAAACTGCCCCTGAAATAATGCTGTGAAACAGATGTGGAGAGCTGTTATTTCACCTGCATTTCTTGAAATTGTCAGCTTGTGTGAGTTTTCGTTTTTTCCTTCGTCTCTCCCACACCGCCTTTTTAAAATGTGCATTACTTATTTAGAACTTTTTAAAAATGCATGCCACTGACTTGAAAAACTGCTCCAAGTTCATAGCTGTGAAAATTCAAACCAAGGGATAAATTCTAAGCTGCAAGTATCTTTACCAGTTTGGAGATCCTAAGCAATCTAGGGACATAAACTGATTAATGCTTAGCTCTCTATAATAAACATAGGGAAAAAAAAATATTCCCACTGCGACTACTGTGTGGATATAGGCAGATTCTGTGATAAGACTAAGTACATAGAAAGGAAAGAGAAGAGTGTGGTGAAACTGCAGATTTCATTCCTTTTCATTCTCTTTAGCCTAGTTGAGAGCAGATTGTCTATCCGAAAGGAAGCTAAAGGTATCAGTGCTGAGCTAGGTTATCTAAGCCACCCCAGGGATGTTCTCTTCCATGTCAGTCTTCAATGGAGAAAAAATTTAAAACTACAAATTGTGTTTTTAATCCCTGCTTGTTTTACACAGTATTGGAATAAATGAAAATTAGGTAGAAGAATTGCAAGTACAGAACTGTGCAAAACAGTGAAAAATGTATAGCTAAGATGGCAATATTTCTAAAACATGGGTCAAATCCTGCGAGCACTTAGAGTTCTAAAATGCTCAGTGGATATGAAAATTAAAGGACATTAGGCAGGACTATGCTCTTTAACTTACTGAGTTGACACTGACACTCATCATGCATCAGATTTCAGACAAAAACTTCTCTGGCACATAAAATTATATGTCAGTAAATGCCCCAAATGCTCATCTGTTTATAGTGTGGATTAGATCAGCAGCCATATCCTCTCAAAAGACATAAAATAATCATCTGTTCACAGAGCTTGCTGGGAATATTCAAATTTCTAGCCAAATTTAGAGCATGCCTGGCTCATTCAGGGTGAGATACATAATAGTAAGACAGTAATCAAAGCTGAGGAAGTGAGATATTCAAGTCTTTCTCACCCCAAGATGCTTTTGATTTTGCAAAAATGCTAAGGCTCAGTCTTTAGCTCCGGGCAAAATTTGTCCTCACAACTCTTTTGGAAGCTGAGCCACTGGACTGTCAGGAATAGATCCAACAGAAGAATAAATAAAATATAAAACAATCATAATCTAGTTGTTTATGCTTATACAGTTAGGATGGCAAACAGGTACTGGGAACGGGCAGCTCTTCTGTTCTTCGAAGCATTTCTGGGTTTTTCTTAAGTAGTTTTTTAATGGTACAGAAAAAGGTTTGCCTGGATGCCCACTTCCTTAGGGTTGATCTTACTTCTAAGCGGTCATTAAAATGTGGGCATCACCCTCAGTAGCTAACATCTAGGTTTTAAATAGAAGACGAGCACCTATCTTGACTGAAAGAAATTTTTAGTAACTGTGGGAATCCTCTAATTCTTAAGCTAAATGGAGCAGCTTCTACAGTGGCAAGTAGGTCTAGAAATTAGATTAAATGAATCTAACGAACCTGCATCTTGAGCTTTTAGGAATTTAAATCTATATTTAAATGAGATTTAGACAGTAAGTTTGTATAAAAGATAAGAGTTTCAGATGCTCTTTTGTGTTTTTCTTTTTCTTTCTTTTTTTTCTTTTCTTCTTTTTTTTGGGGGGSATCTGGTTTAGGCTTCTCATCAAAATAAGCTGAGTGTTATAAACCCCAAATTTGTTATTCTTTCTTCCAAATACAGCCTACATTAGTGGTAGAAATCTAAGTCAGCACTGGCRATCAGCAGTCTGATTCTGAGAACTGGAAAGGTTATTTTTCACCATTTCATTATTAAGTATCATAGTACCTTATTCTTTTTTTTGCTAGAACGAGTATCTTAGACTCAGATTTAGTAGAATACTMCTCCTCTTTTAGTACCTAACTTATTTCTGAAATCTCTGGCCATTTTTTTTCTGTTTAATTCTYACTGTTTTCAGTTTTTCTTGTCGTATGTAGAGGGCTTTTAGAACCTTCAGCAGAACAATGCTGTGTGTTGAGTCATTAAAAATGAAAAATGATGCCACTTATTCTCCAATCCAGCTATCTTTTATTCAGAAATCTTTCTGGTTTGTTAGCTGTTGTTATCAAATATCTAGTTCTGAGAAAGGACACTTAGGACTGGCTTAGCTCTCCTTTACAATTTTTCTAAYTGTTATCAGAACAGCAATGACAGAATTAACAATAGAGAATTTAGAAATATTTGTAATTTAGAAATAAAAAAAAATGCAACATTATTTTTTTTCTGTAAGCACCGAGACATAAATAAGAAGCCTCTCAAGCATCTATGAATTAAAAATTGGACAAAAAATGTAAAAAAAAAAAGTGCTAATATAGAACTGAATTTTATCTTTGGCAAGCATAGCACTTTGTAGCACTTCMCAGTACAGTATTCAAAAAAATGATTTTCAATTGTTTTCTGTGGCTATTAGAATGAGAATAGGAAGGAACTCATAGCAATTTTTTAGTTTTTTAGTTTCAGGAAAGGCTCTCCATTGTAGATAAGAAGGTCTCTTGCTGAAACAGCTGAATACAAGCAGCATAATACAAGCAGGAAAAAGAGCAGGTTGTGGCTACTTTACAGTTTGATGCTACTGAATACTATTATGTTATTCTATACCCTCTTAACTTGCCAGTGGATGCAGAATGAAGACCATCAGATCTAAACATTTCAAAARTTTAGGACAAAATTTTAGCATTAGTATTTACAGTAAACTTTTTCAACWAAAGCTGGTATAAGAGCATAGAGTCATATCAGTTCAAAGGAAAAGCTGAATAGGCTGTTGGAGAGTGATTAAAGAAATTGTATTCCCATCTCTAGAATTATGCAAATAAAATCTTTTTTTAGCATTCATTGGGTGCATTAGATGTATTTAAGTATAAAAATATGTCTTAAACCATAGAGAATTATTTCTGTAGAAATAACTGGCAAGAAGACATTTTTAGAATATTCTAATTTATCCAAGGTAAACCACGACTAAACTATAAAGTAAACCGTATGTAGTTAAGAATGTTCTGGGAATTCTGGATAGCTTGAAGACATTCAAATATTTTATTTTTTATTTTTTAGATACTTAGAAAGTATAATATTTAAAATTTAGAAAAAAATGCTGAGGAACAGCAGTATTTACTTTAATTGATGAGGGAATCTTTGTTCCTAATGTCTTCTATCATGTTTCTTTTTTCACAAAAGGGTTGGAGATCAGTTTATCACAAAATGATGGGTTAGTCTCCGCTCTTTCAGATGTGATGGCTCAAATGAAAACCAATAATAAACATTCTGTATTAATCTCATTAATAGAAAAAGGAAATAAATGTCAAGTTTTATGTTTTGAATGTAATGTACAGCTCAGTGTTTGAAAAAGATGAAATGCAAAAATGCCTAGTGAGGTAGAAAGGAATGTTTTAATTTACAGTAGGTGAATGTCTTGCTAATAGCTTTCTAAGTCTCAAAAGGCTCTTAAAGAGGAACTAAACCATAAAAAAAAGACTATTTGCCCAAATTCAGGCCTAAGAGGTTTAGGTGGCAAAAAGAACTGACCCTGACTGTGAACCTATTGTCTTGCGAACTGGATGCGAAAAAGATGAGAGATATTATGCACTTGAATTTAAAGTAGGTTACCTAAGAAGAACATCTTTTTTCAGCATTGTCATTTGTTTCTTTGTATTCTTGTAAATATCTGCAATCTCCGTAGCTTTGCAAATAAAAAAAATATTGCTCAGGGAGAACTGGGCACTTCGGAAAGGGGATCACAATAATCCACGTGCAAGATGAAGTCACTAAAAAATACCTAGGAGAATGTATTTTAAAACCTTTCTCCCTAGAGCTTAGGTGCCTTACTCTGAATTTCAGTAAATCAATTATGTTGATTTAGAATTAATAGTTCACACTCATAGACTAAAGCTATTCCTGTGAAAAAAAGAGTTGAGATCCCTCCTTTTCATAGTAYAGTAGAAAGTTGTAGTCTTCCTCTTGCTACTGATGCATTTGAAGAAGCCCTTCTTGTTGTCCTTGACATCTGTTGCCAGATTCAATTCCAAACAGGCCTTAGCCTTCCTCATCACATCTCTGCATACACTAACAATGTTCCTATATTCGTCCCAAGTGGTCTATTCCTTCTTCTATTTCTTCTGTTTGAGTTTTGCCAGGAGCTTCTTGCTCATCCATGCAGGTCTCCTGCTGCCTTTTCCTTACTCATAGGGATGCACAGCTCTTGAGTTTGGGGAAGCGATGCTTGACTATTAACCAGCTCTCTTGAACTCCCCTAACCCATGGGATTCCTCCAAGTAGGTTCCTGAAGAGGCCAAAATTTGCTMTCCTGAAGGCCAGGGTTGAGATCCTGCTAGTTGACTTGCTTCCTCCAGATAGGATCCTGAACTCTACTATTTCATGGTCACTGCAGCCAAAGTTTTCCCCAACCTTCACATCTCCAACCAATTCTTTTATTGTTTTTTGGTTAGTACAAGGTCCAGCAGCACACCTCTTTTCACTGACACCTCTGCCATCTGCATTAAAAAGCTGTCATCAGTGCACTGCAGGAGCCTCCTGGACTGTTTGTGCCTTGCTATGTAGTCCTTCCAGCAGATATCAGGGTGATTGAAGTCCTGCATGAGAACCAGGGCCTGCAATCATGAGGTCACTTCCAGCTGTCTGTAGAAGGCCTCATCTACTTTGTCTTCCTGATCAGGTGACCTCTAATAGACACCCAAAACTGTGTCACCCACATTAGCCTGCCTTTTGATCTTCACCGATAAGCTCTCAACTCGCTCTTCCTCCACCCCTAGGCAGAGCTGGATGCATTCCAGCTGCTCTCTCACATGAAGAGCACCTCCACCACCTCGCCTTCCTGGCTTGTCTTTTCTAAAAAGCACATAGCTATCCATGACAGCGTTCTAGTCATGTGAGCTATCCAATGTGTCTCTGTGACTGCAACAAAATCATGGCCCTGCGACCACACACAGATCTCCAGCTCCTCCTGTTTATTCCCCAGGCTGTGTGCATTAGCGTACAGACACTGCAGAGAGGTAATTGAGCATGCAGGTTTCCCAGGAGCAGTACAAGAGGATCCTCCGTAGTCATGCCATAGGCAGTTCCCTGRCTGCATGGACCCACTAGAAGCAACCCAACTTGAGCTGCATTTTGGTAACTTCCCTGTCTCTATAGCTCTCCCTTTCCCCCATCTTTCGTAGTTTAAAGTAGTCCTTTCTAGGCTGGCTAACTTGTTGGCAGCAAAGGGTAATAGTCCAGCGCATTGACAGGCCTTGTTAGTCTTTCCACGACATCTCATATTCGAGGCCCTGGAAGGCAGCAAACCTCCCTAGACAAAAGGTCTGCTCAGTAGGTAGGTGCCTCTGTCCACTGCAGCCAGGAGTCACCCACAGCAATCACTCCCACTTCTTCCAGGTGTTCCCACAAGGCACAGGGTCTGTTGGCCCAGTTGCTTCTCTTGAAGCCSTGCCTGGCTCCTGCTCAGCCTGAAGGGCACTAAAGCCATTCCTCAATYGAAGTCTTCAGGAGAAGTAAGAGACTTTCTCCTCCTACAAGAAGTGACTGATTTSCAGCCTTCTTCTACAGTGTTGTGATGTACTGTTTCACACAGCACAGAGCYSTCCAGCATCTCCACTGCTGTTYGGGGTTAGGACTCCTGGAGCTGTATGGTCTCCAAGAATACTCTGTCTGTGTCTTGGTCATCTTCATAGATGCTATGCAACTTCTTGTAGCTCCTTTACCTGATGACACAATTTGTCAACAACAAGGCATCTTCTACAGGAGAGCTGACTGCCAGCCCAGGTCTGTTGGAGAGGCCCCAAGCACTCCCTGCWGCTGAGACCTGTAGAGCTGCATCTGCTGTCAGATGGTCTGTCTGAGTCAAAGCTTCTGACACAGTTGATGCAGYGACTCCAACAGCTGYTGGGGGATGTGCTCTGTGGCATCATGACCATGTCTGAGGAAGCGTGCACTGCTAGGATTGGAAATGAAGGTGTCTCTTGCACACTTTGCACAAACCGCTGCCTCTGTTGCTGTTACTGGATCTGCCCAGAAAGATCTCGACTTATCTAGGAGACTTAATTATGTACCAGGTTCTTAGGGAAAGAGGAACACAGGAGCTGAACAGAGATTTGTGTTTGCACATTCCAGATTCATATATATAAGGCAGTATTTAGATTCTTAGGTCCTAAATAAGACTTTTTATAGATTTAAACAGTGACAAATACATTTAGTTTCAAGTTAGGTCTCTTCTATTCTTTAGAATAATRAAACAGCTTTCCTTTCCAGGATAGACAGAAATATTAAGTATTATAGAATACAGAAGACTTATTTTTCCATGGTTTTCTTTTCCTAATTGGCACAAATGAATCAATAAATCATTAAATTCCAGACAATTTTCATTCACTTATTCTTAGGCCTTGAAAATTTTCATAACAGTGTCACAGCTGATGATCTGTGTGGGAGATCTTTAACATGAGATTTGAGGCCATTTCAACTTTACATATTTTAATAAYAATATGGCATTTTATATGTTTCAATATCATCTTAAAACATTAAATAATTACTGTATCCACAAAGAAATCCTATTCAAAAAATAGATGATTGAAATATTTAAGTGTATGAGTAGGGGAAAAAAATATTAAAGGTTTGCAGTCGTCCTGCTATTTTGTGTCTTATCTTTGTTTAAATCCACCCTGATGGAAGCATAGAAAATCTCCTAATGAGATTTGTGCCTCTATCTCACAGCAGAAAACATTATGTCTTTGATTTGTGCAAGCCTATCATACTCCACATCTGCAAGTTCCCTGAAAATCCTGAAACTCATTTTTGAATTTACAGTTGAGATATAAAAAAGATATACTGTACTTGAAACTAAGTATAAATATATGTACATACATATACATATTATAGATATATTCACACATTATATRCACTGCATGCCTACATCTAAAATATACATTTTTATATACTAGATATATAAAATACAGGTCTGCATATATTTATATATCCTATATGCAGAGAATATATATATTTATGCACATACACATGCTTRTATTATATCCATGTGTTGTATTTATGTAGTTAGCTTTATTTTACCTTACTTTGGAATACACAAATCAATAATTTTCTAACCTAAGAAAAACTTTTCTTTTAAAATATAGCCCATTTATAAAGATTTGTACATTTACCTTTTCCACTACACAATGGACTTGTCTTTATTAAAGATATTAAAAAATAAGATATTTAGTAACCTCCTCAGCTACAGTACCATCCAAATTCACAGAACACTGTAGCCAAAGACTGACCTGGTCATGGCCCTCTGATCTGTTCCAGACTTGCAGCAGTTGTCAGTTCTCTGTGGTTCCTGGTGAAGCTGTGCCACTGTGCATTAAAATATTTTAAAGTGTATTTGATGTTTGGGAAAGGCAAATAAGCTTCTCCTCATCACAGGGGACCTAAATCCTGTTCCCCTTCCAGGCTGCTTCACTATTTAAATCAATGACTATTTATTGCAAATAGCTGAGTAAAAGTTTTTTTCGTGATTTTGGACAGTACCTACATTCTTCCTTAAGTTTCAGTTTGGGTACTTTTCTTTAGAATGAATTGCATTTCCTTGAGTAAAATGTTTCATAACCTATGATTTCAAAGTGGAATGACAACAGTGCCATAAAGGTACGAATTTCACACTGAACAGTTTTTATTCCAGAAAGTTATTGCTAAAAATGTGAGACTTGCAGTAGTGTTTTAAAAGTAAACAAGTAAAAGTAAAAAGGTCTTAAGGAAATACCTCATAGGCCCCATCCAACGTAACACAAGAAATTATGATTTCATTTTCATATATGATTTATATGTTAGAATGGAAATCTGAAGTTTCATTCTCTCCTTCTTATATTTTCCTCTCTGATAATTTTATTCTCTAGAAAARAAACACACATTCCATGCACGGGTGTTTAGCTTAGGGCCAAGGTGCATATATTCATGATATTGAGTTTGCTGCTGCGAGAGTAGTTTCAGTTATAACCTACTGCTAACTTCAGTTACTACTAAAAGTAGTGCATGATCATATGCAATAGAAATCTCTCTGAGGAGAAGGATATTGTTGTCCAGATTAAAATATTTTCCTATCTTCTTTACTTTTGTGCTAGGATGATAGGATAGAGTTGTCAAATTAAAAGAAAGATGAAATGGTATGGTTACAGTAGCGCTTTTGTAATTTAAAAGTACTGAGAGTAGAAATAACAGCTATATCTACACTGCTAACTAAAGGATACCCAAACAGCAATGTCAAATACTAGATCCCTGATTGCCACAGTCTGATTACTAGGTTGCTCCTTGCTTTTGCCTCAAACAGCTCTCTTCAAGAGAAAGACTGGAGAGTTCACCCATTGCTATCTCCCACGTAGCAGAATGCATTAAACTGCATCCCATTTTGCTTCTTCTAATCTTAATGTACCCACCTCACTCTTCAAGCAGTCTTTGGGCCTTCAGGCAGTCTAAACGCTTTCATCTCATGCTCAAGGTATGTACCAGGTACCCTTATTTTCATAGTATTAAAACATCATCTTAGTGGGCTGAATTCAACTGTTATTTCACACACTTTGAACTGAAAAAAAAAACCCCACAAAATAGTTACTATGTCCTGCTGTTGCAGGGATTCCTACAGGGCTCAAAGTAATGCCAAGGCCAAGTCCTATGTGTATGAATACATCCATTCAGCTACAGAGGAGGTTAGCCCTGAGCAAAGTGGACATCTGCCGGTTCAGACAACTTGACTGAAGGCCACTTTCATTAGCAATAGTGTGTAAGGTTACATTCACATTTTTATTTTGACTCAGAGCAGTAATGCTGTTTTGAAACAAATATCCCATTTGTCTTTTTTTTTACCACACATCAGTTTAGTTCTCAGAGAGGTTTTGGTGTGCTTGAACTGTGTTCTTTTAGAAGGAAATTAAAATAAAAATGTCCTTATTTCTTCTCTAAGTGCATTCTGCTGGCTAGTATAGACATTGGAGCCTGAAACAATGGCTTGTCCTTCAGGTAGCTTCAAATGAAACATATAGCGGCAGCTTTTTGACCAGATTAAATCTAGTCTGAAGTTAAAAAAAAAAAAAAAAAAAAAAAAGTGTTTATGAAGAGGCCTCAGCACTAACTGCTACAGGTTTCTTCTCTGTACCCTGTTAAGCTGAATGACCTGTGAATGCAGAAATAGGAATCAGAATTCAGAATCTGGCCAAAAATAGCAAGATTTTTTTTTGTTAGGAATATTGTGGCTCCAGTCCTAGACTTCCTACAGGTCCATAATATTTGATTTCTATTATGTAAAAATGAGATTTTTCCTTAATATTACTGTCTCCTATCCAGGTGCTAATTCATTTGATTGATCCTTCCTCTCCTTTCACATAGTCCTTGGACTTTGACCTCTAAAATATCTAGCTGTTGAAAGAAAAATAGTTAGTGTTTGTTGCATACTACACACAAACATCAAAGGTACCATATCCCATATCTTCCATGTCTAAAAATTGTAGCTATTGTAAACGTGTAGCTGATGTAAACTTGTAGTCGTTTAAAGTAAAATAGGTTTCCCAACATTTAGGTAGTAAAGATATTAAATTAAATTCTCTTTTGGAGACATTATTAGTAGTAATCCTTATTAYAGAAAGAATGCCCAGTTAGTTATCTGTGTAATTTATTAGATTTGACTATGTAATTAAGAAGTAATTCATTTCAAAATTTGTTTTCTCAAGAAAAATATTTTGTTATTTTGGCAAGAAGTTGAATTCAGAAATCACTTCTGAGATTTTTTTTCTTTTAAATTGAGTCATTATTGTAGGTTGACATAGTCACTACATCCTCCAAATACAAGAAACCAGGAAATATAAGTTTTTTTAACCTTGATTTTCTGATCTCACAAACACAGGAAGCAGAATGCAAGAGTAAAATTGCATTTTATTTCCAGAGCGAATAGACTCCTGCTGAAGGAGTCCTCCTCCTTACTTTGAACTGTAACAACTTAATTTACTCTGAAATTTGCAGGAAAGTTGCAGTAAGTAGAATTTTCTGACATTTCCCATTACAATCTGAGGAAGTGTACAGTTTTATGGTAAAAGATATTTACCCAATATAATGATAACATTATACTTTAGTGTAGTTCAAGATCTCTTACATGTAGACTTATCCTCTCAGTCATACATAATTTTGAATTAGATACTCATACAAAATAAATCTTTCTATTTTCAAATTAGGTGAGTATACTATCTTGAACTAGTCAAAGGAAATTAGAAATTAAGTTAAGTATATCTGGGAAACAAAAGAAATGCAAACTAAAAATGCAGTAAAGAAGTCTTAGATAGTAACTTATATTTATCTTTTAGTGAACTCTTATTCAAAATCAATTGGAATCTCTCCCCAAAGAATGACACAGTTGGCCCTTCCCAGATTTCCATGTATCTCACATTACCATCTGTAGGCAAATATTTTGAAAGTAATTGTATTCTAGATGACTCTCCATTAGATGTTTATAACTTTGTGATTCTTTTACTAGTTAGTCAATAAAGCACACTGATGTCAGAAGATGTTTTGGATTTTATTTGTCATGGCTAGAAACAAATAAATGAACTAAAGGATTTCAAACCTTCAAACAAAAACATTTCAAAGGCTTTAAGATTGATGAATCCACTCAGTGCAGTTCTTGACCTTTTATTGTGCATCTCAATCTTTGCAATATTCTTACATTTTTAATTTGCTGCAAATTGCCTTTGCTCAGAAATGACTGTAGTGTCCCAGTTTTGTCAATGGACCTTAAATGGCAGGTTACGTTCAATATAGCAATCATGAACCTGAGACATCAGGTTACACTCAGTGCAACAGTCGTGCATTCTATTTGATCTTTGCAAGTGATTATGAGTTTGCCCACATCAGAAATAGCCGTCTTCCACAGATATTATAGRGTTGAAGGCTATAGGGTGTTTTAAGAAATGTGATTGCATTTTATGTAAGAGTGATAATATTTCTATTTAACTGTGTACTTAACTGTGCATTTGTCCTTATTTTTTTACTGAAAAGGYAAAACTAGGGACTGAAAATATGGACTCCCCAGGTGTTAAACTTGTGGAAGCAACAGGAAGAACACTATAAAATAGGACTGAAAAAAAWGAGAGAAATGGAGAAATAGATTGTAAAAAATATTTACAGAATAGAAAGTTTATAAAGGTTGAAAATATGAGAATACAGACAAGGATAAACAGAACAAATGTTATATAACAAGGTGTAGCAGAATATAATGTGGAAGAGGAATGATGTCATACATGATATTGCATGCCTTAGCTCCAGCAAGGACTAYACAATCTCCCATAGTATCCTCATAGCTAAAATGATGAGATATGAACTCAACAGGCTGAAGATAAGATGACTGGAAAACTAGCTTGAGCACTGTGCTCAAAGAACATTAATATGCTCAAAGGTCATTAGTATAAAATGTAACTAGCAGCCAGTAACAAGTGTTACTCATGGAACAATACTAGGACGACTGTTGATGAATGTCTTTAATAACGACTTGAATGATGGGATGGAGTGCACTCTGAGCATGTTTGCAGATGTTACCAAATAAGGAGGAGGAGCAATGAATATGCTGGAGGGGAGGGCTGGTGTTCAGGAGAACTGCAACAGGCTGGAAAAAAGACGGTCAGTAATCTGATGAAGTCCAGAAAGGGCAAATACAAAGTCTTGCACTTGGGAAGTAATAAGCTCATATACCAGTACAGGCTAAGGAGTGACTAGCTAGAAAGTTGCTTTGGAGAAGGGACCTTAGGGCCCCGTGGGACAAGCTGAACATGAGCTTTGTGGCAAAAAAAGGCTACCAGCACTCAGCTGCCAGCACTCTCACCTGTAGTAATGAGAGACCAGCCAGCAGGTTGATAGAAATGTTGGTTTTATGTTGTTGTTGTTATTTTCCTCCTMTATTTAGCACTTGTGAGACTGCATCTGGAGTGCTGCATCCAGTTTTGGACTTCCCTGTACAAGAAACATATGGTCATACCAGAGTGAGTCCAACAGAAATCCAGCAAGATGTTCAGGGGACTGGAAAACATAAGGCATATAGAAAGATCTTAATGTTGAGACCTTAGAGCTGTCCACAAATACCTAATAGGGAAGATTAGAGAAGACAGAACCAGAGTCTTCTCAGAGGTGCACAGTGMCAGGGTAAGAAGCAACATATAGTAAATACAACATAGGAAATACTGATTTGATACAGAAAAAAAAAATACTGTGAGGATGGTCAAATATCAGAAAAGGTCTCTCTAAGAGGTGTGCACTCTCCATCCCTGGTAACACGTTCTGTGTAGACCAGCGGGTTAGATAAGATCTCCACAAGCTACTTGATGACTTAAATTACTCTGTCATTTGGTTAGTCTATGCTAACAGTAGGCAAATGGAAAGATGAAAGAAAGGAAATTATGTGCAGGGCAGTAATACCTATATGGCACAGGTGGGAACTAAGGGAACACAGACAAGGATGAAGAAAAGGGAAAAGAAACAGTGGCTTATGAAACTTGTCAGTGTATACAGGAATTCAGAAATTGTCTTGTAGTTGGAAAATGACTAAAGTATCTTTGGACTTCTATGTTTGCACTGAAATAGCATGTTTTTAAGAACAAAACATATAAATTGGAGTATTTGTAATTTGTAACTACAGTATCAAAGTAGTAGTTTATTTACTTGAAAGAATGGTTGACAAGACCGATTAATACATGAATAAATATAGAGCTCTTTATTTCATCACCAAATACAGAACTTGATTATAAAGCATGCTTTAATTATTAATTACTAATTATTATTAAAATAATAATGATTTGCTGAATTATCACAATTTTAGTGCTACTGGAGGCTATAACAACACAATGTGAATGTTTCCATAACCACAAATATAGTAAGAGAAAAAAATAAAACATAAAAGTGTAAGTGTCATTGCACAATAGCTTGCTTTTTGAAATGGCAATATTGTGACTTGACTTTTGTAAAAAAAAAAATATATATATATAATCAATCTAAAGTTTAAGTATTTATTTCCAAATTACACAAAAAGTATGGTTTTCATAAAGTAGGTAATAGCAGTGCTCTTTAGTTTAGCTCAAGACATTACTATGATTCTCAATTCCAAACTGCCCTCCAGGGAAATACTCACAGAATTGTCATCTGGGCTAGGAGTGCAGCCACCACTACTGAGAGCCATTTTTCATGCTTGTCAGTCAGCTCTTGAAAAGATACACAKCCACATATTATATGCCACATACATTCCACACACTGTAAACCATCACCTCACACTTTCGGTCTGCACAAGAAAGGATGAATATTTGCAGTGCTTCATGTTATGATTTAAATTGAAATAATGTCCAAACAACCTRTGAGGAGCTTAGCTCTTTAAGCTAGTTTAAATGTACTATGTATAGCAGTGAAATTAATTGTTYTAATCTATTTATTATAAAAAGCATAAACAGAGCAAGTATTCTAATGTTATATTCTTATTTTATCGAGGCTATGTGCTCCCAGGAAACAGTGAAAGCAGTTTTAAACGTATAATATCATTGTCAAAGAAATGTTATGTTATTCACAGAGTATGGAGGCCCTGTATAATTTGTTTAATCAGTTTAATATATTCATATGTGAAGGGGTTTGACTTACTGAGTTTTCATTTGTCAAAACTACAAGTATTGACTTGTACAGCAGCAATATAGAGGTATCTCATGAATTTAGCTCTTAAAAAAGAATTCTCTGTATTGGAAATGGATGTCAAAAGTTGCTCAGTTTCAAGCATAGGGTTTCCTAATACCACATTCATACCGACAGAAATGATGAAGATCTTCTGATAACCATTCAAAGAATGTAGACTAATTCGGTAACATTGGCTTTTTATAGAGCCATGTCTCTGCCTACACGTTGCTCCATCTACCCAAAARAGAGATATTATAATTTTATCTGCACTCCTTTATTTGTAGATAACCATATCCTCATTACCTAGACAGGAGGGGTTACGCTCTGTGGCTTTATTGTGTCAATGAAAACAGGTTTCTTTATTTCCCTCTTTCTTTCTTAGAAACCAAGTCACAGAGCAATATGGTCTTACTGTAAGTCTTGCTCTAATATGGAGCTGAAGTGGAGCTAGAATAATTATTATAAGGRCAGAAAGATCCTTCATTCCTTGCCRGCACTCTGCAAGCAAACACAAAATTTTACAAAACTACTCTTCTGCATTTCTATTTCTTCCCCGCTACTCTTTTCCTTTCTAAGATTTTCATGTGTTTTGAGTTACATTTAGTGAACAGATGTACTTCTCCTCTGGGCCTCAGCTTCCATTTCTTTTTTGCATATCCTCGCCTGTGCTGTTGTTCAGTTCAACCCTGTCAGTATGCAAAGTTACATGTCATGAAGCTTCAAAAAATATGCAGCAGGGGTTCACGCAGTGCCAGCTGTCTCCTTTAGTTCAACTTAAATTAATCTCATCAGAAACTGTGAAAAATTCTTGTCAGTTAGGACTACAAAGAAGTAGTGCTTCGTTGCAGTAGGGTATGGCTAAAATATGCTAMTTATAATTTAGAGTAATTATTGTTACCTCAATATGTTATTAACAAATGGAGAAGAGAGTKGCATCGGTTCTTAACTTTCAGCAATCTTTCCCAGTTTTGGAAGCTCATTTTCCTTTTCATATAAATGATTGTTAAACTTGGTATTATTTAATGTTTGCTGGTCTTAGGACATGTATTTTCATCCAGTAACTATCAATACATTTAATCTTTAAGATTTTAGGGATTTATATTAACAGATTAAGAAATTATGTAGGATCTCTGATATTCTGTGGCTGAAGTGGATATAATCCTCTGTGAAGAATATGGTATAACATAATTCCAGAATGATTTTGCATTAGAAATGCAGAGAACTACAATTTTCAAATGAATATGAACAGAGAATTACTTACAGCTGTTTTATCTCGGTGCTTCATTTTTRTCAGGTCATTAGCAAAAATACCCAAAGACAGTGATGCTGGTGTTCTATAGCTTTTAAACAAGGGCTTTATTCAACACATACACAGCATTTCTCTATGATTTGAGATGACCTGTGTATTTATAAAATATTGACTAAAAGAAAAAACTTCATTTCATTGAACTACTTTGTGTTTATATTTGTAGTGAAATAAGTAAAAAATACTAGAAAATATTATTTCCTCTAATTAAGTGAAGAACAACATTGTCATTTACTTCTGAAGAAGTAAAATCAAGAATAGCTAATGCAGACAATCTATAATGAACAGGAATGTTTTGTTATGATGTGATTGAACAAAACTTCTATAACAATCTTTATGCTTCATATCTCAAAGCAATCTGTAACTTTTTGACTGCAGATGGAACAAAACATAAATGGCTTTTGTGAGATTTTTACTTTCCCTGGAACATCTGATATCAGATTACATTCAGAAACTGGATAAGCTAGATCTTGCATCTGAGTCATTAAATCAGTTCTACTTTCTATACTTTGTAAGAGACTGTGCATTGATGTTTTCCCTAAATTTTCCAAAGATTTCAAATCACATTCAAATATTAATGCACTATTCTTTAGAACAACTCAAAAGAGAGAGATTTGAATATTGAAAAACAACTCAAAAAAGGRTTACAAAATCCCAAATTGAAAATGAAACATAAATTTTCTGCTTGTTGTTAATGAAAATGTACTCCTTCAGAGAAGATTTCAGTTCTTAAATAAGAAATTCAGTTGGATAATAAGGTATCTTTTCACATCAATGACTTCAACGTCAATGTGGCTGATAATTTTATCTTTTACTTTCATTTTAATTTTAGCTGCATTCTAATGCTCTAATGAGGTGAATGATGTTAAAAGACAATATTTTTCTTTTAATTGGCTTGAGACATCCTGTAACTCGTAACTATCTTCTCTGATTCAGACCTGATTTCAGTTTGTATACTACAAACAGAGGGGCTTTGATAAATCATACATTTTATATACAAACACACACACCACACACAGAGAATTATTTCCCCCTTTTATCCCTCTTTCTCTGTGTATTAAAGAAAAAAAAAAAGAAAGAAGAAGCAGCAACTCACTTTTCATGTCTCCTTGAATGAGTTAACTACATTTTTTGGCTGTCTCACTTTGAGCATTTAACTGTCATAAGAGCAGAGCAAGGGCCATTCCATATATTTTGAAATAATACATTGTCTCATTGGAGATAGCACTATCATTTGTTTTCATTTTGCCAGAATGTCGTTCTTCAGATTGAAATATATATTAAAGGGAAAAGTCCACCTTTCTGGAAAATATAATGAAACGGAGTTTTCTTAAACCACTTTTTATCTGAAACATAATCGTTAGTATGAGTAGTATGATAGATTATAAAATATATTTTTAAATTCAATACTATTTTGTTGATTAAATTATTGTAACTGCAGAAAAGAACACAGGGGTAGTAGGAACCCTTGTTAACTTTTCAGCTTTATTATACAAGCTTCTCTAGTTATGTTATGCATTTTTCTTATATATAGTAATGTGATACATTTTATAGGAGTATATAAAAATACAATGTTCCTCTTCCTTTTTTCTATGCTATATATTCTTGAAAAAATGTGTTTTTCGCCAATGGCAGAGGGAGGAAGAAGCAAACCTGCTTTTTGCTTTGTAAAGCAAAGTAGTCGAGAGCATAGAAAGATTTGAGTCYGACTTAATATTTGCCTTAGTGTTTGAAGGCAACTGCTGAAATATTTCTCATTCTATAGACAATGTCAGTGTCTCTGTGTGTGTTGGTATGTTTCTGTATATTCTACAAGTTCTCATTAAACTTCAGAGACCCTGACAAAGAAAAAATAGAGCCCCAAAATAGTCTTCAGTAGTATGGTTAGAATTAATGAGTCCTATACATTTTCTTCACAGGATGGGGGGGTGGGGGTAATGCATGTTCAAATTGTTATCTTACCCTCTTCTTGGTGGTCCATGGAACAACAATAGGGATAAAGCTGTATCATCTCTTAATGGAGACATTCTTTTACAAAGTATTTTCTACAAAAGTTATTATCATCCCCAAATCAGCTTTTTCCCACTTCTTCAGACTATTTGGAAGTAGATATCTTGAGATTGCTTGTCAAAATGAACTCCTTTGGAATTACTTAAGTATGTTAATTGCCTTTGGAGGTAGAAGTCCTCAGAGTAGAACCCATGTTGTCTTAGACATCCCAGCTCATCCACATATTGAAATTATGGGCTGTCTTTCAGGTAAAACAGAAGAGATATAGACCATTGCTTTTGCTTAAAATGTAAGAGAGAGAGAGAGAGAGAGAAGAAAAAAGCTTGAGACTGGGACAAGT
This sequence comes from Rhea americana, assembly GCF_003343005.1. NCBI lineage: Eukaryota > Metazoa > Chordata > Aves > Rheiformes > Rheidae > Rhea > Rhea americana. The sequence goes on from NW_028186423.1 coordinate 9,422,214, forward strand.
ACATGCCAGTTGTCTTTGCTTAAGTATCTCTAAGTTAAATGTCTAAGTCTGAAGTAGCTGTCTTTTTATACTCATTGTAGAAAAACAGGCAATTCCAAAGATGATTCATTTCATCTTAAAATATGTTTTCATCTGTAGTTGGGATGAATCTGATTCAAACTCTTTATGGATCAAATCAGTCACACAACAGTTTCATATACATTTTTTTTTTAAATCAAGAAGCAGAAGATAATGAAAAAAAGACAAATAAAAATCCACAATGAAAGTTAAATAAACATAATYGTATAGTATCTTCTCGCTCTGATCAGTATTAGATTTTTGCTCTTATGAAGCATGTTATTTTATTACACATTYAATCTAATATACCTGTATATTATATTTTATCTTTTTCTATTTTAAGAACATTCTAAGCTTCTTGGCTTGCATGATATTTCAATGTTAAGTTTAAAAATTTATTTTACTMTGTGGGCAAGAATTTTTCAGTTAGTTCACTATTTTTCCCTTCCAGTATGACTGAATTCTCCTTTTTTTCTATTCTCTGACAAAGGCTAAGTAGTCATTCAAACCTTGATTTTATTTTTCTTTATCATTTGTTTCTGTTGTTTCTCTGCATATATATATGTATGGATTATGTATTTATACATATATGTACAAAATCTCATCTTTTTTTTTTTTTCTCCTGCTGACAGTAATGGAACCCATATACTGACATATGCAGTACAAAAAGGTGGATCATTTCTGTTCTATCTGATCTGTAAGTTTGCTTTTATAGTAACCTTTTCTTTGTGTACCACTGCCAGCTACTGGATWAAAAGATTTAAGTATTTATTATTTACAGAGTATTCTGGCTATGCTAGCTGAGTTGTTCCTTTAGTGTACTGGCCCAGAGATGAGATTTTTTTCTTCTTCAGGAACAGGGATTTTGAGTTGTGAAACTGTTGAACTGTTGCTGTATCCATGTATCTATCTGTCTATCTGAGAATTAACCAAGATTCATTCATTAAATGCAGTTATGGTTCACTCAAGGTGCTACAAAACCCAAAGTGGTGATAAATCCTTATTTTGATATTTTAACAAGATAAGCAATTCACGAAGTGCTTCAGTGGAACACTGGACAAAACATTTTTGGAATTAGATTGTGGAAGACTGTCAGATTTTGTGTTTATTTTTATGCCATCTTTGATTTTTTGTTGTTGTTCAAGATCTTCCAGATATGTACATACTCTTATCAAGCTTCTGTGGAGCATATAGATCCTACATATAGATGGTAAAATCTCTCTTTTTTTTTTATTAAAAAAAGGTATTTTTAAGGGCCATTATCAATCTATTTTACTTACCCCTGCTGCATGTTTGCTACTATTAGCTCCTCGTTTCTGTACTTAATATATATTTTCTCACAGAATTTTAATATTACATCAGTAGTTATTATATTATTTAGAAACAGAATAGAAGGTCAACATTAATGTGAGAGCTCTCTAAATTTTCAGATATCTTCTTCAAATAGCACTTGTGATACAATGAATATATGTAGTAAATTAAAATGTTAAAATTAGTGAATTCCTCTGTTCCATATATATGGTATATATATTTGCATATATATAATATACAAAAAATAACTTCAGTTCTATACAGAATTTCAAACAGATTTAATGCTTCATCATAATAGGCAGGAAGACCTACAAAAGCAGAAGAAAGGAGATTTAGACAAGTTATGCGTCAAATAAGGCAACTGCAAWTGGCTTTGAAATCTGCACAGATCAGAGTTAACTGAAAGAGCCTGAAATTGCCTATCCAGGATATACAATGAGTCAGTGCACACGTGGATTTCCTTGTCTTACCTCATTGATGGCATGACACATTCTACATTATCAGAGAAGAAAGGCTTTCAGGCATCTTTGCATAGAATCATAGAGTCAGTAAGGTTGGAAGGGACCTCTGGAGATCGTCTAGTCCAACCTCCCTGCTCAGCACGGTCACCTACAGCATGGTAGACAGGGATGCATCCAGGCGGGCCTTGAAGATCTCCAGAGAAGGAGACTCCACAGCCTCTCTAGGCAACCTGGTCCAGTGCTCTGTCACTCTCACGGGGAAGAAATTCCCCCTCACGCTCAGGCAGAACTTCCTGTGCTTCAATTTCTGCCCATTGCCTCTTGACCTGTCACACAGGACAACTGAAGAGAGTTTGGTCCCATCCTCTTGAMACCCTCCCTTCAGGTACTTGTACACATTGATAAGGTTCCCCCTCAGTCTTCTCTTCTCCAGGCTGAAGAGGCCCACCTCTCACAGTCATTCCTCAGGGCAGATGCTCCAGCCCTCTGATCATCTTCGTAGCCCTRTRCTGGACTCTCTCCTGTAGCTCCACATCTCTGTTGTAGTGGGGAGCCCAGAGCTGGACACAGTACTCCAGATGAGGCCTCCCCAGGGCTGAGSAGAGGGGCAGGATCACCTCCCTCCACCTGCTGGCAACACTCTTCCCAATGCACCCCAGGAGACCACTGGCTTTCTTGGCCACAAGGGCACATTGCTGGCTCGTGGTCAACCTGTCATCCACCAGCACTCCCAGGTCCTTCTCTGCAGAGCTGCTCTCCASAAGGTCAGCCCCCACCTTGTACTGGTGCCTAGGGTTATTTCTYCMGAGGTGCAGGACYCTGCACTTGCCCTTGTTGAACCTCAGGAAGTTCCTCTTCACCCGACTCTCCARCCTGKCCAGGTCTCTCTGAATGGCAGCMCAGCCCTCWGGTGTRTCAGCCACTCCTCCCAGCTTGATATCATCAACAAACTTGCTGAGGAGGCACTCTGTCCCCTCATCCAGGTCATTGATGTAGAAGTTGAATAAGATGGGACCACATACTGAGCCCTGGGGGACACYGCGTGCCTCTGGAAAAAAAGAAAAAAAAATAGTCTGCCACTGGAATCCTAGAGTTTTTATTCTTCAAGAGAATCTTGAGACAACAGATTACCTATAAGCACTTCAGTCTAGTGCAAGAAAAGCCGTAGGAAGTGATCCCTCATCTTAACATGGATCTAGGATATGAGTTCTGATACAGCTGAAGAGTTTTTATTATCACTGAGGATTAACAATGACAAAGAATTTTCCACAGTGTTAACTACATCTATGTTATGTTACATCTATGTTAACTACATCTATGTTAAGCATCTATGTTATTAATGTAATTGTCAAAAAAGATAGATTAAAAGTTACAAAAAACTCCTAAAACTCAGACTGTTACATTAAAAAAAATTTATCATTAAATAGGACAAAACAGCTGTATGGTATGATTGAACCTGACATTTCTAACATACACACATACACATTTTTTTTCCTACATCTATCTTGCTCCAAATAAAAAGTGAAAAGTGTATCTGAGGAAGATAGTACTACAAAAAGGTTTTTCCTCCAAGCATACCTGATAATCCTTTTTAAATTATTCCAGCAGACTGTATTATATTAATATTTTTTTAGAAAGTGTTATATATCATCTGTTGCAAACCAAGACTCTCAAAGACATTCCAGTTAGAACTGTGTGAATAAATACTTTTGTAAAATAGGTGGTGAATGGAGAGAAAGAACATTTTTTAATAAAGAAAAATAAACGTTTTTGCAACTTTAAGCTATGAGCAATTAGAGAAAAAAGATATATTCCACCATTAGTACCTTTGTGAAAATATAGCACTTTATTTTTTCTCCCTAACTAGCAGTGTTCTGCAAATTTATCTCAAATTACACAATCAAAAGTATTTTAGGAACCAACCTCCCTCCCATANAAAAAAAAAAAAAAAAAAAAAAAAAAAAAAAAAAAGCATTGCATCAAGCTCTAATCTTAGGGGAAGCTTCTCAAAATAGGAAAAAAATAAAAGGAAAGATTCACAAAACAAAACAACTTTTCTGGAAAGGCATCATACTCTGTCTTTGCTGATGCAGGTAATGGTCTTTCTTTCTCAAATAACTAATTTTGCAATCCTAAAATCATGTTTTAACAAGTGCACTAAATATCTCAGTATTAGGAAACATAGACAGACCTAGCCTGGACTCAGATCACTGAGGAGTATACYGTGTTAGCAACCAGGATCACTTGCAGTTAGCCAAGAGAAAAGAAGGAGGTGAAGCTTTTAATATTCCTCTTGTGTGGCTTAATTAAATCAGTTACGTAGGTCTTTACTAACGGAAGCTGGAGAGTGATGTTACTGCTGCTGTTTATAGTTTAGCATGCTGCTTCAGCGTTCGGAGAGGGCACGCTGAAAAGTCCGTGAGCCTGGGCCTTCTTGATATGTTAGAGACATACCATCTTCTTGAGACCATCCAGCAGTCCTAAGGGAACAAGGTGTATTTCGAGCTAGAAATCTTGGAACTGGTTAATCAGCTTAAAACTCAAAARCTGAGAAATGGGTTATCTCACCTAATTTTTGGGCATGATGCAGTTTTATATATAACACAGATAAAAGACTTCTTATTAGCTCTGTACCTTATACCCTGAGGCAAACATCTCTAAGTTAAGGAGAAATTCAGCTTCCATTAACAGACAATGCAATTTTAGTAAAAATTAGAGTTATAAAATTAAGGAAATCAGTGATGTAGACCTATCACTATTATTTACATTAGGACTAGTTATACAACTGACTGAACTGCATATGGAAAGAGCAGGCATTTATTCTGAGTGCCTGCTGCAACAGRGAAATCTGGCAGTTACTCCAGAACTACACAGTAAACAAGTTTTGTGAACCTAAAGTGAAAGGAAAAACAAGTCATTTCCTAAAAATAGGATATAGAAAGTGATTTCCTTCTGGAAATAAATCTAAGATACCTTTCTACAAATGTTATGTATTTTTAAGGTGCTTATCACAGTAATCTATAAACACCAGCATTATCGTTTGCATTTTATTCCTCGTCATTCTCTCTGCCTACTCTCTCATCTATTCTTGTGTTGACATAATGATAAATCCCAGTGGAACACTGTGTCTTCTATTTTGCTGGCACTGCAGACCAGGATTCAAGATGCACAGAAATGCAGAAAAATTTTCCTAATGCTACCATTATAAAAATAGTGCAGTGTGGTGATGAATTTTTTTGAAGTCCATTGTACTGCACAAGTACACAAATGTGTATTTTTTATTGTAAGTTTTGCATGGAATATTTACTATATATTTATCTGATATTTTAATAAGCATCACTTGTCAATGCACAGATAGCACTAGCAGAGAGCTTTTGGGACACACATCATTTCCACAACACAACAGCTTCTCAGATGATAATAATGATAATTCTTTCCTAGTTWCTGAATAAATCTGTGTCTCTAACATAAACAATATATCTTCTTCAACTGATAATAGAATCTAGGAAGTAACCTTAATCTAACTTTCTATATTGAATGTTATTTTAAATAAATAAATAAATAAATGTCAATCTCAAACATGTATTCCAGGTAAATACAAGAAATGCAGAGGTCATCCTAATTATCCCTAACTGATGAGCAGGATCTTATTTTAAAGGTTAAGATGCTTAAAAGATATTTTACAGATAGTTTACTCTTTTCCCCAATGCACACATCTGATAATCAGAATTAACTGTACTGAAAAAAATATTGGTCAGGGTAAATAAAATGAAGAATTAAAACCAGGATTTGGTATACAGTGGAATTAAGTAAATTAGTAAAACATATAGAGTTTATGAAAATATTCTTTAGTAATCTCAGTATATAKCAACCGTGGCATTCTTAACACACAATGTGAAATCAAAGTATTGATTACAACTAAGTAATCAATTTGCAACAAATCTGTTTCCACTACTTCTAGTGGCAGGGTATTGAAGCCATTCTTTTGTATTTTTACTAGTTATGAAAATGTCCTAATTTCTCTCTTAAACTAGTGCTGATAAAACCTAATTAAGGTGGATATATTCTGTACTTGTATGAAAGTTATGTTTCATACAACATAGCTGTCCATTGGAATGGGCTAAATTATGTAGTATGGTTTAAGGTTCCTGAACAGAACTCCCGAGGATGTATTTTCATGCACAGATGCAAAATTAGTTGACTAGAATTTTTGACTTTAGAAAATGAACATAAAAGTTTTAGCAGAAAAGCATATAAGTGAATTCATTAAAAAGTTAAARTCAGATCCCACAGCTAACTTACTGGTTTGGCTATTAATCTCCCATTCTGGTCGAGGTGGGGGGAAAGAAGTAGAAAGCTGCTGTGATTGGCTGAATTAGATTGACATTTATTGTACCAGAAAATTATGGATAAATTAAGGTTATTAGCTGTCAGTCACTTCTTTGAATAGTTCTAATTTAAGGTTATAGAAAAAGGATCTATGTGGCATTATTACTTAAAGTGAGTTTCACAGAAGCCACAAAAGTCTTTAGAAAAGTGCTGCCGTAGAAAGTCTTTTGTTTATTTCTTTCTCTTGCCTGACAGTAAAGAGTGGCATTGAGGACTACAGTATTAGTCTAAACATCCCTGTAGGGAAGTGAAAAGGAAAGAGAACTTGACGCTCAGAAATATGGAGCAATTCAGCGTGCAAACATATAATTTAAAGAGGCATTTTTTTTCCCTAAAACCTGAAATTTGGAAAGGTCAAACTTATTTTTACAACTTATTTTTCTTAAGAAATAAACAGCCTTMCCATCATGCTAGAAAATGTTCTTTCTTTATTGTTATCTTCCTTGAGAATCCTCTGCCCTGGAGATTATTTCTGTAATTTACTGAAAGACCAGCTAAAAAAAAGTAGAATGACAGAAATTCAAGCACCTATGAAGCTGGAGTCTGTGTGCTCAAAGCAAACTCCTTAAATCAGTTATCTAAGCTATCCTATAAACCTTACTGATTACTGTTTCCCAAAGTTGTGACAAACATATCCTGATGGTATCTTGTCACAGCTTAAGTCTCTCAAATTTTGATTTTTTGGGGCCTCTCATCAAAAGTTCTCAAAGGACAGCAGGCAAAAAACATGAACTTCTATCATATTCTGAAATATTTTCACAGTAAGGCTCAGACATTCACCCACCATCACAAGCATATCTGCTACAGCGCTGAAAGTTAACCAAGATCTCTGAAAACTATTCTTCATTTTAACCCTACTGTTAAAGTGAGCTGAAAGGCTGCTGTGTTATCTAAATAATTACAAGAGAAGGATAAATGAATCTATAATCCTAAAGTAAAAGATATTTTTAAAATAAATTTGATTGCTAAAGCACAATAGTTCTACATTGTGCAACTAGTTATATAATCTTTGTATACCTTAGAGCAGTTTTTAGGCAGATAAATCTAGGAACATTTATTCCAAATAYGTATAAATGAATATATGCATGTATAAAAACATATCTTTACCAAGTCACTCATATCTGATCACGAGTGCCTTGTACTGGAAGGTGATGCGTTAAGCATAGCCAGCAAGCAGATTGGATAGATCTATGCACTGTAAAAATCTTTCCTGCACACTTCACATCATCTGTCAGTGCATAAACCTGTCTAATGTTGCCAAACATTTGTTGGTACAGTTCTCAATGCCTCTTTCGCCTTGTCTGCCCAGGGGTACATGATATTTGCTGTTCGGARATATTTGGGCCCCTCTCCACCTTGCTGTTCTATTGCTGCTGGTAGTTAAGAGCTCAGAYGATTAGCCCCAAGTTGTGATAAACTTCTCATGCCTGAAAGCATTTTTCAAGCTGTTCTTTTGGACAATYTCACTTCTTCCTATCCATAAACCCTTTGACTACTTGGCATATGCCTTTTGCCATCATGAAAGTTGTTGTCCCATTGTACTATGAACAAATTTGGTTGTGAAAGATACTAAGGCACCTAAGYGAACAAGCATTTTGTGGACTTCAACTGTCTGTTTTTGACACCGAAACTCTGGCCTTAGTCTAGTTGTTCTTCATATGGCCATTCTGTAGCTCTAATCGTCCTTCTCATACTCTTCACCTTTCCTACTTCTGTTACATACTTTTCAAGTTGAGGGATTTGAATTGCACACAGTAATGAATGTGCCACATGAATCTGAAACAAAAGAACTTCAGACTCAATTTATAGAGAAGTCTTTTTCACCATAAGAACAGTTGAGCACTGGAATAGGTTGCCCGGAGAGGCTGTGCATTTTTCATCCTTGGATGTTTTCAAAATCTATCTGGATTAAAGACTGAATAACTTAATCTGATCCCTTAGCTAATTTATTTTGAGCAGGAGGGTGGATTGAAGACCTCCTATCCTATTAATTGAAAGTCATAATTCTTTTCATCCAATCCTAAAACTTCCTTAAAATTCTGTTTACATTTCTCGAGTATCAATAAAAGTTTTAATAGAATTTTTTAGTGGAATACAAAATATCTTATTGTTAAACATAATGGCTAGCACGAACCTCATTGTTTYATATGAAAGGTTAAGATTGTTATTTCCCGTGTACATCATTTCACATTTATTTACTTTGAATTTTGTATGATATTTTATTGTCTAATTATTCAGTTTCATGRGGTCCTTTAACACTTCAGGATATGCCCTCCTTTTTAGTACTTAGAATAACTTAGTATCATCTRCATTTTTATCACATCATAATTCCTGTCTTTTTTTGTGTATCATTTATGAGTATGATATACAGATTCCAGCACAGACTCTTATAAACTAGATTACATTGACCTATCTGTTTCATGTTTCCTAAGCAGCTATTTGTATATGTAATAATCTTCCTTGTCTTACAGCCACTTAGTTTTTGAAAAGTCTGTGGTGATAGATTTGTTTTCTTAAATATCTTTGCATTTGAAATATTTAATTAACATATTAATTTTATCCTCCCCTCAAAAATATGATACAGATACAAAATACAAAAGTTGTATTAACTCTTACATAATACATTGCCTTTACCTATATATTCACTAATTCTGTTTTCATTAAAGTTTATTGCCATTTGCTTGATATGATTGTCATCTGGCTTATCCATGACTTCCTGGAATCTGTCTAGACCTCTTTTCTATAAATGTGTGACATTTGCTATTTTCTGTTTGTCTAGGTATGAAAAAGATTTTAACAAAGAGATTATATTCTTCTGTTGATAGTTCATCTATTTTAAAGCTATATCCTATTCAAAATCTAGGGTGAATGACTGGGCCCCATGAAATTTTTTATACTTGCTCTGATACTTCACATTAACAGAGCATCTAATGTATCCTGAAAAGACAGATTCTCTTGTTAAGAAAAGAATCTAGAATGGAAAAGCTCCTGTGAGGAATACATACCTTCTCTGAACCTTCTTTCTATTCTTTGACCAACTATTAAGCCAGTAATCATTCTGGAAAGCTTTCTCTTATACATATGTTTGGAAAAGTATGTACTATTATTTCTTACATCTTTTTCAATTTGTTTCAAATTCTTAAATTCTGTTTTATTCTTATTAGGCTATTCATATTCAAAGTGTCTCTTTTTCACACTTGGACAACACTAACAGTTAAGAATGTCTATTTACTTTTTGACCTCCTTGAGCCTAACCATTCTTTTTTGTTCTTTCACAATGTTTTTAAGGGGTAGTATACATTTACTTTGAGTCTCTAGTGCGATTTTTAAAATAGTTTCAATAGTACTTGATATATTTTATGCTTTTGATGACCTTTATCCATTTACTCTTCATCTTCATATAACTCCTTACTGCTATTAATCACAATTGTAGAGGATATATTGGCCTTGTTGCTTTGCAAAGTTGTTCAGCCTGGGTATTTTATGATCTCTGTTAGGAAGTGACTAATAATAATATGGTCTCCAAAGTTGCCTGTAACTACTTATTTTCCTACCTATGCATGGTCTTCAATCACCCTCAGAATGTGCAGTGCTCTCTGCTGTGGTTTCTGAGCTCTTTTTTTGCAGATTATTTGGTTGGGCAGCAAAGTAAAGGCATTTCTAGAATCTAATAACAAAACTACTTTCCTACAGTAACTTCAGTGTTTAAATTATTTTAAAGGTATTTTAGAGGGGCCTTCAGTTAAATAGTCTCTGAAATAATTCACTGATTCATAGCTTTCACTGATTATAGCTACATGATTTCAGAACTAAGTCAGTTCAGACAGAAGTATAAACCCCACACTTGTCTATGTCTACAAAATATGTTGAAAAACCATCTGATATATAATTTTCAGACTCCTGGCTCTTCTTCACTCTGCTGTAGACATAGGTAATTCAAATAAGAGGGGTTTTTATCTCCTCTAAAGTAAGAACTGAGAACTGTGCCTAAAGAGTTTTGGAGCTTTGTTTGCTTGGTTGCTTGTTTAAAAAGAATGAGCATAACTCACTTTCTAGTCTTTCTCCACCATATAGCTAATGCTACACTATTTGCACAAGTGGAAACCCAGGCTAAAGTCACATCTCAGCCTGAGCGATTCAAACCTTCAACTCCCATTCTAAGGAAAATAATCTAGCCACCGGCCTGCAGAATGAATGGAAGAACTCTTTGTTCTTCCTATTGGAATTGTTCCATTTAGAAATAAGTTAATGATCCATCAGGCTAATATGATTCGAAGAAGACCTATCTCCACATTTCTATTAAAGTGAGCATGCCAGAAATACAAAAAGAACTTTGGATTTCTAAAGTCACAGTTAACTAGAACAAAGGCTAGGAAAAAATAACCTTTAAAGAGGAGATCACACCAAAAAAACAAAAAGTCAAATTAAACCAAATCAAAATACTGACACCTCCAAATCTGCTGGATAAGAAAGATTAAAATTAAAGTTGAAAACAAATAGCATGCAATGATAAATACATCCCTCTCAAACCTGAGGATTTTGGTACCATTCAAAGCTAATTGTTATGGTTAATGTTAGAATGAGTTACTCCTTGATCCAAGATAGGTATTATTTGGAGTTTAGTAGGGATTATCCAGAACATTTTGAATTAGTCAACATTATTCAAAACAGAGACAGTGGAAGGGGAAATTCTCCAGGAAAAGATATTCCTTTACAACTAAAAGAAAATGAGAAAGCTACATCTGGCAGATATTGATCAGTACAAGAAAAAGAATATGTGTTTGTCTTTAAGGTTCCCTCCTCACTCCAGAATATCATGATATTGTCAGAAGAATTGTACTTTTGAAGAATATCTGCAAGGCATAAAGGCCTTCTCTGCTTCTCTTGAGAGGATGCACGTAGGTCCACTTATCTAGTCTGTACTTCTTCATTTTTTCAGTGAGGTTGCTATGGAAGACAGTGTCTAAAGCTTTGCTAAAGCCAAGATAAACAGCATCTGCTGCTCTCCCCTCATCCACTGAGCTAGTCATCTCATCCTAGAAAGCTATCAGGTTGGTCAGGCATAATTTCCCCTTTGTAATCCCATGCTGACTACTCCCAATCACCTTCTTGTCCTTCATGAGGGCAAATGCCTTCCGGGAATATTTGTACTATCAGCTTTACAAGGATCAGGTTTAGACCAATAACCTGCAGTTCCACCAAACCTCCTTCTTGCTATTCTTGAAGACAGGAGTGATATTTGCTTCTTGTCTGTTCTTAGGAGCTTCTCCCAATCACCATAGCCTTTCAAAGGTGGCCTCATAATGACACTGACCAGCTGTCTCAGCATTCAAGGACCCATGGACTTAT
>NW_028186423.1:9434830-9515998 GCF_003343005.1 Rhea americana
CAAAAAACCCTGTACCTCCATCACAGTGCTCCAGTTGTGTGAACTATCCCACTGTATCTCCATGCTCCCAATGAGACTGTAGCCCTGCAACTGCACACAGACTTTTATTTCCTTCTGTTTGTTCCCAATGCTGTGTTCATTAGCGTACAGACACCTCAGAGAAGCACCACTACCCTGATCTGCTGGAAAAGGTATGAACGCATTCCCCATAATGACGTCCTGTGTGTGTACTTGAGGTGGCCCCACTTCACCCTTGGATGAAAGAAGCCCAAGTCTTCTTCACTTGGAAGAGAAAAGACACTGCAGGAGTCTGTAAATGTAGAAGGTAAAAAGAAAAAGACTCTTGGAAAATATGTCCGCATCATATACAAACATGATCAGAAGGAAAGGAAGTTAATTTTGAGTGGAACAAAGCCATAAAGCTACTCAGATATTTGAGAATCTGATTTACCACATTTCAGTGTGACAGCTTAAAGTCCTGAGTCAAAGAACACTGTTTTGTGTCAACCAGCTAAAGATATAGTTTAGAGAGCAGGTTACAACCCTGATTATTCTAGACTGCTTTTCCACCATTTTGTATTATGTAATTAGCTAGGAAAATATCTGTAGGATCATTCAGGTTAGAAAGCAATGCAGGAGGTCATTAGACTTTTATTTAAATACCTTTTCTGTGTTTCTCAAAGGTAGGAAAGATGTATTTTTACCATAAAGTTAACCTTCATTCTTATTCTAAATTATCTCTATCTATCGTCCAGCGTGCCTACGCAAAATCCTTCTACCTGAGCTTAATATATTCAAACTAGGCTACCACATTTTGTTCTAGAATCATAGACAGTTCACTCAGAATCTATAATTACTATCTATTAACAGTAGGAGTTACAGCACATGATTGTAGATAGATAAAAAAAATAAAAAAGGAGAGAGAATGGCTACCTGACTAATAAATAGTCTCAAAAAATTTTTGCAAAGAAAAAAAAAAAACTATATATAATCATCATAGGCTAAGACAAGTGTTTGACCCAGTCTAGTGGATGTGGCTGCTGCTTTTCCATTTGCAGGCTCAGCCAGTAGCAAGGCTGAGTGCAGGGGAGTGGACACGCACACACGCACACGCACACGCACACCCGCATGACACTAATACAGCTGGCCACACAGACTGCCATAGACAGAGCACGGACTTCAGCAGCACCCACATATAATACTTCTAGAGCTCTCATAAGTGCATAAGTATGGATAGCTGATCCTATTCCTCCTCAYCAGCTGTTCAGAATTGAAGTTTAAGTTAAGATTGAAGTTATAACACAAACACCATCATTCTCTAGATCATAAGCACATCCATATTCATGTATTCCTTGAATATCAGCATGACTTGTATCATCCATGCCCAGGCCCTGGACCCCCTTAGCTAGTACACAGGTCTCCTCCTACTCACYAGCTAGTCCAGTTTAAAGTTTGTTACCAGTTTATGCATGCACTCATGCTCTCAGGAATAAATATACTGGAGGTGGGGGAGGAAAGAAGAGGAAAGAGGAACATACCCATGTCTTTCCAGATCTTTCCATCAGTATCTTGTAATACTCATATTAGTCTTGTCTCCCCTTTCTTATCATTTACAAAGTTCAGATTAACACTTTTCAAGGCTATGCCAAAGCAGTTCATTAACAGCCCTTTAGTCAATTGCTGGAAGAGTTCTGATTTTCACTGTTGTCTCTGTTATCTGCCTGTTAGGTTTGAGTACTTGGCTGTTTAATTTGGCACTTTCCTTTTCACTTGTTATTTCTTGTACATTGAATAATCCTTGACTAGATCACTTAATGAAGCAGATGCTTCCACATTCCACCTATCCTTGCAACAGGTTCATGCAAACTCTGAGGCCCAACACTGTCAGGCCTGTGGCCTTTTACTAGAAATGGCAAAACTATGTGAGCTAGCCTACAGTAGCATGCTGTGGGCCTGTTGCATGAAGAACAAGCCAGGAGCTGAGGGCAACCCCAGTCTTGTCCCTGCCCCAACCAACAGGTCCAGTCCTGCAGGGTCTGACCATATTGGACAGAGCTGGGTGCTGGATCAACAGGTCCATTCTAGGTGTGGCAAGTGATAAGCCAGGGCCAGGGTCCATCCAGGGAATCAGTCAGAAGTAAAAAGAGAAAGACTCAAATATGGGACTGGAGGCAAGGCTACAGAATGGGTCTAGAGCCCATCCAGGAGATGGAGCTTCAGTGTACATCCAAGAAGCCTCTCCAGGAGGCAAGCTACCTACAGCAAGGCCTATCCAGGAGACAGGGCTACAGATGAGATAGGATGGGACAGGAYCCTACAACACCTTGAGACAGGCCCAGGTGCCCAGGGGCCCAGGCATCAGCCCAGACCATGGGCAGCAGGTGGGGATCCCAGCTCAGACTGGACAAGACCATTGACACATCTATTAGCACCCTCAGGACTCTGACATGTCTGAATCCTGACAAACTASTCATTTATATTAAATCTGGAGTTCATGAAATATTTGAGGGACCAAAATTTTAAATATCCTATTTTTTACTAGATGAGATAGGAATCCAGTTTTACAAAACTAATTTTGCTATTATTTACTTACCAAATTATTCATAGTGACCAAGGTATTTATATAGACAAGTATAAGAAACAAGAAAAAAATCAGAAAATAATGTCTTTGGTAAGTAATGTTCAATATGTTCTACCATAAATATCATGTCTATAACTATAAATAGTAGTCTACTGAAAATGCAATGTACAGAACTTCAAATCCTGTTAATAATGCAGTAGCTTTCTTACCAATAGGTATAGAAGAAACACAAATCAAATCCTCTCTAGAAATACTACATGCTAAAAAATTGTTAAATTAAAAATATATATTTCATACTACAYTGTTCATGCACTTCCATCTTGTTGCACTCAGTCATATCGCTATCATTTATGGAGCAATCTGGGATAGGAAGATGTTCTTCATACTTGACTATCAAGTGTGTGATGCATTTCTCAGATGGAATACATAGTAAATGAATGAATACTGTTATCATCTACAACATTAATCCATAGCCAGATGATTCAAATCACCTTAAGACCTCCATCAGCAACTGCATTTCTACTAACAGCCTTAAATGAACGGAAAAAATAAGGAAAAATATTTCTGTTCTGAAAAGCACTATTTATATAGTTGTTGTAGTTCAACTGTAGGTTGCATACCCTCCTCCCAGTCACCTAGCAACATCCCTCTTGGAAACTGAATGTGGCTGAAATAGTCTGCTCATGTATATCTGCAAACAAAAGTGAGGAACTGCCTTTGTCTCTCCCTTTTTTACTCCATGTATGAATGACAGGGTGGAAATCAATTTTTGGTGGAAAGTACTTTTTTCTTTTTTTCTCAATAACCACCTATCATTATCATCAGATGACCAACATCAAAAGATATTTTGGTATCCTGAAGATCAACTAGAGTTGCATGCTAACATTAACCTGTTCTTACACAGAGAAGTGAAGACAAAGCAAAACAAAAGAAAATCAAGCAATATAAAAWTTTCAAAGTCTTAAAAGTTATCTTTGACTTATTTCTAAGGATAGCCTTTATTTATTTATTTACTTATTAAATGTATCATTGCTGCTTAATTCTCATAAAATGTAGTATAATATTTGTAATAAAAATGTAAAAGTATGGTTGTTCATAAGATCATAAAAACATGAACATTTAAGGTGTTATGAAGGCATTTTCCTTTTTTCCCTGTACCTTTATTTAAAATAGTTTTCAAAAAAAGTGTTGCTGAGCAATCTTTTACAAAAAAATAAAAGAGATTTTACCCAGAGCCTCTAGCAGTATTACTGCTAAGAGATCAAAATTATGTTCCAGAAAGTCTTCAGATTTATTATCATTTTTATAGAACTATGACCTCATGAATAAATTATTTTATATGAAACTTTGAAAGCTTCCTTTTAAAAAAAAAGAAAAGAAAAAAAGAAACAAAAACTATTTTTTAAAAGGTAAAGATGAATCCAAATCTTTAGCCCTGCGGATCAATCTAATTCTTTCTTAGATGGACCTAAATTCTTCTGAGAATTCTTTTTCTTAAAATCAACTCATTATTAGCAGAATACTACTTTATTAAATAGATCATGATATTTATCAAGCATTAATGCAAAAAAAATGCAGAAATGCCAAATATTATTTCTGCTAGTTGTAACAGAATAAGAGGCATTCTTTGTAAATCTTGTGTCTACTATAAAAAATAATGAAAACTTGCTTCTCGAAGCCTCATCCAAACTTCTAGGCTGTTGCTGCCTGTTGTGGTTTATTTGGGATTTTTTTCAGTATTCTAACAGTTATTTTAGTTTTCTGTTGTTTTATTGTAACAACTTTCAAATAGATAAAAATCTAGATATTTGACCTAGAAAACAAACTTAAAATAGTTGGTGAATAATTTTGAAAATTCTTAACTTGAAAGTTGTTTGCTCTTTGGTCAGCAAACCATCGGGCACTAACTAACTGGAATCTATAATGTTGATTCATTTTAATCTATTGCCCTTTTACTGTCATCTTTTGAAAAGTTGTGGCCTTAATTTAAGGCCTTTTATTTGGTCTTAAACATGTTTGCCCACTCTAATTTAGGCTCATAGAAAAAAAAAAATGCTTGTGCTATTTCCATGTGCATATGTGCTTATTTCAGGTGCTCGGAGAACAAATGGATTTGGATCCATGGAAATGGCAGGATCCAACCACATTCTTCAACATAAATTGTGCATGCATAAATAGAAGCTAAATTATACAAATAAGATCCAGATTTATCCACAAATATCTACCAGATTATCTGCTTCAAACAGGTGTGAACATTAGTTATTGCATACAGTTTTCTCAAGTTTTCCAATTTTAAATTAATTTTACAACATGTATTTTAATTAACTACATCACATTGTTTTGTGCTTTCATTCATGTTGCACTGTTTGTGTATAACACCACAGACAGAATGGGACAAGGACTTAATATCTTGATGTTAATAAAATTACATGTATATATATATATATATATAAAAATTCCTTCTCTTCATCTTTGAAGCTTTCATTTATCAGATTCAAAGTCGATTTACATGGGAAGATCTCAGATAATGTCAAAAAAAATGCTGAGGCAAATTTAAGATGACATTAAGTGGGTTTGAATATATTCATAACTCTTTTAACAAGAAAATGCTGTCAATTTTGTGGCTTAAAATTTATTACTCAATCCCAGAGCATATAAAGATTTGAGCAGCACAATCCTTAGTTACAAACTGGAAAAAAGTCACTCTTTTCATTTGGCTCCTAAGGTAACTGCTTTTTGGGAGCAATATGTTACACACACATAATTATTGGTTCTCAGGGCCACTGCTTTTCCATCTACAGCTGCATAGTTTATAGCAGTTACCACTGCAGCTGGAAGAAGGGTGGTTGAAAGGGAAAAAAAAGATTGAAATACTCTAAAATGAAGAAGTTATTGTTTCTCACAAATAACACAAATATTACTCCTCAGCTGTTGCTGGGTTGTGCAAGACTCACCTCTCAAAACAATGGATCATTATTTTCTTTTTAGTTGAGATTATTTTCAAAGAAAGATGAATTGATTATTCAATTGACTTATTTCTTCTTCACATCCTGATGGTAAAAGGAATGCTCACTCAATATTGCAACCTCTTAGAATGCTATAGTGATATTAAATATGATCAGGATTTCAAATTATTATCAGAATTTCTTCCTATGGATAGTCTCATAAAATATTTGTACTTCAAGACAGAAGGAACACTTTAGTTATTTCCTATTGTAATTTATATATGTATTTAGTATATACAGATATATGTGATATATTTAATATATCTGTATATGCTACATAGAGTTATATACACTATATGTAGTAGGTAGATATATAAATACAGAGAGAGCTTTCAAAGTTGAAATTCTGGAAGAATATCCCATAGGGCAGAGTTCTGATTTACAGTATTTAGTTTATTTCAAATCAGTTTGCATGCCTACTAAGCTAGAATGAAAATAAAGAGTAAATCAAATATTACTGCACAAACCATTATTTCTTTCAGGTACAATACTGTATGACAATACTTACATATGCATGTATACATTATCAGTGAAAATTAATACATTTTACTAAAGAGTAAAAAAGCATGTTTTCTCTCTTTTTATTCTTTTTAATGAGCACTTTTAAAAAGCTTGTCTTCAAGTTTGAACTATTAATCTTAAAATCCTATAAAAGATTCAAATACAGGCAAATAAACTGAAAAACTATTCAGTGCTGACCAGTGCAAATATCCAAATATTAGTATAATATTTAAAAATCATAGCTATTTCCAGTAAAATGCAAATATTGCTAAGGTACCCATGCCATTCCGCCTTTCTAAGGCATTCATATTAGATTTATCAGTCATCTGCAGATGGTTTAAGCCTATGATAAAGGCACCCTTAGACATTAGAAATATATGGTTTGTGTTGATAAAATGTCATTTATATATTAATAGGGGAAGATGAGTGTATGTTTAGCAAGCGTAAGGTATTCAGCATCTAAGAGATGAGACAGAAGTTTATTTGATGAAAGCCTGAATTGGCAGGAACTAAAGTCAGAATTACAGATACACTAAAGCCACTGAATCATGTTTACAGCAATACATTAAAGAGTATAAAAAGAAAGGTACAGTTTGGGCATTTTAGTTGAAAAGAGTGGAATCTCTGCAGCATTCAACATATTGTAGATTATATTTTATGTTTACCAGAAATGTCTTTTGACATTTATACTACCTATTTTTATTGTTCAGTTTTTGTATGCTTGCTGCATCATGATTTATTATCTACTACCATTTGTTCCATAAAGAAATTCTCAATCTACTTAATTTTCTTCAGTAGCTCCTCCCCTTGTTTCTGTCTCTCACCTTTATCTCCCACTACCTTTTCCTTTTAATTTTCCTTTCCTCTTTAAACACTGTAGCCAAAACATGTCCTCTACAGTTTTAAAAGCAAAATCCCTAGGCATTCAGCTTCCCATTCCTTAGTAAATCTCTACTGGCAAGGAGTATAACTATCTCAGTATGTTAATGGTCAGTGTTGAGAAAAAGAAATGCTGCAGTGCTAAATAGAGTCATTAAAATGCCTAGTGACAACAGTGAGTGCTTGAAGAAGCTGGAGTTTCCTGTTTGTTAGTCTAATAGCTCTGTTAGGTCCATCTTTCTTTTGTGGAGAAGACAAAAGGCAAATATTCAGAATTTGCCTATTTTTATTCCCCCCACATTGTACTGCTTGTGTCATGATTTTATTCTCCTTTTGCAGCTATGTAACCACTGCTGAAAAACCATGAGGTTTGGTTCGCATTCCATTTAAGTCAACTGGAGTTTTAACAACAAATTCAATGAGCTGTGTATCAGGCTCTTGAAGAAGAAAGTGGTTCTCCACTGAGTAAAGTGCTCTTTGCCTCAATGAGTGTTAAGTGTAGTAAGCCAAAGTCTGCTTGCACATTGCACTGTTGCAAAGAGATACCAAAGGTGGACTCAAACAGATTAGCATGGGTACCAATAGAAGAAAAAATGCATTAGCACATCACCCAATACAGGCTTACTGACCCTGATCAGAAGCAGGACATTTTAACTAGAGCCAAGTAGAGTGCTTGTTCAGCTCCACTGCTTCCAGCAATTTAGATAGCTCTTTCAGAGCTATGGCCTGTGTTATGGTATCCCAACGTGCCATGTAGATACTTGCTACACATGAAATTAATAGCCCTCTTATTGGTTTCTAAGTGGTGTGTCAGTTTTGATGCAATATTTTGCAGTCTTATAGTGAAAATAAGTGGTATTTTTGGCTGGTTGTTTACATATCAATGTCAAACAGAGTGAGCTACATTTTTATGAGAGTTTAAACACAATCTAAGAACCATTTGAATGGACACAGAGTCTTTGTGCATATGTCCACACCTTGCCATTAATTTTGGAGTAATTAATGGAATTTGTTTGATTCCCAGGCCTTCAAACAATTCCCTGAAAGCCTTTAGTTAAGCAGAAGAATAGAAAGAGTTGAGATGGTATGCAAAGCTACACACATGCCATCTTTTTTTTTTTTTTTTTTTTTTTTTAAATTGTTCAATCTGGTATATGTGAAGTAGAGAAGGAGTATGTAGGGAAAGAAAATGGAGTTTTTAAGAAATATAGAGTTTCTTTTTTTTTAACAAAAGTCTCTCATTTATATACCGAAATCAAAACATACATATTTGTGTAAATTAAAAAAAAAAAGAAAAAAAAAAAAATCCCTCCCCCCATAAACTCACGACAAAAATCTGATTATTGAATGTCCTGTTTGCTGGTTTGGACCTGACATCTCCATCTCTAACTGGACATTCATTTTGCCATCCTGTCACATGATTTAGTTCAATTTACCCTATACTAACTCACAGAACAAATTATGTAACATAACCTAAAGCAAAGCAAGGTCTTAAGGAATTGTGAAGAAAGTTGCTATTTCCTGTCATTAAGCATCTGCTATTTGGAGTGCTGTTGTTTATCTCCAAACCAGACATAAAGAGCTGGCTGATAATAGTTCCATCTGTCATGAAACTAGAGGAAAAGTTGCCACATTACAGAAATAACACATATTGCATAAATATACTTATTTGTTTCTTTCTGAAGCCTTAAAGAGTAAACAGGACAGTAGGTGAAACTTCTTTTTTCAGCTCTAGGGATGATCCTTAGAGTTAAATGTTGATCCTATGCTTATTGGACTCTAACTTCAGATTGTACTGCAGCATTTTAAAGATTAAAGGTCATCTAATCTGGCTCCTCTTTTGCAGTGTGCAACTGATTTTTTTTTTTTTTTTTTTGTATAATGACCACTCTTTTTGCTGAGTTAAGCAGGTCTTCTTTTGTAATTTTACTAAAATCATACTTTCTTGTTTTTAGGGAAGAACAAGAAAGTGTGTGCTTATTTTAGGCACAGAAAGCACTGACACATTTATTCTTTGCATTTTTAATTTTAATGTTGATGTTTAAATGCTTATCTTTAGATGATATCTGACAAACTAGTCTCTCTCAATATTCTCTTCTATCCATAAATCAAAAATTTTAAAACCTAAGAGAGTAAGTGTAAGGTGTGTATCACTCTGTAGTCAAATGATGCAGTTTTCTTTTTCTTTTTTTTTTTTTTCAGGGTGAGATTTTTTAGTATGCAGTCAGGCTTTTTTTAAAGCGCATTTAGGGTTGACAGTCATGGACACTTGTGCTAAAATTCATCTACCCTAACTGTAGACATGTAAAGTTAGATTACATAAGTCTGAGCTGCTCAGCTTAGTCCTCTTTTGCCAGTCAGATAAATTGTCCCCCTGAAGGTGCCTATTTTTCTCTACTGAATATAAAACTTAGAGATAAATCCCACCTCTGCAGTCAGAGATCAATCCTGAGCATGATCCATATACAGTGTCTATTGACAAATCTATTTTCCTTGTGGATGTCTCCTGTCTGTGGAGGTCACCTCAGCCCTTACTGTTGGAT
The DNA here is from genome assembly GCF_003343005.1 of Rhea americana. Lineage (NCBI taxonomy): Eukaryota > Metazoa > Chordata > Aves > Rheiformes > Rheidae > Rhea > Rhea americana. Next base: position 9,444,340 of record NW_028186423.1, read on the forward strand.
AAAAAAAGAATACCAGTACTGCCTGCAAAAACGAGATAAAACTTACCATTTTTGAGTGAGGGCTTTGACATGTACACACAAGCAGTCTATAGGAATACAAATCATTAAACATTTAGTTTAGATTCACTTTCTTTTTCATCTTTATGTTTTTTTTCCCCCTCTTATTCTGCTATTCAATACATTTTCCATTGTGGATAATTAAGATTTATCACTGGGAAAAATAATGAGTTTGTTTTGTTTTATTTCTGTTTTTACCTGTCTTGATGTAATATGTTAAAAATTCTGATACAGACTTTTCTATTTGTATTTTTGCTGCCATAGCTTATTCCATCCCTTCTGATGAAAATAAACTATATATATACCCACAAGTACTGAGGAAGCTGGCCAATGTCATTGCAAGGCCACTCTCCATCATCTTTGAAAGGTCATGGAGAACAAGAGAGGTGCCTGAGGACTGGAAGAAAACTAACACCACTCCAGCCTTCAAAAAGGGCAAGAAGGAGGACCCATGGAACTAAATCAGCCTCACCTCCATCCCTGAAAAGGTGATGGATCAGCTCTTCCTGGACACCATCTCCAGGCATATGAAAGATAAGGTGATCAGGAGTAGTGAGCATGGATTCACCTGGAATTGGAAATCCTGTTTAATCAATCTGATAGCCTTTCAGGATGGAATGACTGGCTGGGTAGATGATGGGAGAGCAGTAGATGTTGTCACCCTTTACTTCAGCAAGGCTTTTGACACTGTCTCATAACATCCTCCTAGATAAGCTCAGGTAGTGCGGGCTAAATGAGTGGACAGTGAGATGGACTGAGAACTGGCTGAATGGAAGATCTCAGGAGGTTGTGATCAGGATCACAGAGTCTAGTTGGAGGCCTGTAGCCAGCGGTGTCCCCCAGGCGTCCAGTCTTGTTCAACTTCTTCATCAATGACCTGGATGAGGGGACAGAGTGCCTCCTCAGCAAGTTTGCTGAGGATACCAAACTGGGAGGAGTGGCTGACACACCAGAGGGCTCTGCTGCCATTCAGAGAGACCTGGACAGGCTGGAGAGCTGGGTGGAGATGAACCTCCTGAGGTTCAACAAGGGCAAGTGCAGAGTGCTGCACCTAGGGAGGAATAACCCCAGGAATCAAGATAGGCTAGGAGCTGACCTGCTGGAAAGTGGCTCTGCAGGGAAGTACCTGAGAATACTGGCAAGTACCAAGATGACCATAAGCCAGCAATGTGTCCTTGTGGCCAAGAAAGCCAATTGTCTCCTGGGGTGCATGAGGAAGAGTGTTGCCAGCAGGTGGAGGGAGGTGATCCTGCCCCTCTCCTCAGCCCTGAGGAGGTCTCATCTGGAGTGCTGTGTCCATTTCTGGGCTCCCTAGGACAAGAGAGACATGGAGCTACTGGAGAGAGTCCAGCGTAGGGCTACTTTGACGATTAAGAAACTGAAGCATCTGTTATCAGGAAAGGCTCTGAGAGCTGAGCCTGGAGAAAAGAAGACTGAGGGGGGGATCTTATCAATGTGTGATTAATATCTGAAGAGAAGGTAGCAAGGGGATGCAGCCAGACTCTTTTCAAAGGTGAGAGTATGATGAGAGGCAATGGGCACAAACCAAAATATAGGAAGGTCTGTCTGAACATGAGGGGGAAACTTTACTGTGAGGGTGACAGAGCACTAGAACAGGTTGGCCAGAGAGGTTGTGGAGTCTCCTTCTATGGAGATTTTCAAAAGCCATCTGCACACAGTCCTAGGCAGTATGATCTAGGTGTTCCTGCTTGGGCAGCGGGGTTGGACTAGATGATCTCCAGAGGTCCCTTACAACCTTACTGATTCTGTGATTCTGTGATACAAGTAAGCAATATTCTTAATCTGTCTGTGCCTGCAAAAACTATATTGGTCAGTCATCACAGTCTGTTACTGCCCTACCTGATGCAACTACATTAAGGAAAATTTGAAGAGTAGACTGACTCTGAAGAAAAGAAGAGTCACTTCTGTTATTTCAATAAATAAAAGTCCTTTTTCTCTTTGTTTTCATTTTTCTACATCTTCAGTGCTGAATAATCCAAAGGAGAAAAAAAAATATCATGCCTTCCTTCAAAATCCCAAACTGAGTTACTGTATGTTAAGAATGGTGGCTGGATTGTTTTCAAATATTACTTGTGTACTGTGTAAAATATTTTAAAATACATTTAAACACATTCAAATATGGATCGCTAATGTTTGGGAAAAAAGTTCATTAGAAAAAAAGAATTGTGACCGAAACTTTGAGTTTACAAATTAACACCCTAAGATGTAGACGACAAAAAAAAAAAAAAAAAAAAAAAAAAAACTAAAGGAAAATGAGAAAAGTAGATGAAAAGAAAATTTAAACTTATTTTGCAAATAAGTGTGAGTTGATCTTAGTTTGCAAAGCAGCAGATAATTCAGTATTAATGTACTTAATATGAATTATTTGATACAGACACCTTATGATAAGCAAACAAATGAAAAGTTTATATTACCTCTTTAGAACAGAAGCAAACAACAACTCGACTCCAAATCTGTGGTGTAATCTAGCCAATGATTCTCTATGAAGTACTAATTGTATGTGGTAAATAGAAACATTGCCACTGGATTGAGGTAGCTTGGGTGAAATTTATTCAGGATCTTGAAGGATTTATGCACCACTTAAATTTGGTGTATAAAGTTAACAGGCATACAGATCACTGTGCCAGGTTCTTCAAAATGATGTCTAGTTTTATTAAATGTGTACTAATACCTGGCAACACACAAAGTCAAAATTTTGACACACTTTTTCAACTATTTTTTAAGTCTGACAATGCATTTTAGTTTTATTCTCTTCATTGTTATGGTAAGACATTGCTAAATTTTACTTTTAAGAGGGCAGTGCTCACTTCCAAGGAGGAAATTCAAAATGAATTTCACTGGAACATTTCAGCTGTATTCTTGAGATTTACTTCCTGCTAACCAATTTACACAAAACTGTGTATAAACAAAACTGTGTAGAGCTGTGTGTCTCTTTCTCCTCATATTAAGCTATACTGCATGACAGTGCAACATGTATTGGATTGAAAATGAWTTCATTTTTTCAGCCATTGAGTTGAAGGAATTAGCTTTTGCAAATGTCCTGTCAATTATGTCAAGATCACCATTCGCTAATTCCAAGGTTATTTAAAAAACATTCAAACAATCACTATTTCAGAGTAAAATATTCTACTAACAGAATAGTAGTGGCAAGATTCATAAACATCTACTTCTGTTGTTTTTAGTTTATGCTCCATTTAATATTAGAAACTGGAATGCATTTATTAGAAACACAGAGTTTCTACATTTAGTGAATACAGAATCTAATTTAGTCAAATTTATGATCTAGTTCTAAATAAATTGCAGAGATGGCCTATAAAGAAAAAATAGAATTTGAATATACTAATGACATATCAAGGCTTGCTAAAGAGTGCATATACAGATTAAAAAGTAATCAAGCATTAAAGTGTAGTAATATACACAGTTGAAAATCATTTATTTCCAATTCTTTGACTACATCTCTCAATACTTTGATGGTAGCAAGTATAGTTTCTATCTTGTCATAAGTCACAGTTTAGTGCTTAAATTGGTGAATGTTGCAAAAGAAGATAACWAAGCTGTAAAATCTCACTATATAATTAGCAAGGTTTCCATGAAGATGCTTATGGAAGTAATAGAAGAGAAAATTTGAAGTTGCATATACAGGACATGTTTCGAGAATAGAAGAAATGGCACAGTTCTGCTGTTGTTATCCTGGGAAAATGCAGCACATACTTGGTTGCCCAGATATTTATTTAGGTGAGACAAACAATTTAGAAAGAATAGAACGATTCTGTAGTCAATTGATATCTGTCAATATTTGACCACCTGCAGAGGATATTTATGCATATAAGAAGCTTTTATGATAAGTACCACTATCTTTGAAAGTTATAAACAAAGTCACCCTCTGAGGTCTACAATTTTTAATGATGAGGTGAAGGGCCAGTGTACAGAAAATACATCTGAAGTTGAGCATCCAAATTTGTACACAGGTGATATCATTTTCAGAGAGGAGTACTTCAATTTGCCATCACTTACAAAAAGCATATTGAAAATCTGGAATTTCCATACTTAAATTTGAATTCTAAGATATAACTGCATTCAGCAGTGGCTAAATTCAGTGGCTACCTCTCATTTCATTAGTGGTAGTAGTACAATCAAACTGAGTGAGAAGTACTGTTAAGTTTGAGAGGAACCAAGCCTAACATAGCTGTCACTAGTCATTCTGAGCATGATACAATCTGTTTAATTGAGGTGTAGCACCTACATCTAAATTGTAGGTGCTTAGCAAACTCTCCTAATGTAAGTGATTGCATAGTCAGTGGAGAAGGGACTTGAAGCACACTAGCAGACTTTGTTTCTCTAAGTTTAGATACATATTGAGTGATATTAGTGAATATTGGTAATAATAAAGCCGAGCTTTGGAAGGAAGTGAGAGTGTCATACTTGTTATAAACTACTGCTTGTGGTCTGGGGGTTGGGGAGAAACTTTACTTATATACATAATAAGGGAAGAAAAATGATAATTAGACATAATTTTTCCACCTCTTTCTAAAGTAGCCAGCACTGAAATGTTTCAGATTGAAGATTCTGGATTTTATTACACCTGCCTGAAAAACTTCAAGTGTTATAAGAAACATTGTTGCTATTTTTCACGCAAAATATTACCATTCCTACTGTTAAAAATGGTAAAAGTTTTCTTAGTGTTTTTTCAAGTGTTTCATTCACTCTGACTGACTGAAAGACCACATGAATTTTTCATAGCACTATTGAAAAAAATGGTCTCATTTAATAATACAATTTTAAATATAAGATTGACTCTGGATATATACATATTTGGCTTTTAATTTTTTGAACCTTTAACTATTCTATTGTGATTTTGGGGGGAGTATTTATATGCATTTTTGCATGCTTATTTTACAGCTAAGAAAACTGAAGTAGAAGACATAAAAAAGCTCATGGTAGGTAACAATTACCGTACATCAGTCCCCTCATAATAACTGTCCATATTTCTCCTAAAACATCTCCTAGTGAATGCAAAATAACTTATTTTTCATAAAATGAGAAAATAGGGGGAAAAAATACCTCACAAAGGGAAAATTGTTTCACATTTGTAGTGAAATTTATTTTTAATTAACAAATATCATCTATCTAGAGCAGGAGGCAAATTGATGCTACGATATACAGACTTTTTGCTATTTTTGCTACTCATAGTCAAAGGCTTTTTCATTTTTGTCTCACATTCCCATTAGTAGTAATGTTTAACAGTTTAAAAGAAAGTTCATTTATCCTGCCAATATTACTGCTACTAAGAAAAGAATCTATATTTGAGGATAACTCATAAGTTTTATTTAGATTAACTAAACTAGGTAAAAATATTAGACAGTAACCAAGCCATTTCCAAGAAGATTATAAAAGTAATCACTCGTATGATTTCTGGTACAGTTGTAACATCCACACAATTTAAAACATAGGCTTAAGCTTTCTTGAAGATTTTTGGTTTTAATATTCAGTTTTAATATTCACATGTAAACTGTGGGAAAAATTTTTAAACACTTAGATAGTTTGCAGACTTTTTTTTTTTTTTTAGAAATTATTTGGCAGCTAGTTACTGCTCATTTTGTGTATTTGTTTTATAACTTCTTCCACTAACACTTCAATTTGATGCAGATACTTTGACAAGTCCCACAAAAAGATGTGTTGTGAGCTGAGAGCCTCAGCAAGCTCTCCCAAAACGAACACAAATGGACTTTCCTTAAATGCTCCGGCCTTATTTTTTTCTGGTTGTTCCTATTTTACCATGACTGCCTTCTTTAACTTACCACTTGCAAATCCCTGCTGAAAACAGTGTTTATTACCTTTGCTCAAAAATACAAGAATAATGGAACAAAGCCTGCCTTACTGAGAGCTTTACATAAATTTTGGATGTCTAACTTTAGATAACTTTAGGTTAATGGGAAGGAGCTGCTTAATCTGCCCAAAATCACTTTTTTTTTTTTTTTTTTGAATTTAAATATAACTAATAACTTCTGAAAACCCACAGAACTACTGAGTTAGTACCTTCCTCTCTGTATTATCTCTAAAAAGAATCTATATGCTTCCAAAAGATGATTCATGCACTCATGATTATAACTGCCTGATTTTCTGGGAATATAAACACCAAATGGAGTGTGATGAAGGGTAGAGTGTGGACCCATAGCACAGTAGGGCAAACTTATCCAGGAAATTAGGATTCTGATGAACATTTTATGAATATTCTCCTCTAGGTTTTGTTGCCTTCCTATTCTCATAAGTTATCCCCAAGAGTTACAATTTAGTTCAGAAATTTTTTTTTCTATTTTCTTTTTCAAAATAATTGGTCTTAATGTAGCCTAAGAAACTACTGGACAGTCCATGTTTTGTTGCATTTTGAGTTAAAATATTCTTTTTGACCTAAACTCGTAAGTTTCCTGTGCCTCTCACTAGCTGCCTCGTTCAGTTGGCTCTCATTTTGGTAATTTGTAGTAGATTTCCATCATGTTAGAAGTCCTGTTGCTTTCCCCTGATATCATTTCCTACAACCTTTCAGCAGGTTTAGTCCTATTTACTTTCCAGACCTCAGAGCAATTATTTCCAATGATATTCAGTGATTCCTCCTTTTCCCATTGCTGTATCATCTGGAACAATAAATAAGTTTGTATTTGTATTCCAATCATGTGAGGTATCCCATTTCCATCACAATCAATTTACACAATTCTCAGCTCTTCTCATTTATTTGGCATGTTTCCTGGAGTAATATATAGACATAAAAAAGGTATTTGTGAAATCTGTCTTTTATCCTCCTTTTTGTCTTTTAAAGGACCGTATTATGAACAATTCTGTTCTCCACAGGCTCAGGCTCTTTGGAGTTTTTTGTAGTTTATATTTATCTGTGGGCTTTTCCTAACACTTTTTATTATTTTAAAAGCCTATCTTCCTTAGATAGCAAGGCATTACCAAAAACGTCTTCTATTTTCACTATGAGATGGAATCTGTTTTTGTCCATAATCAGAAAGCCAAAATGTTCCTGGCTGAAGGTGAAAAAGTTTTCAATATTTACTAGCCCATTCTTCTCTGAGTAGAACCCTCAACTAGGCAGTTTAAACATAGCTTAAGTTTCAGATTAATTAACCTATATCCCTAGATTTATATAGTAACTTTTGATTCTTTCTAAATGATTCCAAGGTCAATGCTCTCAGACTTAATATGGTCTAGAAAATAAGGTTGTCCATTTTCCAGAAAAATATTTTAATGGCTGGATTATTGTGGAGAAAAAAAAGTGCATCATCAGCACTGCTTTTGATCTTATTTAAATTTCTGACCACAAATAACTTTTGTCAGGGAATTGCCTGAAGTTCAGATCTGTCCCCTTTATCTTTCTCAAAAAAGTTGTAAGGAAAAAAAAATCCCTAAGGACAGGTCTTTCCTGACATTCATAGGTAACTAAATGTAAACAGGTAAAACCCAGGCTAAGCAGCACAGTGTGCGTGTGTGTGTGCATGTCAAAATAAGTTAAGACACTCTTTGAGCAACTTAGTGGATTTGGCCTGCCTAAGCCCCAATCTCCGCAAGATACAGACAGACCTCTCCGATATTAATTTCACAAGTGCCAGAAGGTATTTCCTGTCACAGGAATTCAACTGTGTTTAATATCACAGAATTACAGAATGGTTGAGGTTGGAAGAGACTTCTGGAGATCATTTAGCTAATCCCACTGTCCAAGCAGGGTCACCTACAGCAAGCTGCCTAGGACCCTGTCCAGATAGCTTTCGATCATCTCCAGGGAAGGAGACTCCACAACCTCTCTGGCCAACCTGTTCCAGTGCTCTATCACCCTCATAGTAAAGAAGTTTTTCCTCATGTTCAGACAGAACTTCCTGTGTTTCAGTTTGTGCCCATTGCCTTTCATCCTGCTCACACCACTGAAAAGATTCTGGCTCCATCCTCTTGACATTGATAAAATCCCTTGTTAGTCTTCTCTTCTCTAAGCTAAACAGGTCCAGCTCTCACTGCCTTTCCTCATAAGAGCGATGCCTCAGTCCCTTAATCATCCTAATAGCCCTAAAATTGTTCTGAACGGACCCTGGCATAGCTTTGTCTCAGGCCAGCTAGCCCTTTAGAAATGTTTAAGCTTGGTTTGGAAACTGGTGATTTTCTTTTTCCAACAGGTTATTTCATCACCATTTCATGAGGTACTGGGAAGATAAGAGAGTTTAATCACATGAAAGTGGGCTGTTCCATGCCAGCTGGCCTCCACACAGAGAACAGTCCCTAGCACATTTAGTTTGTTAATACAGACATAGCCACTACATGCTATGCTTTCTTTGAAAACTTAATTGAAGAAAAGAGTACTTTACAAAGCAGTGCCACAGATAAACCACAAACAGTAGTCACCCAAAGAATTTTAAAATATGGCATTAAAAAAAAAAAAAAAAAAGAATTGTAATGAACAATGCCTCTGTTACTGTTGATTTGGGCTTTTGTGCTACTTTTCTTTAAGAGAGAATGGTTAGGACAGGTGAAATCATCTAGAGAAATTGCTTCTTCCTTGGTAAACATGTAGGCATGCTGCAGGAGACAAATTCCAGAGCCTGAAGGATAGCAAACACACAAAATACAATGACTGGGAAATGAAGTTCTCTCAGTAGCACCGGGCAGTCTGAAGTAGCAGCAGAACAGAGGCTGAAAGAGAATAACAGGAAAAAAGACACAGTTCCAGCTATCAGGGAACTGGAAAGAGAAGGTAACGAAGGACCGGAGTCTTCTCTGGGCAGAGTTTTCTGTAAGCTAGATACAGCTGAGTTTACTGAAGTCAAGTCTTAAACCAGGACCTACTTAGTAAGGACACAATAGGCAGAGAAATTTTTTTCATATATATATATATATATATATATATTTGACCTGGTCTAGTCAAGCTTTCTCTCATTAAAGACTTTTTTTTCCTAAGTAAATATGCTAATTAAACTTTATTTTTTTATATTGTCATTATTTTTTTTTGGGGGGGGGTTTAGTTTAAATGCCTTTTGGTGTTTTTTTGAGAAATTTACTGTAAGAAGAACTAGTTAAACCCCCTGAAAAATCTAGTTGATCCAAGATCTTTTTATTTATTCATTTATAGAAGAGTGTAAAGTAAGGCTGGAAAGGAATTCATGGGGGGCCATCTAATCTATCCCCTACCCAAAGCTAAGATCTATAACTTAACCATTTCTGATTTTTTTTTTTTAACTTTACTGCTAACAATGCAGATCTCACAATTTTCCTGGACAATCTATTGCAAGTTCTTAAATATCTTTATCTTTAAAATATCCTTTCTGTAAAGTCTCTTGTAGGACATTTTAACTTATTGCTTCTCAGTCTACCCACAGATGGCACAAAAAAAAMCAGGATTTTTTTTCTTCTATTTACATGTATCTTTTATTTGTTTGAAAGTATGTTTTGTTTCTATTCAGCCTTGTAATTACTGCCATAAACAAACCTTATTTTTTTCCTCAGATACTCCACTTGTTAAACTTTTATGATCATGTTTGCTACTCTTATTTAAAACCTTTTCAGTTGCTCTACATGCCAGAAATGAACAGTATTCTACACCAAATAATGTCTTCTAAATGACAGCCATCTGTTTATATATATCTGTATATACTCTGTGCTCACTTTTTATAAATTCTCTCTGCATTAGTAAATGGTAGAAATTTAAGGGCTTATTCTTCCCTTTTTTTCTTTTAAAGGAAAGGTAATGCTATCACTGGCTCAAATTATTCCAGATGTTGAACATTTAAGAAAGTACTAAATATTGTAGACTTATGATAAAATTGTGAGAATAGAATGTTAAATATATCAAACTAGTCCAGTAGCAGTAAAAGAAATGCTACTACAAGTATATTAGGAAAATATCTAATTTTAAATAAGCTGATTACAGCAATTATTTTTTCTATGCTTAAGTTAAAATAGAGTCTGAAAATGTCATCTGTAGAAATTCTTACAGAGGCAATAAAGCAATATTTTTATACTAAAGACTCTTCTTTGAAATGGTTATGACACTATCACAATCCTTTAAGATGATACCAGTCTATAGGACAGCAAAGACAGAAAAAAATTGTTAAATTAAACTTGTCAGCTTATTTCCCAACATATTTCTGTGTAGAGACTATTTTCCTTAAAAAGCTCACTTCAATGAGTTGATGGTAAAATGCTAGAGTAGATTTTTACTATGAAAATAAACAAGAAACAATTTTCTGAAGGTAAAATGCTATGATCTTCAATTGAATTTTAACTCCTCTAATCCTTTCCAATTTATTTACAGACTTAATAAAGAAAGCTAAACAGATGAGTCATGGAGTGCAATACTGAATTCAATACTGTGTTATGTTGATCAATGTTATAATTTATTTAATGCAATTAAACTTCTTTTGTGATTCTTTTGGACTGCACAATGTTCCTTTAAGCTGACTTGCTGTTCATTTAATTATTGTAGGGAGATAGACATTTGAATTAAATAAAATCCAAATACTTTGACACATGGTGGGCATTTAACAGCTGCTAATGTGAAACACTAAATTGAACTGAATCTAAGCAAGAGTCTTAGAAATCTACCCCAAATGAAATTGCTTTCATTAACGCTTCTACAGCTATCCTTATTTTTCCTCCCCCAAAAGAATCTTTCATGGGAAAACCTTCTGAGGCAACTAGGATTCAATCTTTTGGGTATGTGATAGTGGACAAAACATTACCCTCATGCACAGAATTTTTCAATATGTTTTTCATGCATTGTTACTACCCATATTATTGTTCTTCTTGAGGAGCATTTTGCTTCAACAGAACTTGAAACAAATTAGTCTTTTAACAAAAAACATCTTCTAACTTGAATTATTGCAAAGAGCAGCACAAAGCTATGACCCAGTTGAGCAGAACCTAAAAGGAAAAGACAAGACAAAACAGGTTAAAAATTGTTTAAAAAACCAATCTTTTGATTTAGAGGGGCAATTAATTGCTTTTGAACATTGGAATTGACTATATTAAATATATGGCTGTAATTCTTGCAATTTAGAGGGATTGTTTTTTTTTTCAGCAGAAATTTTATGGGGATATGCAGATCCCTTAATTCTCAGTGCTTCATCTACTGGATGGGTGAACAAGACAGAAGGAAAAGTTTAGTATAGTTTATTTCAATTTCTAAAAAGATGATATGACAGAATTTAAAAATGAAAAGGAAGATAAACTAAACCAAAGAGGAAATTTATTTCTAATAATATCTTGAAATAATCTCTAATAATTGAAAGTAATACTTAGCATCCACAATCTGTTAATGTGATAAAAGTTGAAGCACCAAACTGCTTACTAATGTTACATTTACTCAATTTTTTAAAAAATTACCTAACCATTGTAACTATTCATATAACTATCTGAGTATTCATAATATCATTATTAATGTTTTGTTCTTCATTCTTCTGGTTTCACTGTATTATTTTTCAATATTCGTAAGAGCAGTATGAAGTACAGCTGTATTTCTTTCTTAGTGAAACCTGTTCCACTAATGTTAGTATTTTGATTTTTATATGGTCATATATATATATCATTAAAAAAAGTTAAATATTACATATATGTATCACACAGACCACTATTTTCTAAGTAAAATCATTTAATTTGTATGCTATCTACCAGAATAAATATTTTATTTAGACACTGAACTGAATCAGATTTTTAAAATAAAGGAGACATGCAATTTTCTGTGGCTCCTCTGTGTCTCTTCAATATGATTCCAACTGAAACAAATCCATAGGGAGTTCACAAAATCTCAGAGCAATTTGACAGTCAGAATGGGAGTACAAACCTGATAATCTGACTTCCCTCCCTACCTCTGATCCATAATATCAGAAATAGCTGAGCTGCATATTAACTGTACATGTATCTTATCTTATATATCATCTCTTGATTTATTACCAAACTTTATCTTGAACATTTTTATCACAATGAAATTGTCAAGGGTGTACTAACTGAGTTACTCTGTCACTTCAGAACAACATTGGAAATGCAAAATTATGCTCTTCAGCAGTTTCTCAGTCTTTCTTTTTTCATAAGGCTAAACTGTTTAATGTAAATTTGCAAGAAGTTCTTAAGTCCATATGAGTTGGTGATTTTGATCTTTGCATGAGATGACAACGATTTTTTTTTTCTCTAATTTAAAAATATGTTGCCAAAACTCTGTCAAGGTAAATTGAAAGAGTATCCTATGAGGTTTTCTTAAATTTGATTGCTGCAATTGAGAAACCATAAAACTCTCATGGTGTGTTCTCTTTATTCATGCACAGAAGTGAATAGGAAACAACTCATTTCTGCATTGCCTGTTATGTACAGACAATTGGAAAGATTTGATTGTTATTTTCCTGAATAATTTTCTCATCAATAAAAACACGTAATAGGTGCACAATTTATCTTCTCTTTTTAAAAAGATGAAAAAAAAATCAATTACTAAGCCAGGCTAAACTTTATGATATGCTAAAGAAAACACTTAGAAAAGCATTTTTAATTCCAATATCAATATTCATTAAAGTTTTATACAGTCTACCTAAGGAGTAATCATACTGGACTATGTGATGGTTTTTCACCTCCTTTTTCCTTTTATTTGAGCATCCCATAATACATTTTAGTGCTCTTTCAGTCAAAAAAATGGAAGTACCAGAGTAAAGAGATATATACAAACATTGTTGACAGAATGATTAAAAGATGTCCTAACCTAGCAGGCAGCTCGGGTAGAACACAGGACCAGTCAGGATTGCTTCCTTCCCCTCATCTACCCTCTGATTCTGGCTCTTTTGATTAAAGTGTCCTTGTCGCAGAGGTCAGTTTAATTCTATCACATCCGAATATTCTTGGTAAAGTATGTTGCACATGTGCAGACTGCATGCTCGTTTGTCACATTATTGCTTGCTGTCACTTTTGAAGGTAGGTGTCTGTTTGAAGAATGTGCAGTGGCTGCCAGGTCAGGGTATTTGCATAAAGCTCTCAAGGGACCTTCTCAAGACACAGTGTTGGGGGTGCTGCTCCTGCCTGTGTTTACACAAAGCATACAGGGCTCAGCTGCTGGAAATTGATGTTGTCATGCCTGTACCTTATTTAAAATAATAATAATAGCTTAGCAAAACAGTAATGAATTGAACGTAAAACTTCAATTTCCCAGTCTGCTGGTTATTTCTTTCTCTCTGACTGGAGTAGCTTTGCTCTGCTGACAGGTACTGTTTGGCTTTTGGATCACAAATGGCTATATATTGAAGGTATTTTGGTTTCTGTTATGGTTAACCAAATAATTCTACCCTTCAAGAATGTAAAAAGTGGTGCAAAATAAACCATTGATTTAATTGCATATAAAGTATTACATGATTATTACAAAGACCGGCAAGTATGCAGAAAATCATGTGAGAGAGTGATAGCATACTTAAGTAAAAATAGTAATATTTTGCATATGACTTGTAGGGATTAAAAGGGTATTTTTAAAACCTGTAAAATATATATGGAAGGACAACTACCTTTAATTTGCGAAACTGCCTGCAAGATGAAGATGTATATATTTCAAAACTTGTTCATTGCCACAATTTGTATAGTTTTGTAGCAATATACAAGCTCTTGTCATGCTTTCTGCAGCTGAGAAAGCCTGGGGAAGAGAAGACTGAGGGGGGATCTGATCAATGTGGATAAGTCCCTGAAGGGAGGGTGTCAAGGGGACAGGGACAAACTCTTTTTAGTTGTCCCGTGTGACAGGACAAGAGGTAATGGGCAGAAGCTGAAGCACAGGAAGTTCTGCCTGAGCGTGAGGGGGAATTTCTTCCCTGTGAGAGTGACGGAGCACTGGCACAGGTTGCCCAGAGAGGTTGTGGAGTCTCCTTCTCTGGAGATCTTCAAGGCCCGCCTGGATGCAACCCTGTCTACCATGCTGTAGGTGACCCTGCTTGAGCAGGGAAGTTGGACTAGATGATCTCTAGAGGTCCCTTCCAACCTTACCGATTCTATGATTCTATGATAAACAAATACAAGCTTCCAGTGAAGGTACCAGTAAATAAAAGATTAATTTCACGTAGAATAACATTTTTATTCATCAGATGTGAAAACAAAAATCAGAGCTATCACTAAGCATCTATGGCTTACTGTAAGTCAAGTGTCTCCATTCCCAGACTGGTAGACAGAGCTTCACAAAAGCTTAAAAACTAGCATCTTGTTGACAGAAGGGTAAAAGCTACCTGACTCTCATCACTATCTTACAAAAGTTACCCCTAAAAATAAATAAATGAACCATTTAAAGATCTTGTTGGGTGGGAAAAAAAGTATTAATTCCTTTTTCTAGATATTCAAGTGACAAATGAAAAATATTGAAATGACTTGTCCTGTGATATATCATATATCGTATCTCTAGAGTTGCAAGATAACGCTTTAAGTCCTTACAGTGTGTTATTCCTAGATCATAGTGCTGTTTCAGGCAAAACAGTCTCAATTCAAGACATTTTATTCAGCTGAATTTATTGACAATTAACACCAACTTCTGATCTCTGATTTGGGTAGTAGGAAAAAAGAACGTAAACCATCAAACACTTAACCAAGGGCCTTTCTTCTCGCTTCTCCACGCTCAGCTTCAGCCTGATGCCTCTCCTCCCCCTTTCCTCATCTTCTTCCTCATCTCTTTCTTGTGCCCAGGGTTACACTTAGCTGGTCCCAGTTTCCCCGGGTGTCCTCCTTGCACCGCTGTGGCAGTTGCGCTCCCAGCCCTGCCGGGGCGGCTACAACCGGCTGCGACCGGCCCGGGGCGGTTCGCAGCTGCCTAACGGGCACCTGCGGCTGCCGACACCAGCCCTCACCCTGCGCCCAGGAGGAGAGTGTAACAGACACTTCATTTTTCTCAGCTTGTTAGTGCATTTCCTTATACCTATACTTAGAAGGTACCTCAAGGTAGCTACTTGTGACTGCATAGAAGAGCGACACACACCATCTAGGGACTCGCCTAAGTGTGAATGTTTTTAATACATAATCTCCCTGAATGGTGGATCTAAGAACAACAGGATAGAGAAGCTTCCCTAAGCTTCTCAGCCTCAGTTTTAAAAGGCTACCTTGTAGAAACAAAGTTTGGGTTGGGTTGGGCTGGGCTGGGTTGGGTTGGGTTTCCCCCATTTAGACTCTGTAGCCATGTTCTTGTTCCAAAATTTATTGACCCATGGGCATTCATCAATATGCAGAATTTTGTAGAGATCAGCATCTTTACTGCAGACGTTGAAAACTCCACAGCTTGGTGGAGTGATAAAAATGAATGTTTTTCAGATTACTTCAGAACTAATTCCCAAACTATTGTAGATCAGGAATGATCCCCAAATTACATTTTCCAATATCCTGTTCTCAAGTCTTTTCAGTAAAATCTTCAGCTCCCCTGTTGCTTTGGTATATTGGAACAGAGTCAGTGTATCTGTTACCTTCAGGATTTAGGTAGTAATCTGAAATGTGAATACCTGAAAGATAGCTGCTTAGTATCTGCGACTAATGTTGGTCACTTCTATCTGAAAAATAAGGAGGCTCAGGTTGTTTATATGAAATAGGCTTATATGTAAGGATGATTTCTCATTCTTCTCTTCAGCTTAAGCAGAAGGGGGGGGTCACGACATGCAATCAATTTCTTCAGTTTGCTGAGGGCAGTCGCTGCTCAATCTTTCTACCTCTCATTTTCTCATTCTAAGTGATGAATATAACACATCTGCTTGCCTTAGAGCCTTTATAATGAACCTCCCCTTCACTGATATGAAACTTGAATAGTTGAATTTTGTTCAGGGAGCTCTGTGTAGAGGAAGGAGTACAGTGATAAACTTATGTGCTCGTAGGTTCTCCTAGGACTTCCTCTTTTTTCGTCTAAGAATTGAAATATTGGACTATCTTTTGCTATTCCTCTTCATGTGTTTCACATATCAGACTGGTAAGCAGACTCTTCACAACACCCCCAGAGTACACAATATACTTCATAAGTGGGATGAAGCCCCCCAAAACTTTATAAATTGAACATAACTTTATGAAATCATAAAGTAGTTCAAATGATGCATATAGCTCAAACTGTATTCTGTGCAACTCTATTTCATTACTGTTGCTCTACAAGCTGTTAAGTAGTAGTTTCAGAGAACTGCAAACTATCTTTTCCCTATTTTAATAATTGTAGGTAGTGTATGAGAATAATTTTAACCAGTAAGAAAGTTATATTCTGTATTGAATAGTTCTGCTTCAATTTATGACCTGTTTTTTTGTTTTTGTTTTTTTTGTGTGTGTGTGTGTTTTTTTTAAGTGCATTCAACATGGTTTAGACAAAAATGGGTTAGTTTGGTACTAACAATAAATGATTACAAGGCTATAAAATAGAGGTGTATTTTACACACACAAATACCCAGTACATAAGAGGAAGTTCAGCTGGCCTACTCTTGACTAATACTGAATGTTAGTAAACTTGCTGAATGTTTAAGCTAATATTAACCAAACCAATAGGCTGAATGTAAATATAAGGTTGGTATCTTACATCACAGTCTCTGCATTCCCATGTTAGAAGCTTTCTCCAACATAGTAAATTTTTGTCCCATTAAAATGATACATATTTTTACACATAAAATTTCCCTGATTAAAAATTAAATCCTTTTCAATTACAGTCATAGATTGTAGCAGTAAAATGTAACATGAAGGAAAGGGCAATTAAAACTGTAGTTAACATTTGCGTAAATCAAAAGTTGGTAGTGAAGCAAATATAATGAGCTAGTCAAACTGTGACTCAGTCAGATTTGTTAAAAATCTTGTAGACATATATTTGCACAGAAACTAGACAAGAAAATGGTTTCCTTTAATTTGTTTTTTTGGACCAAATACTGGGATCACTTTTGAAGTACTGTAGTCAACCTGATTTACCTACACATAAATATTATATGTGACATTTCAGCCTGTGAGAATTACAGAGTGATGGTCTTTGTACCTGGTTGCAGTAGTACAGACATTCAGCCATCAAATCACTTATCCTTATCTTGGGAGACAGATCATCTGTATTTAAAATCTAAGGAATTAGCCACACAACAGCTCTTGAGAGAGCTCACCTGAATCTGTACCTCATAAGTGTTGTGATCAATAAGAAAATTTGATTTTCATAGAAAATTTAGGCTTTTAACCAAACCCAAGAGAATTTATCTCTTCAAACACCAAAGGTAATTTTTTATAGCTATCTTCTGTGCTTCTAATCTCATATTTGCATGTGAATCAGAATAATTTTCATACAGAACTAGTATTTTCATATCTCTTCAACAATTTTGAGGATTCCATAGTGTACCTATATAGTCTTCTGCTGTGTGACTTTTTCATTCTCTTCTAATATCAATCAATGTAAAAGTTTGTGTGACTTTTGTCTTTTCCCTTTTAAGACTAGAAATCTGAATGGATGATGTAATGCTACAGACGTGGCACTAGAAATGTTCCAAGGAGAGGAAAAAAATCAATGGTAATGGTGCAGTACATGCAAAAGGCAATGTGCATCTCGAGAATTAATGTAATGAAAGGAAAATGCATTTTAGATGCTTGCAAAACTCAAAGATTTTGATGAACTCAACTTAGTACAACTAACAATTACCATTCCAGAATTCAGATACAATTGAAATCACAACTATGAGCTCAGAGTTTTTTAAACCCAGTTATCAAATTGGACGCATTACTTTAACATTGCTAATCAATAATTAGAACACTTCTTGTAAATAAATATATTCTCTAAGGCAAGGGTGGAGGAGATAAATTAGTATAATAAATATGTCATTAAATTTCCCTGGACCTATACGGAAAGATTTCAAACATGTTGAGAGAAGGAATAAAACTAAGGAGGGAAGGGAAAAGGGAAATATCAAATATACTGATAGCTCACTACAGTTAGAGTGTTCTACACCAATTAGATATGATTCCTAAATAATTTGTTGTTTATTTTGACAAGGACAATGCAATAAATCAAATCTATTGACATCTGTAAACTATTTTTCTCTAGAGGCATTTTACATATGTAAGTCTCTCTTTGATGCCAAAAGATGTTTAAAAGTAACCAAAAAATGGAGATAAATTAAAAGCTATGATACCTCTAAATTTGAGTCACAAACACTGGCAATTCTTACTGTGGCAATTTTAATAATAGTGTTGCCACTACCCATTTGGTGGAGGATACTGTTACTTTGGTAAGAACAGAAGAAGTGAATGTTTGCCTGCTCCTCAGCTTCTGTAATTCACAGGATGAGTAAGCATTTAGTAGACTTTAATATACACTTTCACCAGCTTCTTTGACTAATATACTGCTTCATGTACTAAATATGAACAGTATGTGTTTTTACTTTCCCTCTGCAGGATGGTAACCTGAGATAGAGGAGGAAGTGAACTATTGGGAGCAATAACAATTTATTATTAAGCTATGTTATTATATATTAAAGCTAAATATTCCCAGATTTTATGTGTTAGAGCCCAGAGTTAGGTTTTGTGAAATAAACATCTAAAGATTCTTTTAGATATATAATTAAGAACAGGGAAGAAGTGGGTTGCTAGGTCATGAGGAACAAATTACTTGGATAAATTCCCAAATTAAATTAATGCATTCCAAATAATCAGTAGGAGCAAAAGCATCAGGTTAAAGGCAGGATAGCTAAAGAGAAGAGACAAGAAAAAAATAAGAGACCATGGCTAAAGTGGAAAGAAAACAAATGTAAATTTAGTATAGAGAGTCAAGGAGCAATTTGTTCCTGTTGCAGACTCCTGCATTTGAGGGAGTTAACTTATGTGACTCTTTATCCTATGAACAGAACCCTGTGAACAGAACAGGAAGAACAGTTTTCATTTTAACCTACCCAGAAAGAGTAGTGCTTTCCCACAGTAATTCTTTGTATGTATGTCACTATATAATGAAGATATGAGGTTGACAAGAAACTTCAGTTGCAAGGGGAGAAATAACATCATTGAATAAGTGCAGATAGTTTTTCACAGTGGACATTATTTTAAATTCAAGGCACAAAATTGTCCCCAGACTAGTGGGACAATAGAAGATATGGACAAATATAGAGGAAAAATGCATTTTCTAGGAAAGTATAAAAGGTGCAACACTGACTTTGAATATTTTATAGGGATATTGAGGTGGCATTAAAATACCAATAACAAATCCCTGGAAATCATAGTAAGAATTCCTGCTAAATGCTGGAAGTTGGATACATTGGAAAACTATAAAAATACAAATGTCTTAATAGATCACAGGATGCCTAGCACAAATTTCTAAAAGTTAGGTGATTTTAGTAAATATGGACTTTTTGATGTCATTATACTAGCCCATGACAAAAGTTCATCTAAAGTACTTTGTACATCTTTTGACATACATGGTAAAGAATGATAAATTCAAATTAGAACAAATGAATTGTTGTTAGGATGATCAGTGGAAAGAAGATTCTATTTCAAAAGAAGAGATAGAAAGATCTGGGCTTGTTCTGCTAATTAAAACAAAAACTGAGAGTGGATATGACTGCTTTCTGTAAATATATCTGGGTGGTAACTTCCAAAGACATGGACAAACTATTTAGCTAACAGATTATGTTGGAATAAGTATAGACAGGTATAAAATAACATGAATACTTTTAGACAGGGAATCAGAAGAAGGTTCCTAATTATCAAATGAGATAGATTTGAGGATAGAATTACAGCTAAAGGACTAAATGAACAATAATTTCAAACTGAAACTACTTCAGCTTATTAAGGAATTCAGTAATTTTGAGCATCCCTCCCTGTCCTATATTCCTGTCTTCCATCATCTTCATTTCCCACCTTTTTGCAAGTCCTTCTAAAAGCCACTCATAAAGAATGCAAGTTTATATATTTACAGCATGACACTATAAAATATCACCCTAGAAAGTAAATAATTAAAAAGGGAAATATAATATTGGAATGCATGCATTTTTGTAAATGTTTTGTGTGATCAGTTGTCACTTCAATTTCCATTCTTACAACATGCATCTTCTTTTCGTAGTGACAGACAGCAATGACGGGATTAATTTTACAAAGTTTAAATACTAACTCTTTAGCTCATCATCCTAAATTTACTTTATATCAATGGAAAGGATCAGACATTTTCTAGAAGATAATTCATCTTATTCTAAAGTAGACATCTAAAACAGGTGAGATGAATCACACACAAAAAGCGCATATTTCTCTTCATTGACTATCACATGAGTCTAGGGTGCCCAGCTCAGATATAAATAGTTATAGTATTGATGTGTGTACATTTAGGTGAGCTTTACATTAGATGATTACTTTGAATTCTATTTTACAACTTTAATATATTAAACAATTGAGAAATTCTACCATAACCAGAAGTCACCACCATTGGAATTAATAAAGTTTATAGAATGCAAATTACACAAGCTGAAGAAAGCTATTTCACCACCAGCCCAGTGCAGAACTATAGATTTCTGCTGGAGCACTGCCTGTGAAATATAATACTTCTGTAATCATAACCTGTAGAAATATGGGAATCTGCTTTCAATGAAACTTATTTATTTATTTATTTATTTATTTGTATGTGTGAAGGTGAGGACGATATTTGCAATTCTTAACGCAGGCAGACTGCCATTTTCCAAGTTTGGTTACTGCTATCTACCACTGTGAATAGTTCTACTTAGGATATAAACCCTTAAGAAGAGCTGAAAATTGAAATTCACTGGTTTTAGTTATAACATTTCACTATTTACAGTTAAAGAAATCTTTTAAAAAATATTCTCTTTTTTGTAAGAAAAAATATAGTAAGGTTAAATATTAAATATGAAACATATAACAAATATGCATGGCCCTTCTAAGTTATAGTGAATTTGTACATTAACAGGATTTATTTGCATTCAGCAATTGAGAAAATGTCTCATTCTGTAAGTTTGAGAAAAGGAGGACACAGGAAAGGTGATAGGATAATTGCTACTAGTTATGGCTTATATAGATAGTTGATATTAACAAATCCAAGAGCATAACAGTAAGTAGCTTGTCTGAGATAACTGATGTTTAGAGAGGTCCAAGTAATTCCTGAGATGAAGATGAAGAATTTGCTCACAGATAAAAGATGTGAAGAATCATAGAAATACAGAATCAGTAAGGTTGGAAGGGACCTCTGGAGACATCTAGTCCAGCCCCCCTGCTCATCAGGGTCACCTACAGCATGTCAGACAGGGATGCATCCAGGCGGGCCTTGAAGATCTCCAGAGAAGGAGACTCCACAACCTCTCTAGGCAACCTGGTCCAGGGCTCCGTCACTCTCACAGGGAAGAAATTCCCCCTCACGCTCAGGCAGAACTKCCTGTGCTTCAATTTCTGCCCATTGCCTCTTGTCCTGTCACACGGGGCAACTAAAAAGAGTTTGTCCCCATCCCCCTGACACCCTCCCTTCAGGTACTTATCCACATTGATCAGATCCCCCCTCAGTCTTCTCTTCCCCAGGCTGAACAGGCCCAGCTCTCRCAGCCGTTCCTCATAGGGCAAATGCTCCAGCCCTCTGATCATCTTCATAGCCTTACTCTGGACTCTCTCCAGTAGCTCCATGTCTCTCTTATCCTGGAGAGCCCAGAGCTGGACACAGTACTCCACATGAGGCTTCCCCAGGGCTGAGGAGAGGGGCAGGATCACCTCCCTCCACCTGCTGGCAA
Source organism: Rhea americana (assembly GCF_003343005.1). Taxonomy (NCBI): domain Eukaryota; kingdom Metazoa; phylum Chordata; class Aves; order Rheiformes; family Rheidae; genus Rhea; species Rhea americana. The sequence continues at coordinate 9,466,098 of NW_028186423.1, forward strand.
CACTCTTCCTAATGCACCCCAGGAGACCACTGGCTTTCTTGGCCACAAGGGCACATTGCTGACTCATGGTCAATCTGTCATCCACCAGCACTCCCAGGTCTTTCTCTGCAGAGCTGCTCTCCAGAAGGTCAGCCCCCAGCTTGTACTGGTGCCTAGGGTTATTCCTCTCTAGGTACAGGACTCTGCACTTGCCCTTGTTGAACCTCAGGAGGTTCCTCTCCACCCAACTCTCCAGCCTGTCCAGGTCTCTCTGAATGGCAGCACAGCCCTCAGGTGTATCAGCCACTCCTCCCAGCTTGGTATCATCAGTAAACTTGCTGAGGAGGCACTCTGTCCCCTCATCCAGGTCACTGATGAAGAAGTTGAACAGGATGGGACCCAATACTGAGCCCTGGGGGATGTCACTAGCCACAGGCCTCCAACTAGACTCCACACCACTGATGATGACCCCCTGAGAGAAGAGCATGATTTGACTGATCTTGCAAATATAACAAGGAAGATGCCTTTGTGTAATGTGCCTACATGATGAACATTTAGGGATACTCTATTACCATCTGGAGGATTTATTTGAAAGATTCCTCCTCCTCCTCCCTCACCATACTCTTACCCCCCCACATACCTTGGGATTATTTTAAATTTCTATCTCCTTCAAACTGGAATCAGTTTGATTTTCCATATCACTTCAGCTGTCAGAACAGAGCACTCTACATAAATATTCTGGATCTACTTTTTTCCTGAAGCAAATTCTTAACATGAAAGGACTCTAACTTGGCTTCCTTGACTATTTGTCTTCAGGGTGTTCATTTCAGTATCTTGTTATTACCTACCACCTTCAATCTTGTTCAGTTACCAGTCAGCACAGTCGTTTACTTACCATGCAAACAAAGTTAAGACTATGTTTAAAACAATGACTTCCAGCTGTTTCCAGCTCCAAACATTAAAAATACAACACTCTGGTCAATTGAGAGAATAGCTGACAGTTTTGTTCAAAAATATAATTTAGCAAGTATAGTAAATAAGAAATTAAACTGCAATGTAATAAAAGGCTCTTAGACTGACTTGTACAGTGCTGCCAGTTGGCTGCTGTGTATAAAAGATAAAAGTAATGTATGCAAATTAGATTAAGCTGAAATTAAGGAATTTTAACAAGAGAGAGGCTAAAGTAGCCAAATTTATTTTATTGTTTATAATGGAATAAATAATTCTCCAGTAGGCAACAAAACAGCAGAAATATCTTAATAAGTTCACTTGAGCTTTTCCTTTGTTTCTCATCCCCATTTAGAAACTACTGGGGAATTCATCGCTAAATCACAAAAATATACCATGCTATTCTCAGTTCAAGGTGAATTTTTTATGTTTACTTGGATCAGATTCACACACACAGGACACAAAACATACAGTTTCTGTTTAGAGAAGTTTGATTAAGCTGAAACTTGTAAGATATAATGAGCCATTATTTTGGTTCAGTTTTCTTTTAAGCTATAGCCCTGAAACATATTCTGACAGAAAAATAAGATGTAAAATGTAGGAAACAAAGACCTCCAAATAAATTAACATTATTTTTTTAATTAATATTTCCTTAGAAATAGAGGTGAGATAGAACTTAAAGATCAGAATACCGGATATGGTATTCTGTTCTTTTCAGAGACATGATTATCACCCCTTGTGCTGCTCACATTTCTTGCCTTTTGAATAAAGTACACTATTAAGTCACTGACAATTGCTGACACTCCAGCAATAACATAGCTTTTACCTTCTATTCCATACCTTCACAATTTCTATATCACTCCCTCCTCATTTCTCTGTACAGGTGCTTTTCTTCCCTTGGCTTCCTTAATATTTTCTCTTACTACTAAGTTAAGATTGTTTAAAAAAATTGTGCATATATTCACAAGTATTCACAGATGAATAGCTATGCAGTGACAATACAGTAACCTCTGCTTAACAGAGTATTTGTTATTGTTTCAGTAAGATGTAGGTATCCGTTATATCCACTTGCAGCTTTTGTAACTTGTAAGATCTTTGCAAGTAGGACATCTTTTTGTTTAAATGTGCAAGGAATCCAGAAAAAATGAGGTTCTGATGTTGATGCAAATACAATACTAACTTTTGGAAGCCCCCAAATATTTATCTGAGGATTTTATTGTTTGTGTCAGAATCACTACTTGCATTTTTCCAAGGAAAGAAGAGTGTAACAGTGATAAAGGAATATATCATGAACCCTTAAGAGCAGCTACTTATCTCAGGAGCCCTTTTAAAGTCCTATGTGAAGTTGTTTTGTAGGTTCATCAGCAAAGACTCTGTAGTATTACCCTCCTTGTACTACTCAGAGTTATAAAGGAAATATGTGACAAACTTCAGAAAGTACCTATGTCTCTAAGAATCCTAGATTGCTTTATTTCCTGCTTATTTCCATGAAAATCATAACAATTTTCATGACTTAATTCAAAATCAGTGTACAGACCTAATTAATCTATGTTACATCAATAATGTTAAATTCCCAAATTTATATACTAAATAGACATAAAATATACTATAAAGAAAAATAAACTTTTGATAGGTCCCAGACTCAGTTTCTCATTTTGTTATGTTTTGTTGTTTTAGGTGTCCCTCGTAGATGGATAGGTTATATCTTTAATACAGTTAGATTTTCATTAGATTAGATTTTTATTTCAATGTCAGATTCAGTCTGATGGAATGGGAAAAAAGTCTGCTTGGTGAGCTTTTTTTTCATTTATTTTTGTTTACTTGATTATAACAACAGTTGGTGAGTACATCAATGTTCAAATGTTATTTAAGTAAAGAATTCCTTGTACATGCATCGGAAAAAGTTCTAGAAGACTCTGATGTGATAGTGTTTATAAATCTTCCAGTATGACCTCATGAACTAATTCCAAGTATTACCTCTTTGATCCCTACCAGTAACATGCCAGTGACTGTCATTATCCTGCTTTGTTTTCATCAACTGATCCTCCCAAACATACTTGTTGGGTTTCCTTCAAAATTAAAGCTCTATTCTTTTCTTTTTTTTTTTTTTACTCTCACAGCTTTGTATCTAGCCAACTTCCAATGAAAACAGACTAAAATTTGCAGAAACCCTGATGAAGGGTATGACTTACCCATAGCCTTGAATATGGCTATGTCTACAGTGTCAAATAGCATATATTTTCAAGTTACTCCCAGGCAGGATCTTTTTTTTTTTTTTTTTTTTTTTTCCCTTTTTTTTTTTTTTTTTTTTTTTTTTTTTTTTTTTTGGGAAGAATCAGCTAATTGCCTCTTAAATAAAACCTTGTTTCTATTCAGATGACAGTTCACTTTTAATAAGCGAGCAGTCCAAGTTCCATTCATTTTCCTATGCCAGATCAGTAACACATATCCTCAGTTTCATGTTATAATGATGTGGGAACTCTGTCAGCTGCAACATAGGCTTTGCATTGTTTTAGAAACTAGGAAATAAACAAAACAAACAAATAAAAAGCATGCGTATAAAGACAAAACAGTAATTATGACTTAATGCTAGAAAAGACATCAGACAAAGCCCAAAGATCTATACCAAGTATTGTGAAGGTAAGATACAAAGGAATCTGATCTGCTTGGCCTTGGCACAGATTTTTGCCTGGAGTGAATACATTTATCAATATCAATGTAGCTAGTGTCTAGTGACTCATATTCTACTACTAAAATACATGGCATGTAAAGAGGAAATTGAAAGCTATACTACTTTCTCAGTAGTATTAATTTCAGCTCTTAAACTGTCCTCCTTTACATCAATGTAGGTTTGAATTTGGTTTACTCTGGCAATGCATCTAAACCATGACCTAGGCCAAATTTTGCATTTGTTTTTTTCTCAAACAAGATATTTATTCTGTAATTAAAGCTTGTAGGTGTGAAATAAAAAAAAATAAATTCATGCACTCTTGAAAACAAAAGACTATCTGGAGCTAAGTGGAAATATCACAAGGTAGTCAGATGTTGCATTGTGAAAAATAAAATGAAAATAAGTCACCCAGCACAGATGGCATTTGTCCAAGAAGCTCAGAAGAATTGAAGAACTAATCAGCTGTATTAGTAGGAAAACTGGAATTAAAATTGTATCCACTCCCACTGAATTTAATGGGACTCCAACTCATGACAAAAGCATCAGAATTAGACCCTTTATCACTGAAAAGCTATTAAACCAGAGAGCTAAAGTGTTGACAACCTTATACTTCTTTTTAAAGAGGTGCTAAAGATGATCAAAGAAATTACTGTCTAGTATGTTTTATCCTAGTGTTAAGAGAAAGTGCTCTAAAATAAAACAAAACAAGAAATCCATTAATGGTACAGTCGTAAAGAACCTAGATTAACATAATACATTAGGGAGAAACTAGTAATGATTTCTGAAAGGTGAATTATGCCTGCTAGAATTTTTAATGACTCTTACAAAATAGAGGATAGAAAGAATATATGTACTTTGAGTCTGATACAGTTCCTCATAACAGACCTTGATCTTTTATGTATGCTACCGTAACTGTAGTCTACTGGAAAGGCCTTGTATGCACAAGTAGCATGAGGTAAAATAAAGAATAGTTGGGACTAGAGAATCTTTAAATATAAACAAATTATATAAAGTCTTCATGACTGCTATTATGGCAGGTTCTGCTCTGGCATTGCTAAATATCAAGAAGCATATTTGGAAGCATGAACACATGAGCACATGTGCATATGTGATTTAATTGTTCTAAGATCTTATAACAGGCATATATGCAATGACAAACATCATGATATCAAACTTCTGTATACCTTTCTCATTACTTTTATGGACAGACAGTGAAAACAAGAACAGAATATTGCTAAATGATATTTATATTGTTTGGGAGAGTTATTTTGGTGGAAAGTTAAATTTACTCAGGTTCCAAATGATGAAGAGCCTACAAGATTTTCAAAAGTCTGTAAATTTGTTAGGTTCTTATCAGTGAATATCATTCCTACTATCTGATTCTTAAAGTATAAAAAAGCTGAATGTTAATATGCAGCATCCAAGTGATGTGTTTGCTATTTCAAATAGGACAGAACATGCTGTCCCTCAAAATCAAAAATAGTGTTCTGTAAATAGGAACAAGTTTCTTTCCAGTCTTCCTTCAAACTCTCTCCTGCTGTGGCTATGGAGATAGTAAAAATGGAAGTATTAGGAAATTGTCTTTCTATGACCTCTAAAGAAATAGAAATGAAGAAACTTTTTTTTTTTTTTTTTTTTTTTTTTTTTTTTTTTTTTTTTTTTTTTTTTTTTTTTTTTTTTTTTTTGCCATCTGCCTACAAGTTTAGGTACTTTTTGACTCAGGTAGCATGATCAGTGATACAAGGACTTTTTTCTTATTCTGTTTTTAAATACTAAACCCTAGGAGACCTTGCCCCATGATTGGACTTTTTGGTAGTAGCATCACAATACAAACAATAAGTGCATTAGTATTCTTAATGTAGTGCTGTGTTTTCATCAGTTTTCCCTTTTCATACCTTTTATGAGAACTAAGAGATGAAACACTCATCTAGTAAAAATCCTTTCCATCTGACCCTTTCCATCTGTCATCATATTAAAGTTTCTGTAGGAAATCTATTTTAAGTGTGGGAAAAGTTCAACTAAAACACTTGCTCAATCTTCAATTATTTTTAGAATATTTTGGGAAGAAATGCCATTCAACCTTTTACATCCATAAAAAACAATACCAGTCTTTCCTGTACTGGATTAATGAGATAAACTTGCAATTCCAAACAGCCATACCCTACAAGCTACTTTCAAAAATGTGACTCTTAGGATCAAATCTTGCCTTTGGATTTTTTTCAGAGGTAGTATTATTCTTTATGAATTTAGAAAGAAATCTAAATATTTTCCATAGAACCTTATTTCTCTAGTGAGTTTCTTGTCCAGTCATTCATCACACTGCATCCTGCCAAAGCAACCTGTGAATATTTTAAAATATTAATATACAGAAAAAGCAATTAAAATAACAGAATTTTGATTTGACATTTGATACAGTATGACTGTAGGACTTTGTTAACTAAAGTATGTCATTATTTACAGTATATTACTGCATATATTCTATATTTAAGAATAGAAGATATAGACAATAGTCAGTGAGTCAATAGTACTAGGAACAGTCAATTTCTGCAGCAAGTACAGTAATGCTCACAGTATATATATTCCACTGGAGTGGAATTTGTGGATTTATGATTTATATTCATATACCTATTGTAGAGGTATTTAATTATTCTACTGCTACACTAAATTGCTAGTATCATAAAATATTTGGAATGCTAAGCTAGGGAGACCATTCAGAAGATATTTCTTCTAAATCTATGATAATTTTCCTTTCACCTTTTTTGCATGTCCCTTTAGCATCCTTTTTTTTTCTTTTTAGTTAAAATTTTGTACATATTTATTCATCCAGTAAGGCTTTTCTTTTATACTCTCCCATCCATTGCTACAAAGGTTATATTATGACTTTGATCAGTGTAGGGAAATATTTAACATACTGATTTGCTGCCACTACATTGACAGAAGTTTGGTGACTTTTTGTAAAATTAATCAAAAACATTTATTCAATGATTATTTGTTCAGTTGATGCTTCAGAATCTATTTTCCTCTTTCACAGAGCATCCAAGTATATTATGATGCACGTTAACGGGGAAATAGGTTTTGAGAACAAAATTAGGTTAGGAAGATAAGAAGCAAAAGTCAAATTCCTATCATTAATCCTGCTTAGTAAAGACTATCCATTTAGGACCTGATTATACATTAAGCTCTCCTGCACATAAAGCCACTCAAAATTCGGTGAGCCTCTATGATGTTCTGTCACAGCTGTGATCCTCACAGAATCAAGGCTTTACTTTTTTACTTTTTTTTTTCTCCCCTCTATACACRGTTATGGTAGAGATGAAAAGATAGATCTTGATGAAAACTATTTTGTCTATGTCTGTTCTTCCCTACTGCACTATTCCTCCCCATTGAAGACTGGTGACACATCAATCTATTCTAATCTTCAGTTCACTTAAATTTTCCTACTTAATTGAGTTTTTAAGATAGGAACATCATTATTGTGATTACTGTCTGCTATAGTTTATAGATACTCTTTGGAACTTCTCATCACTCTTTACTGTCTATAGAGGGAGCCAAAGATGACTGTGGTTTCTTGATTGAGAGGTCCTGAATACTCTACTGCCACCCATATGCTATTGCTCCACTTCGGACAAATTTTAATATGTCAAGACACAACTGTAATATTCATAGAATCTCAAAATTTGGAAGGGACCTCTGAATCTAATGCAACCTCCTATTCAAAGTACTACAAACTTCACAGACCAGGTCACTCCAGGCCTTACAGCAGTTAACAGGTTGCACTCTTGAATACACTGTTCCAAGGTATTTTGAGTTTCCTTCTTAAGCTAGTATCTCACAGAATAATTTAGATGCCTAAGGTATATAAAACTTAGGCACCTAAATCCAAAAGTATAACACATTCCTACTTTCTTATTACGTTGAATTCTCTAAGAACCTATTACACTTAGTCATTGAACTACTACTATCGTGGCTGAGCCATGTGTGTTAATATTCTTTTTATCCCTAAACAGATACATGTTTAATTAGTTAGGTATCCCAGTGCTAAATTTCCACAGTAAGACTGCTTAATTTGGTATTACCAGGTTTTGTCTAAAACACAGTGATTAACATTGACCTCAACATAAAAGTGAGCATGTATAATAACTTTACTACCAAGCAGAAATGGCTATCCTAGTGTAAGGGATTAGAAGACTTTATTCTCATTGTTTGATTCTACAAACATTAATAGTAAATTTTCAAAACTGAAGCAAAAGATGCAAAAAGATCATAACTCAGCTTTGTGATGAGAACATTTAGTGAGAACATCTACATAGTGATGCAGAATTAGCTTTTCCAAAGCTGTCTGGGAAACATACTCAACTTTTCAGATATTGAACTCTCTTAAGAAATCTAAACTTTATGAGGTATACAAAGTAATGATCTACCTTTAGGCCAAAGCTGAAGGGATTATTTAGGTACTTAAATCCAGAGTTACAGGGCCTGAATCTTGGCTTCATGTATGAGTGTAATATATTTAATACACCCTGTCACAACAGTGATGCATTAGAATTCAGCCATATAACAGAGTTAGAGTAGCTAATTGCTTACAGTGAATTAGCATGATAATGTTGATTACATGACACAGATAACACACATGTGTGTTTACTAAAACTGACATAACAAGAACATTTTTAGGCACCAGTAACTAGGGGAAAAAAACCATCACCACTACCAAAAAACATGCAACTGAATGTTTTCATTTAGAAGTCCTCCATCGAACTTGCTTCTTGCCAAGCACTATATTTCACTTCTTTTACCTATCTTTGGACCATACTGTTATATGTTATATATTATATATTATACATCATGCATTATACCTTATACATTATACCTTACATATTATATATTACCACACTATTGATTATTCATGTTTAAAGAATAGCTGTTTTCCTTGAAAATCCAGTTTCTATGCCTCAAGAAAGTTAAGTTTCTTAAGAAAAAATATACTATAATTAGAGGCTATCAGCTTGTAAATGAGGTACCACTTGTGGGATTTGAAAGACTGTAGCTTTCAGAAAAACTCTCAGTAAAAATATAATTATTCCAGTTTCTTAGCACATCACACTGAGTCAAGTTCAAGAGTTCATTTGTAGCCAAATTGTAACATTTCTCTTATTAATGAGAAAAGCATCTTTAACCTGTTAAAAGAAGATTTCTGGAAATCTTTAAACTTTTACTTGAAAAGAAATATCAGATAGGAGCAGAACTTCGTTTATGTGGCTTTTCCCATGTTATTGTCTATTCATGTTTTCTCTCTCTTTTTCTTTTCCCTTGGAAAAAAAAAAATGATTAGCTTTGTGCATTTGGCCCCTAGAAATAGCAAGAATAAACTCAGTTATAGCAGCAAGATATAAGGACATCTGATTAACAGGTAAAATCTGTAAATGAGTAACAGGTAGGTTGAAAGAAAAAAAGGAAGAAAAACCTATGTCAGTGAAGTGTCATGGGAGAAAATTATTAGATTTGTAATCAGAAATAACACTAGTGACAATTAATTTGAACACTAAAGATGCTACCAGAACTTTTCTGTACTTCCTAATGTTCTCAGATATTAGATTAAAATTTTATCTTCATCCAAGCTTTGAATATATTTGAAGCGCAGTATTTGAAATAAGAAGATTAATGCAGTATTTCTGACCTCYGATACAAAACATAATCTTCTGGGGAGTTGGAGAGTTTTCTTTATAGGTTAGGAAAATTGTAAATTTAAAGCTCTTAAAATTGTCCTTTGAAGATTTGGAGATGAGAGAATTTTTTTGACTTCTTAGTCATTTGACTATTGGATAGTTTTTGACTATTCATAAACTATAATAAAAATAAAGTTTGCAAAGTGAAGTACTTCATAGGCATAAAACTTTCTGTGCCTTGAGGGAACACTTTTCTCATTCAGGTACCTCTTTTCAGAAAGTAAGGAATCAGATAATATTAAGCTTGTAAATGTTGCTTGAGAAATAATTGATTATTAACTACTAGAACTTGAATGAAGGCATTCAAAGGTCATTAGAATCTTTACTTTGAGGATGAAGGAAACCATGGGTCTATGATTTGACACATTTAATGATGTCTTTCTGTATTCATCTAACTTATTATCATTGAATATTTTGTTTGTAATTTTTACTTTTCATAGCATAGCAGAAGAACTGGGTATCTGTGAGAGAAAAAGAAGAATTTTGTCATAAAAATTCTAAAATTCCAGTATAATTAATCAGAACCTCATGGAAACAGAAAAAAGTCAAGTTACACCAATAATGAAACATTATCGGTTCTTATAGTTGTTCTAATTTTAAGAGTAAACAAAAGGCTGGAATAATTAAAAAATAACCATTTTATCTGATTTCATACCACTGGATAAAAATGAAATCCTCTATAAGCCAAAAGACAATGCACAACATTTTGAAAATCACATTTTGCAATATCTGAAATAGGATTTATGATGGAAAGCTTGTTAGACTCCAACATATATTGCAGATTATTTTAGCAGTTTATTTTTTTATTCTTCCTCCTTTCTTGAAAGCCAATTGCCATAGCTATTGAATTTTTAATATGACATCACTTGACCTTTCCAAAACATTTAAGGAAGCATCTAGTTTTGCCTTGTGTCTTTACTACATGTGCATTTTCTTTGCAGTTATGCGTTTACATTTTCCATCCTAAAGGAGACATGCACGAAGGTAGATACTGTGTAAGTCTTGGGAGAAACTGAAGGCACCTATTGACAGTCTCATCACAGTACAATGAAAATTTGTTGATATATAAATTTTCTATATAATTTGCATGTATATGTGTGTTATGCTTATAAGCAATGTTACAATGCAAATAAGCAATGAGTAGGATACAATTTATTAATTCGCAGGCACAGGCTATTCACATATCAGAGGGACAGAAAGAAAGATCAATCAATAGTTAGCAAATGAAGCAGAGTCTACGTATCACCAAGCAGTTTGGGCTCTCAACCTTGAGGAGTTTCCTGGTCAGGCATCCCCGAACCAGGGAGGAGGCGACTTGCGTCTGTCTCTGCTAAAGTGAGTCCCCTTCGCTTACCTAGAGATATACCTGACAGTGATGACCACAAGTCAYACRACAAAGCTTTGTTCAGCCGGTGGATCTAAGATGTGTTTCAGATGAAACAAAGGTGTGGTTCCAGGTGGTCAGGTCTTGGCAGATTGTCCTGCTCACAGGACAATGCAGCTGTCCAAGKTCTGCTCACAGGGCAATGCAGCTGTCCAGGTCTTATTAATAAAGCAAGTTGTATCAGCCCTCAGGTATCCGCTCACATTAATAACAGTGACTGGAGGGCAGCCTGTGGAAGCAGGTGTACTTAATCAATATAACGGTGGGGTTCAGTGTAGCCTCCCCTACACTCTGTATCATAAAAAGGGAGACTTGCACTGATAAATTCAAGAACAACAATTTTGTTAAAATAGACATTTTTACACATTTTAATCACCATATATAATCATATGGTATGATCAGTCATGCAATTTATCTATATTTCTCAAGGATTTAAGCAACATGATACTTATTTTTCCCTTTCCAGATGGGATTCAATATTCTTCCCTCGACCTAGGAGACTCATTGCCTAGAGGCATAGATTTAAAGGTCTGTCTTTAATTGTATCGAAGCGAGCTCTCCAATATCTTTCTAGGCTCTGACTGGAGTTGTGACATTCAGAGCTGGTGCTAATCTTATTGTTAATGTCAAAGACCAACCGTGACAGCAGCAGACAAGATAGGCCCTAGTGAATGACAGAGTAATCAGTCTGGAATAGAACTGGTTCATCCATAAAGGATCAGGCTGTGGGAAATCACTATCAGCATGTCCGCATGTTTACTTTTCTCATTCTGGTGGCAGTTAGATCATTTAACAGCACATTTCTTTGTCAAAGATGATTTGAAATTAATGTTATCCTAACACTGTAAACCTAAAGGTATAATAATCATTTTATCTGCCTGCATTATCAATATTTAACATTTGAAGGTGCAGTGCTCATTTTTCTGTGAAATTAATTCCAGGTATAGACTTTACACATTGGCTATAAGAAATACCTCCAGTTCCCAAGAATCTCCCTTACAGTCTTCATTCACTGTCGTAATAGATTGTAAAGTTATCTCAAGTCATTATACATCTTTAATAGTCAAATTATTAGAAAAAAATAATTTGAAATAATTCCTACAGAAGCAGATCTATTACATACCAGTGATTTATAACTTTGGGTAATTTGTTACAGAAATGGAGTCATGCATCTGTAGCCCTTAAAAAAGTGGTAGTAGCAGGGGTAGGGCACAAAAGTGCGGTTAAGTTGCTGATCCATTTTTTCTAGATACACTTAAACTGCTTTATATTCTCTACCTGACCACCATATTTACTCCCTTGGACAGACAGTAAGATTAAATTAGATTTTTACAGATTTGCAAATATAAATTATCTAATTGTTCATAAGACACTTAAAGTATGCAGACAATCTGGATAAATGTTTGTGGAGGGATAGGTCTCCACATAGTTATTTGCTTATGGCATGATGCAGGGGTATATATCAAACCGGCTGGTAGTAATCAGAACAATGCAAAAGAGCCTCAGTTCTCCAATAAATCCACAAGTGTTGATATGAAGTTATATGGATTTTTTTAACATAACAGAGAAACTATTTTTCATAATATGTGACTGCAATTAGGACTCCCTGCTGGAAAATAAATAAGTAAGTAAATAAGAACAGGTTCTGCTTTGGTGAAATAGACAAATAAAAATGTGCTTGTGCTGATCAATGCTAAAATCTTTAACATACAAGATAGACTACTTCAAAACATCAAATAGATTTTTAAAAAAGATATAACACAGTTAAATATATACGCTATGCCAGATATGTTTCTTAGCTAATTTTAGAGTGATTTTATTACATGTAACTAACTAACTTTCATTACAGTCAAGCTTCCACCTGAAGAGAGGGAATGTTACTTTGTGATCTAAGGGTACCTTCAACATTCACAGACTAATACCTTTTTGCAGCATATTATCCCTGTGTGGCTAAAAGACTTGTCTGCTGATGGAAAGGAAGTGAAAATGGAGTTTTACTTCCCCCTTTTCTTTCCTCTCTTCTCTGTGAGAGTCTCCACAACACTGCATAAAGCAGTGAGAACAGCATATAAGTAATAATACTGATATTCTTTGACTACAAATGTCTTGCTATGTCTCTTTTTGCTATTCAAATAGATGATCCTGTCTCCCTCCGTATATTCTCCATGCCTGGCAATGACTAATCAGATTCTAGCTCACTAGGACATTTGGCATTGGGGGGAGTCTTGCTTTAAATAAGAAACAATACGAGAATAAGGCCTGGGTAAGGCCATCAGAATTCTAGCTAATGCACAAGTCACCTTGAATATGATTCAAAAATGCCTCTTAATGTGTATTCTATTTTCAAATTCATCTTTTATACAGCTTTAGATGAACTGTGCCAATTTTGATTTGCTGGCAAGATCTAAAGTTGTTTTTCTTTCTTCCAACTGCACAGTAATAGTCTTTCTCCATAGACAGGTTTATTGACAATTGTTTTTTACGTCTCAGTGCTATTGGCAACAACAATAAAAATCTAATAGTTGTGCATTTCTAAGCAAAATGAGGTTCCAAATGAAATTAATTGTATATAATATTTTGGCTCAGAACAATCATATTTTGGACTTTGAGTATAATACGAGTCAGTTTCCCTTGTGTGGATCACAGGTCCAAAATTTAACATTCATCCTTAAATCTCATCTTTCAAGCATTCCATGTGAGCATAAATTTTACCTTCGTGTTAGGTATGCCAGTAATTCAGAATATTTTCTTACAGTTAATCATCTTTACTACTCTTTTACTTTCCATTTATGAAAAGCTTTTTTTTGCATACAAACAGCCAATAATAAATATATAAGTATATTTTCCTTGAAAGCAGTCCGTTCTAAAGTAATCCAAGCCAATGCAAAGTCTCTTACTAAGTTTTAGAAAAAGCTCCTGATTAGTAATAATGGTGTTTTTAGATGCAGAAGGTGGGCTTTGACTGAGATAATTAACTAGCTGCTGGTAGAATAGTGACTGATCCAAACATACTTCAATTATAAAAGAAGAACAGGTGTTCATTTATAATAAATCAATTATCTTCAGATGAATGAATAATAAGTGTGTAAAAACAATATAATGGTTAGATCTACAAATGTAAGCAATCAGAAGAATGTAATCCAAACATAAATAATAACCAAAATTCAAGCAAACCATTACTTGATTTGCTCAAATGAACCGTTTTATCCAGGAAGGTTATGCAAAGCACATAGTATTGTAGAGTTCATTGTCCTTCATTGACTTCCTTTTGCTTCTAGGTGATGCTGCAAGTTCAGGAAACATTTTGGTTCTCCAAAATACTATCTCCAGTTGTAGTCTCCCAAACAATCCATGTTCTTAAGCTCTCAAATTGAAAGTGGTCATTTGTTTCTTTTTCTTTTTGCTAAGCAGAAAAAAAATCTCATTTATGGAATTATGATTTAGAACAACAAAATAATCAGATGGATCTAGAATTTGTCTGCTTTTGGAAAGATTTTTCAGTTAAAAAAAAATCATCAAAAACAAAGGTACAGAAAAACAAGACAAAAAAAAAAGAAAGAAAAAAGTAGAACATCCAGGAAAAAAGCATTTCAGAGTATATGGATAAGTTTTGGTTTGTCAAAAACAGAGCTATATTTTGTAACACTTATATTTAGGAATTTGATTTTCATAGCTGCTGAGCAGTACATGGTGTCCTTTAAACATCAGAATATAAATATCATAAAGAAAAGAGGAGTGTGGCATGTTTTATATATTCAAAATTTAAAGAGATCCTTTCTGGAAAACGGTGGAGTTATAATCAACAGCTATAGACTAGAAATATCAAATTCTACTTAATAGAGAAAGAGGATTCTGTCTGAAATATATCTATCAGTGCAGTATACTGTATGAAAAATGCATTTTGGTTGATAATCAATGGTAGGTTTTATGTACATCTAGTTACCCTTTCAAGTACTATCATCCTGCTACTTGCCTCAGTTGGGCTATTTAATTGTTTCATTTAATTTCAGCATTAAATAGCCAATGTGCAGCGTGTGTTCCTATTTCCTCATTTGTCTGAAGGCTGGTTGCTTTTCATAAACTGACTCCAATTGCCTGTAATCACATTTGTAAAACATCATGGTTCAAAAGAACAGATTAGTGGATAAAGAAAAATGTAAAATTTAAAATAAATGGCATCTGTGAAGCAGATTTAATTTCTCTACTTCAAAATGTGCCATATTGTAATTACTAAGATTTAGGTAAATTTAACTACTTTACATAAACTCAATAAGGCAAATCCAATTGTGTTTCATTTATTTTAAGTCAATTATGCTGTGTAATATGTTTCTTTCAGTTTGCAGGCAGCACCCAAGCTGTTTATGAAACTTCAAATTAAATTTTTGTACATACTCAAGATGCAAAATAGAAACAAAAAGAGGTCAACAAAAGCATGATCAGAATGAATTGAGCTTTATAATTAATTTATTCTAATTTTTAAGATAGGTGCATGAAAGAAATATATATTAATGAAACTGTAGTAGACTTCAAGATTACCAATAATATCTTTTTTTTCACTGTCTTGCTCATAACAGGAAAAGTGGCATTTAGATAATTAAAGCATTGCAGAAATAATGTTTATACCTGATATGTATATTAACCAGGAGTCTGGGATCATTTTATGTCTTCAACTTCTTGTCATATATGATTTTATGTTAGTGTCAGAAATGAGAAGAGACATTTCCCACTCTTTGGATGAGTGGAGGATAAAATCATTTCTTAAATTCCCCTTTGGAGAAAATTATGGTAAGTTTCTACCATACAAGCATTTAACAGTGACAAATTACAGCTTTTAAAATGTATATATATAATTATTTTAGAAAAGTTTTGGCAGTCCTCATAAAAGCATGACATTTATTCATTTTTCAAATTACTTATGTATATAGTATCCTGTTTTTATTTAATATATGTCAGATGATCATTAGCTAATTAATCAACTGATGTTCTGCTGCATTAACCCCTCCTTCCCAAGTTATTTCTTAAATGATAACGAAGCAGTTCAAAAAACCCAGAGAGTCTATTTGTAGACAATTAGCAGTTTACAGAAAGTGAATAAGAAAAAAAAAAAAGTCTCACTGGTACTCCTTTACACTTTCCTTCTGTAGAGAAAAAGAAGAGTGAATATGGTATTACAAATCTTTTATTATTTTTTTTAATTTTTATTCTAGCTGAAAGCTATGTCTGAGGATCTGTACTATTAGAATAATGTTTGGAGGGAGGAAAAAAAGATACATTTTGGGAAGCTTCTTTAATTTTCAGAAGTTTCTCAGAATCCGCACAAGTCAGTTTTTCAGTGGTCAGAGTTTCTGAGAATCCGCACAAGTCAGTTTTTCAGTGGTGTTCAGAAGATGTGCATAAGATACTACTAAATTTTGGAGAAAGATTTGGTTCCTAAAAAAATAGTAATCCGTAACTCTGTTTATATTTGCCACAGTATTACTTTTCTCAAACTGGATAGCATCTTCTTACCCATTTGGTTACTTCTACTCCTAATTAATATATTTTTATATTAGTAAAGTTTCAGAAATTATTTCAAACTTCAAATTCTTATGTATTTGCATTTCATAACAATATAAGAAACTAAAACATTAGCTTAACTATACTTTTTACCATGCCTAATGTATGTTGACATTGTTGATGTTTGCCGTTTATTAGTACTTGATTATCTAGTAACTAGATAATTAGTAATTGAATAATAAAAAAAAGCAAAAAAAAGGAAAAATATGCTTTTGAAGAAGTAAGTACAGATCATTTTAAATTACATTAAATTACATATAGATACATGTGGTTTCTATCCATAGAAGCTCCATAAACTCATCTACTAAATTCTTTCAGGTAAAATTGGTATGAAAATAAGAAAAAAAACTTTAGAAAAACACAGCTGAACACTAAACAGTTGAATCTCTCATAGCAGCCTTGCCAATACTAAAGAATTATATTTCCAGCCTCAACTCCCATGTTCTTATATGAATATCTATGCTAATGAAACCTATGTTTAAGTCACAACATTATATAATGAAATAACCAGAATTAGATTTTTCTGATGAGGATACATGGAAATTTACAGTCAATTGATGTGAAATAATCCATTTTCTTGTCACTCTCTTTTCTTCTTGGCATTCATGTTTGAATTTTCAATTTGCCAGAAATTGTTTTTAGGTAGGACAGAAGAGGCTCTATCTGGCCATCATAATCTCCAGTCATTCTTAGGATATCCTTGTCATGCCTCTACATGTTAAAGTCCTCTTTTAAGCTAAACAACAATTTTACTTCAAGGTAGAAATATGATGACACATAATGTGAAAAATATTCAATTTGTTTACTTTTCTTTAACTAATGATCCCACTGATCTTGCCTTTTAAAAAAGACTAGAAACTCTTGATCCACAATACTTTCTCTATATTATTTCTGTTGTGTATATTTTTGCTGACATCTGCCCTTATTTATCTCTGCTGTGAGATAAGCAACCCATTTTATCCTATTATTTTCTGTGACTCTAATTTATTTTCATCATCTTTTCCTGAAACACTCTCTCCTGATTGGCATAGCAGTTTCTGTTAAACGTGTTTTTCCTTTGCTACAGCTTCAGGCAAAATGCCACATCTGTACTGGATAACACTCTGTCAACCAAGTATTATTCTATCCATAATAAAGTTACATATTCAAGATAGCTTTTATTGCAGTGCTCTCAAACATTACAATTACTTTAGAGTAAAGCCTTGATTTGGACAGGAGTGTAGAATTGTAAAAGAATTTTGTTCAGTTTCCCTGAATTGATTTACAGATCTTAGAAACCCTGAAGAAAAGTTGTTTTGTTAAAATGAAAGGTACACGTCCCCAGAGTTTGAATTTGAATAGTCACTCATTGGACTTCTACAAGCAAATATCTCAAATAAATTTGCAGCTTGATGAAAAGGTGAGAAAAGTAACCTTAAACTTCCTGCTGAAGAGAGGCAAAGGAAAGAGAAGTCATCTGTTAATATTTGTTTCACATTTGATCACTACTGCAATGTGGTTTGAATTGCTTTTTTGGCTATAGAGGAAAAAGAGATATCATAGAATCATAGAATCAGTAAGGTTGGAAGTGATCTCTGGAGATCATCTAGTCCAACCTCCCTGCTCATCAGGGTCACCTAGAGCATGTCAGACAGGGTTGC
The DNA here is from genome assembly GCF_003343005.1 of Rhea americana. Classification (NCBI taxonomy): domain Eukaryota; kingdom Metazoa; phylum Chordata; class Aves; order Rheiformes; family Rheidae; genus Rhea; species Rhea americana. The sequence goes on from NW_028186423.1 coordinate 9,483,999, forward strand.
ATCCAGGCAGGCCTTGAAGATCTCCAGAGAAGGAGACTCCACAACCTCTCTGGGTAACCTATTCCATATGATTTAAGAATGCTAATTTGGATATATGGCAAAAGGTTTAATAGTAACTCTAATACTTGAGCAATTTGGTGTTTCTAAAACACCAACTTATTATCATGTTCACTTTTTTTTTCTTAAGTCTGTTGGTCTGTACTCCCAATTTGGTTCTCTGTAACTTGTCACTACAAACAATCATATCAACAATGAGACAGGAAACAAAGGCCTTGACATGCCCTTGGTGACAGAAATCTGCCCTTTTACCTCTGAAAGCCCTAACCTTCTGACTGGCCCTCATAGCCTGGGATTCAAATCTCATTCAAGTCCCATTTTACACATCTATTGCCATGTTAGACTCATTTTGTCACCTAAAATATTGCAAATAGCTGGAAAAAATTTGACAGAAGTCCAGTGGAACATCATCTGGCTCCTCAGGCATATCATCATTTTCTGTCCAGGTGAGACACTGCAGGGCACCTAAAAAGGCAATAAACATCTAATGATTAGACAACTGAATCTCATTCCTAGTCGTTGCAGTCACTCTACAGAGCCATTCAGCTCACCAAAGGTAGATTTCTACTTTAGGATGTGATTAATATGTGTCTGGAATTTATTAACCATCTCAATAGACCTCTTTTGACTAGGATGAGTCTAGATACTTAGTTCTTACATAGATACCTTTACAGTCGATATCTAAATTCAGCTATTTGAATCTCTGAGGTTTAGTCCTACCTTAACTAACTGTTTTTATTGGATTCTTAAAAATATCCAATCAATGTATCTCATCCAATTCAGTGTATGAAATAATGAAGATTATTCTTAAAAGAGGATATTGGAAGTGTTTTAAAGTAGATATAGCCTCATCTTTGGGGGAGGGGGGGAAGGGCACAGCAAAATTCTCTGTATAAAGGTAAAAAAAAATCTACAATATTTAAAGTAGATAATAGCCTCATTGTGTGTGGGGGGGAAGGCACACCAAATTTCTATTATTAAAGGTTAAAAAAAGCAAAAAACAAAAAACATCTACAATATTTTTGGTAGTAACTTTTATCTTCATTTTCAATATAGCAATCTTAACATCAAAAAGGAAAATCCCTTTCTATCCCCTCACTTACTCCTACCTCAGCAGCTAAACAGTTCTTGCAGTTTGATACTGAGTAGCATAATTTTAAAAGCTTATATAGAGCTTACACAGATGTAATGAAAGTCCTTGGGGAAATCTTGACTAAACTAGGCACTCTGCTGACGTAGTGATAGTCTTTTATTTATAACCTTTATTTAGTTTATTTAGTATGTAACCTTTATTTAGTTTCAGAGTAGCTATCATCCTTCCACAGTTCATTCAGTTCTGCTTCTGTCTTTTACAAGTTTAGAATAAAGTACTCTTCTTACTGCTTATAGTGTGAGATATTTTCCACTGTCATCACTCTATATTCTATCTAAAAATTCTTGCAACAATATAACATTTCCTACAGAAAAGAGCTCTTAGCTCAAAAGAACTCAAAGTTTTTCAAGGCTGGATCTTTTTTCACCTTTTGTTTCTACCATCAAACTAATTTTCAATTTCTCCTCATTAGTGTGATTTTCGTATCACTGAAAGTACTGTAGCAAGGTGTCTTTCTGTCTGGGATTTAATGTACATTATACAGATAAAGTAAAGCAACAGTCACTACTCCTTTACCTTTACAGCAGATGATGGATCACCTGTGATCAGCGTATACCCTTCAAGGTAAGGACAAATAAGGGTACTAGAAAAAAGACATTATGTAGTGTAGAAAAACAAATGAGTGGTGTGGAAAAACAAATGGATATAGAGAGAGGACTTGTAGCTGTCCAAGACTTGACAGAAGAATGCGATCTAGAAAAATCACAATCTGGACTCTGTAACTAATAGGAGTTAAGAACAGAATGTAGCACATGGTGAATCACAAAGAAGCAGGGCTGATAGCCAGCTGAGACCCAATATAGTTTAAGTTAGACTTGGGGAGCCAGAGACTTTCGTCCACGTCCAGCAGAAACATTGAGAACATCATTTTTCCTTGCCTGGTTGGGCATTTTATGGAAAACCTTCTCCTGATCTGGTCAAGGTAATCTACATATGACTTATTTTACTTATCTTCCATCCTTCAAGGAAAAAGATGTTGAAAATAGTGTATTTTTAAAAAATTTTCCATTGAACTTACATGAACAAGGACTAAGTCTCTGATAAATAGAATAACTTGGAAACTTACTTTTACTTAACCTGAAGTATTACTCCTGAGAAATCTCCCTGTCACTCTTCAATTGTGTAACTTTTGAATATTGTACTAACAACTGTTCAGGCTGTTCAATTTGTTGTTGAGGTTTAAAGACAAGCTTTAGTTTCTGCACTTGAAAGAATATGAAAATATATAGCTACCTTCCCCATTCAAAAAAAAGGGGGGGAGGAGGATATATATATATATATTAATAATCTTCAGTTCAACAGGAAACATTAAATTGAAGCCACAGCCAGTTTTCCTCTGCTGACAAGTCTTTCAGATTTTAATTTCAGCATTTCTGTTCTGTTGGAGTTCTGTATGTTAAACACCAGTTGTGTAATTATTGCCAGGTTCAAATTAAACTACACTAGAAACAGATCGTATCTCTGTAACACACTGTTAAATGTGTTTGCACTTCCATTAGATTTAACTGTTTTAACAAATTGGTTGTCTGCTCTAGAAATGTTGTCTTTTCAATATTGTTCCCTGAATGATTTCATTCTTCTATATTATGTAAGTATGCTTTTTTTTTCCCTGTCATCGATTCATACAGTGGTCTAGCACTTTTACAAGAAGATAGGGAAAATTCTGCTTTAAATATAAGTATTAGTAGTTATATGGCTTTTTAGTTTAACACTCATGTAACCAGAAAAGAAAATCAATCACTTCAGCATTTTTTTAAAAAAAATACTGTCTGTTTGTATCAGTAAGTATACTTCAGAGAACTCTAGTACAATCATACTTGAAAAACTTAGGCCCTTGACTGTTTGACACAAGGGAATAAAACCTTGAAATAAAGAAGGCCAATGAGGAGCCTCTGCTTCCCAGTCTTTAGTACCCACTGAAGTTATTCTTAAACTTCATGTAACAGCTTTCAATAGACCCTAAAAAAAAAGAAAAAAAAAAAGTGGAAGATTATACATTGCATTTTATCACTTTTATTTCAGACTATGCAGAGGCCACAGGAGACTACTTCTTGCAAGCAGTTGCAGATATCCACTGAAATCCGTAGAAGAACTCATGGTAGTAAAGATAAACACAGGCACAGATGTTTGCAGGAAATTAACACCATTTCCTGCACTACTTATGCTCACTCTGTTCTTTTATCATTCCTAGAATACTGGGTGTTACACAAAGAGAAACAGGAAAGTTCATTGCAAGGATAGAAGACACAATTAACATTAAGATGGAAATACATTGGTAAGAATAGAAAGCGTAACCTTTTCTTACCCTTATCTTCTGAAGGTTTTTGCAGCTCCACAGGCTCTCTCCTCACATGAGTTTTCTAATGATACCAAGCTATTCAGAACAGTAAAAATGAAAGTGACTGAAGAATTAAGCGTCCTACAATACTGAACACTGCACTGCAGATGATAATATCATCTTACAAATACTTAGTATGCCTAGGTATTAAATAATGAGTATATTTCTAGTCTTCCCATCTCAAGGAGCATTTAATAACAATAACAATAAAAATATGGGGAAAAAAAATCTTTATATAAGAAGCAGCTGGTCAATGGGAACACTTCCAGCTCAAAAACACACAATGAAAATCAGGAAATGATAAAAGTTATGAAACTGTGTATAGCACTAAGAAAGAGAACAAGGAAACAGTTAACATTCTCAAAAATATGAGAACAATAGTTCATGAAATTAGCAAGTGGCAGGTATAGTTTGTTCCAAAACAACTTGAGAGATTGTTCCTCATTCATTGTGAGAATTGCTGAGCACATTGCTTTAGGACCTTGTGAAAGCAGCTTATATGAATAATAAAGCCTTTAGACAAATTCATGGATGAAAAATCCAAATCTTAGTCAAGAATTGGAGGTTCTGTTTGACTTCAAGAAATCCAGGATTCCTTTTTTCAGTTTATATATTTAAAAAACTTAAGAAGACACATGAATACAGGAGTATTCCAAAAGCAGACTTTCCAAAGGCTGTAACTCTAAATCATTCACTTTGCCTAAGTTTATATGTACAATCATTGCTTAATATTTCACAGGATCTTTGCCTTACTTAGATTGTGTTTATTCTAGATATCAGTCAAGGTTAAATATATAAGATGGCTTTGTTTATATGCTTCCTACTTTATTTCTTCAGAATTTGAAAACAGCAGATTTCAGTGTAGTAAATTAGGCAGGAGACAGGAGCACGAAGGAGCTCCAGTATTTCTCCAGTAAGTCACATTCTATTTTTCTTATTTTACAAAGACAAAGTTCTTGTATGATGGTGAGTCATTACTTACACTACTTAGGTCAGATTTTTCACAGGTGGTTTTTAACTATGTGTTCATTGTGTTTTGGGGTGCTAGATTTGAGGTACAAAGATCAGACTTTCTGAGCACATGAAAACTCCCCTTTAAAAATAATATCAGTTAGATTATATTACTACTTACACAAAATTTTGAGAGGTCCTGAAAAATAACATCCAAGATACGTACACCCAAATTAAATGGAAATGCTTTATGTTAATGCTTTATGTTAATATCTGTGTGTCTCACTTCTCTTCTGTAACATTTGGACTTTGTAGAATTATTATAAGGATAAATTTATGTTTTAAAATATACAGTTATTTTGACTCTGAGCTTTTTATTTTGTACCTCGAAGTAGTTCTATAGTTTATAATAAATCAAATGATGCAATATATATCAAATAGAAAAATATAGAGAAAATAGAGAAAATATACTGAATATTTTTTTCAGTAACTGAGAACTATCTTTTTCTCTAAATTGAGTGAGACTGAACCTAACAACATATGTTGTGTAAACAAAGAGAAAACATAACATATATACACAGGGAGATCAAAAGAAAACTACATAGGCAACTTCCATAATGATATTTTGTAAATACCAGTCCTTAGCTTTGCAACATTTTGTTCTTTAAACATTCTTTTCTTTAGTGCAACATGTGCATATGCAAATAAAATATGTATTAAAAATGAATGCTTCTTAAAATTTGCTATTTTAATAGATGCATGAAAGGATAAGATTTAAACTTTTTTTGCTCAGTATAGTGTGACAGATCTTGCCATGTGTAAAAAGCAATTTTTATTTTCCAAAATATCTCTTCACAAAGTGAAAAGGTATTGCAAATTATATAGTGAGGAGAGCAAAGGTTAAAGGAAGCAAACAACACTTTTGATTTGTCTCTTTAACCACAAGAAGATTCACTGTGTTAAAAGGATAAGAGGTTAACTTGGGTCTCATTAAAAAAATCTGAAGAAAGAACTCAAAATCTACTGTTTTTTTTTTTTTCTGAAATGATTTCCTTTATTTACTCTCCTCAGCTCTGTTTAAATAACATTTTATTAAGAATAATTGCTTTTGCCTATTGATGAACAAAAAGCCATAAAGCAGGTCACTGACTCTTTTGTTTTCTCTTCTGTTACTGGTATCTACATCCCCTTAAACAAATCATCAATTCAGGCAGTAATTAACATATTTAAGTGTCAGTTTTAATTTTTTCCTTCTATTATTCTTATAATATCTGACGTGTTATGTTGCTTTATTATGAAGCAAGAAAGTGGTACCTTAATATTCTTTTCCTTTCTTACTTTTGTTTGGCTACACTCAGTTGTTCATGACCTGTCTTAACCTTACCTCAGTCCCATAGATATTTGCAAACACACATAATTCTCAGATACTATTCTCAGCAGTAAAAGCTACATACCAGTAGAAATACTTATTGGGTACAGGTTGTAAACCTTTAAGGCATTATTCATATAGCACAGTCAGAGTAATAATCCTGTCAGAGTCCTTGGCAGTATGGCTGGAACAAGTTATCAAGGTTCCAGAAAAGCCAAGTAAGTTGCTGGCTGTGTGTGACAATCACAGCACTTTAAAGAAGTGTAAAGATATTTTAAAAAGTACCTTTCTGAACAGGAAAAAAAAATCTTCTGGTTTTAGGACTATTCAGAACAAAGATCAGTTTTGAACTACAACTGGTTATTATTAATTGGAAATAAACATACAGAAATTAATGGAATTTCACGTATTTTTACAAGAAGATTTGATATCACAGGATGCATTTATTTTTGAAAGCATCTTATATTTATCTGGCCTTTAAAAGTTAATTGATGGTAATAAAAAGCTAATAATCAGAAAACCTTTTGATTTTATTTCACTTCCGGTATCTGCTCCATACAAAGTAATCCACAATATTTCATTTTGGTGGGTTTTTAAATCATTTTTAAAAGTTGATTTTCTTTTCTGTTTATATATATTGAGAACACATCTAGATTACCTACATGCACAACTTGTTTCTATAGACAACCTGTCTATACTAAGGTGAGCTTGGACAGCACGCATATCCTGGTTGCCATAGACAGCAAACGCAGATTCTCAGCCCACGCAGGCGCTGTGGTGCGCTCTAGCGGTATGGACACGAACCGGGTCATAGCACACAACAACAGCTAAAGCTAAAGCTAAAGCTAAATGTAGTCAAAAGAAACCACATTCTCTGCTTAGTGGAAACTTTGTATGTATATCTCACCATTTGGCCTGAATACTTGAGATGCTCTTTAATGTATTTAAGCAACAATCAATGGTGTCATGTAAGGTGCGTGAAATGTAAACTACATTGCAGTATGGGAAGCTTGCTGAACACATTTCATCCATGTTATGTTACACCAGAGAAAGCCACACTGGCTATCCTAAAAGCTGCTTTTAGCCATCCAGAAAATAAGTTGCTCTAATTCAGCATATGACATATATGACAAACACAGAGACTAATAAATCTGGGTATTGACAATATTAAAGTATTGGTACTGAAGATCATTAACTATTTATAGTTTTTGTGTGACATTAGACTTGAGGAAAAACCTGACTAGAACATGGATTACTAAAGAAGATGGTACCAGCTAACTGCTGAAATAGTGTAGAAGAGGACAGTTCTTCAGAATTGTCCTTGACAAACATTTACGAGCATTTGTGTAAGGAATAAAAACAATTGGAAGAGAAACATGCATGCCTCATGTTGACAAAAATGTCTGTGCCTAATAGTTCTCTCTAACAGGAAAAACTGTGCAAGAATTGTTTATTCTCATGGAAAGATTGCCCTGCACAGTGCTGCCAAGGTCAGTTTCAGCTTGAATAACTGTCTATGTAAGTGGTTTTACAGCAACTTAACTTCTAAAGCAAAGTTAGACACCACTGTGTATTAAGGGGTACATGCTTTTTTTTTTTTTTTTTTTTTCCCTGCTGAATGAAGGAATGAAATGTGGCATTGAAAGCTGAGAAGGAAGGACAGTGGCTACTCTTTTTTTTCTTGAAAAGCTTCTTCTAGCTACTGAGTCAAAGCTTATCTGAACTGGAAAAAAAAAGGATATTATTATTATTAAAGATAAAGGAAGATAGGAAAAGGAGATCTAGGCAACAAATGGTCATTTTTGTGTATGGCTTTCTACCAAATTACTATGGTTTGTTAGAGGAATATCATTTCCTTGTACATGCCAATCTATTTTCTTGTTCTGAATTAATATGTCTGTGACCTTATCTATGGGCAGAATAGTTTAAAAGAAACTTGGAATAACACATGGGTAAGCAGAGAAGGTGCAAATTCATGAGATTTACTACGAAAAGCAGATGATGTCTGTCCTTTGTATTGAATTTTTGGTGCCCTTAAGATTTTCGGGCTGTATACCTTTTGATTAAAGAAATGGTAGACAATCTGGCATACATTTTTGAAATTTAAATTCAAAACATCCAATTCTGCTCTGTTCCACAGACACTAGTATTTGAAAGTTGAAGAATTAACTCATGTAGCAAAGCAAAGTGGTGGGATTCTGGATTTCTTACATAGTTAGTCCTCCACAGTAATATGCACATTTGATGTTTGCAGGCAGTTGTTTGTAGCAGAGGATCTGTGCTTTTCTTGTGAATATACTACATTTTTTGGCACACTTATCTTTAACTTAATTTTTGTAGTCTGATATAGTAAACATAAATTATGTAACCTTTAGCGCGATCTCAGATAGACAACCTATGAAGAGTTTTGGGAGATTAAAAATACATCAGGGAAATAGATTGTATTAGGAAAACCTCCAAAAATCGAATTGTTCATACTGTACAATTGAGGCTGATACATTCCTGTAAGGACTGGTCAACAAGCTCCACTAAATTGGCCTTTTCAGGAAAAGACAATTCAAATTATTAAGTCACAGTACTCATTAAGGAGAATAGTAAAAATGCAGCAACCTTCTCATATGTACAGGCAGGGGGGGAAATGAAAATAAATATATGCCTACACATACATTTTTAGGAGTATATTTTTTTCCTAGTGCAGTGTTATTAGTATAGTAATTCTGCAGTAAATATTGTGTCTCAGTAATGCTACCAGGCCTGGAGATGCCCTTTGGAGACTTCTAATTCTTAGAAAGAGTAAAATTTGGTCAGATAGGTTATCTTTTCTACTGGAAGGATTACAGAGCCATAACTTTATGAAATTTCTGCTTCTTTGTCATTTCAAGGGAACAAAATGGTTACACCTACATTGCAAGAAACGTTCTGTTTGCCTCCCCTCCAAGCCGTGGCATGGCTACATTGTACAAAGATAGGGAATTATCAGACAAGTTTAAAGTTGTTGTGTCTAACTTGGAGAGCTCTCTCCTGGGATTCTAGCCTAGAGTATTTCCACTACAACAGCAAATATTTCCGTTCTTCCTTTCTGGAGTACAAATCAACTGAAGCAAATATTAGTCCAAAGAGAAGATGTAATAAGTAAAACTGCTTCAAACGAATTGATGAAAAGCACGGTGAGAAAAGTAAATTTCTGAGCTTATTATTAACACAACAGCAATGTTTACCCAATACACTTTGTCCTATTTCTATTTCATGTTGAATTACTCTTACGGATGGTCTGTGTGTGTACATGTGTGTGTGTGTATACACATTATATTATACATACATGCAGATATGCAAGCTAAAATCCAGAGAATGATTTTTTTTTTCTCCTTTGAGCCTCTATAAAGGAAATTTTGATAAACAAACAGTCTTTGGGTGTCAGCTTTCTAAAATGTGTATGGATCAATTTAGTAAGTATTTTAAGATAAGAAAATAACAACATATTACGTCAGTTTGACACAAACTGTCACATTATAAAAGATATGTATGTATTAAGTAAGTTTCTTTAGTTTACTTTCATGAAGCATACTTCTGGAGTGTTATGGGTATTGTTGAATAGTTTCTTGGTCAGGTCACTTCCAGGACTGCTTTTTTCTCTCATGGCTATAGAATATTGGGAGATCAGTGCAGTTGACTGGAGTGCAGCTGGTATGTGGAAGAGCCGACAGCATGTTCCAAATGTGGCGGGTATTCAGAAAATAGCTCACGAACCTAAATAGCCTATTTAGCTAGGTAAAGCAAATCCTCTCTMTMTATATATATAATTTATTACATCAGCAATGAGATGGTCTGGGTAAAGAAAAATATCTTCTTTAAGATTTCCTTTTCCTTTAAATTTAGAGATAATTTTCAATTCTTTGCTAATGGCAAAAATCCTGCTATCTTTTCTTGGTCTACATTTCCACTGACTATGATTGGACTGCATGAGGTTGACAAGATTTCATCAACAACATATCAGAAATAATATTGTGCATTTCATGTTGTATCAGTGAAAAGAAGTGCTGCAAAAGTAGCAAGAATTAGTATTCTTGACAGTTATTGCTGTCAAAATAGAGCAAGATGAAAAAACATAAGTATTTTTAAATGATAAATTGAAAGCTTGTAAAGTAAGGAACAAATTTACTTTTTTTAAGGTATCAGTAGGCTCTAAAAAATCATCAGGAGCTTAAAAATAGTTAAAATTCACTATCATAGTGCTCATTTGAAGCTGCTCAAGAAAGTAATGTGTTTTCAATAACAACAGCTAAATATTCCCATTTAGTATCATCTTTATAGTGCTGGCAACTGGGCCTAAGTGCAAATGGTAAGTGAGCTGTATTGCAAATTACTTTCTGTAATTTTCTGTAGGTGAACTGCATGTGAATGTAATCATTTATTCTGCTAATTAGACAGAAAATCATGTTCAAGTGAAAATTGCAAATGTTGTGATTCCACAAACTTAAAACTTGCAATTTCATGTGCTGTAGGTACTACATGAATAATTAATTATATATTTATTTTCATGAAGCAGCTACCTGTTGTTTCACTGTAGTTACTAAGAAGGAATGGTACTAAATTATAAGACTAATTATACTGCAGCAGAAACGATTTCAGTTCTTGCATTTGTACTCTAAAGTGTACATTTAAAAGAAGTAACAAGATAATGAAAGAAGATGAAAGGCTCTGTTCTTAGCCTCGCTTCCTTTTTTGAATGTTTTCTGAAAGTGATCAATTCTTCTTAAAGCTAGCTGACTACCTACCAGCTGTTGCACTAATATCTCATGGACAGATTTTTCTTCTCTTGGCCTCTCTTTCTCATTGAGCCTTTCTGTCAACTCTCCTTGACTCTTGTTATCAGTTTAACATGATCAGAACTGATTAAACACTAATTTCTTGTTCCCTTTTGTTCCTTCTGCTCCTGTCACAATCATTTTTTCTTTACCATCTTGCTTTCTTCCCTGCCACTTCCTCTTCTCCAAGTTCATTGTCAGCCTCAGAGCTGCAATTCTGTCTCAGACCAACAGAATACATCTTGCCAGTCTCATCTGACACAAATTGTTTCTTCCTTTTCACTCTGAGTCCTTTTTTTTTCCTACCAGTAATCCTTATTGTGGTGAATTCAGACTTCTTGACATGGATTTCAAGATTCAGAATAACTTTGATTCTCCCTATTAGCTGGATTATTCAGTATTTTCCTTAATGATTTGTATCAATGACATGACAACGATTTTCTAAAGGAGGGAGAAAAGGAATAAACCATACTTCATGTATATTTTGAACAGGACAAAAATAATTATTTTAAAATGCAGGAAGAGATATACAAGATTAGCATTAAAAAAAAGAAAAATAGTTATTTTTAAGGGTAGCAAGACAAATAACATTTTTTTATTTTTCTGAATAGGCTATGAAATCTCCAGCAGTGAAGGTATTTCAAAAAAGTCTGGCAAATATTTGCAAGGAATATAGTTAATTTCAGACAAATGGATAGAATAAATGACCTTTTAAGATTCCTTCCAGCCTTATTTTTTTCTGTTCTTCTATTGCCTCAGTACCAGTAATCCCTTTGCTTCATTTACTCTGCCTCCCTTACTACTCATAACTGTTCCTACTCATAACTGTTCCTCTTCCTTTCTATCAGCTTGAAAAGTAAAGTCACCTCCAGTTATGAAAGGCTTAAGTATATTCACTGAAAAGTATTCTTTTATTGCACTCTCCTACTCATACTGCTTGCACATCATAACCCTTTCGATGCTTTTTAGCTCCCCCTCCCCAGCCTTTCAGACTTGAAGAGCTTTATATGGTAACTGTTTTCCTAACTTTGTATCTGCATAGGACAGCACTGCACCACTTAGAAATTTTTGCTTGAGTTCTGAAAGACGTATGGGACTAAGCCCCAGATAATTCACCTTTGTTCTTCACTGAACTTGTAAGTTTGATGTTCAATGCTGTGCCTGACACAGCTATAATGCTTTAACCTGATCGCAGCTAGTATACAGCTCCCAGTGGTCTATTCACTAAACATTTTTTTTTCCAGAACACTTCATGTTCTTTAAAAATGTGTACCACTTGTTTCTTTAAGAGCATCTTGTTAGTTTCTGCCATTAGGAAATGGTAGACTGATACTGAGTACAGGTTCCTGTGTAGTCCCACTATAATTAGGGAGATTATCTCTTAAATTTTGCTTTACTTGTTAGAAAGGAGAAAGATAGAGGAAAAAAAAGAAGGCATCCCCAGCAGATAAGCCAGAGGAGAAAAATGAGCATCTAAGAAGGATCATTCAATGCTAGTGTTATGCAGAGAAGATTGAGAGTGTTGTAGTTTGGGGAGAGGGAGAGAATAGAGAGAGTCCCATTTTCCAGATACCAGATATTAACTTCAATCTGTGGTAGCAACTATTGTATAATGAATGGATACAGCAGGCAGTAGAATTGGGCCTAGGCTGACTGCAGAGAAATGATAACCACGTTATTAAAAGTTCAAGTGTTCATGCCTTCTGGGCTTTAGCCAATCAAATCTCAGGCCTTTTTATGTATTGCAACAACTTACATTATAACTGGAATGATCTGGCTATGTTTTCTGCATCATTTCAAAAATTTACCTTAAAATGTTGCCATGTATATGGCTTGTAAGTTTAGAGAAGTTTACTCCAGTTGACTGGTGATTTGTAAGTGTGCTTACATACTTACAGTGTGCATACATAACTATGCTGTGTGACTTTGCTTTGAATCATCATGAGCACTGAAAACTCTCAAGATGTCTTGTGTTTTATTTGTGAAGTGACTGTCTAATGGGTTCATATTAAACTTCAATAAAAAAAGATGGTGGCTTTGAGTCAAGATCCTCTGAGAACATTTTGTAACCCTGTCTGCAAGGTGCACTGGTGTTTTTATCTGGTTGTAATACCTTGCTTCTGTTTTTATCTTTTATCCCATTAAATAGCCCCAGATGATATGGGATTAATATTATGATAGTAAAATATATATAAAAGCAGAACTCTGCAATGAAATCTGTATGTATGTGTTGGCAGGCAATGAAAGTCTTAAAATAGTCCACGTGATCAGGATTTAAAGTTCAGTTGTCTATATTATGACCAAAAGCATCCCCAGCAAGACACTTGTGTACACTTAAAGCCATCTAGAGAAAATGTGATTGTGAAGAATAGGTTGTGGTTGCATTTTTATACTGAGAGCTGACTCAAGGCACACTTAAATGTATTTCTTATACATTTGGTGCACTTACAGAAGTGGTTTACTGAGGTAGAGAAAAAAATGCAATTACAGAATTTCCCTGAAAAAGGGAAAATTACGGGGGACTTGAAGGTGATACAAGAAGTGCGGTTTTTGTGTGCCCACTAAGTGTTTATGTAATGAAATACTGTGAGGTTAAAAATAAATTAGAAACCCTTTTTTAAAAAGTCCCTGTCTTTTGAAAGGTATTTGAAAGGTTTTTTGAGGTTAAATCAAGAAGCTTTTTTTTCTTTCCCAGCATAATTTCAAATAAACAGTTTAGAGGCAGCCCATTAGAGCTATCTTTTTGAGGGTCTGCATGTTAGACACAATACAGGAACTCAAAAAGAGCAGCTTTGAAGCTAGATGATTATGAACTTTATAAAGTTTTAGAATCCTCCACACAAACTGAAAAGCCTAATAAAGGAGATATGTAAAATAATTTTAAAATATAATTTTCCTATAGGTAAAACATCTAAATAGATTGTACAAATTCACTGCTAGAATCTGTATTTCTTGTCAAGATCTTTTGAAAATTTTCTGAAAGTACAACATTATCACTTATGCCAGGAAGGTTTTGTTAAAACTTAGAAATAAAATATTGTGTATTAAATTATTAACTTTGTTTGTATTAGATTTTTTTCACTGTTAAGAATGTTAATTAAACAATTTTAATGTCAGTCCTAGGAAAATCCAAAACCCAAAAGTGACCTTTAAGATAACTCATTTTTGAATATCTTTGTCCTTCTGGGAACTAGATAAAATCTGAAAATCTGAGGCTTGCATTATCTGAAAAGGTTGTTAAACATGTATCACTCTATCCACATAGACAGAACTGATTTTCTGTATCTTACTCCCTTCTATCATATCTTTCCGTACTTTTTTAGTAGCAAATAAGCACTGAAAGCTTCTTCTCTCACACCAAGCAAATCTAAAATAAGCTTTAAAAAGAAAGCCACTACAATGTCAGGGTGAGCAAGTAAAGGAAATGAAATACTTGCACAACCTTTTGTGATATTGTGGCTTGCTTACTCACACAATTTGGGAGTCAGGAGATAGAAGGAAGCAATGCATCACACGTTAAACTGTAAAATATGTTCCACTGCTGAACTACGCATCATTCAGGTTGTGATTGGGTATGGGCTTTGTTCATCCTCAGTGAGCTTCGCTGGCTTTCCCCCATTTGGTTGCTGTTTTAGAATTTTGTATAACATAAATAGATTTCTTCATCTTGGCTATCATGAGTGGGCCAAACTAATAGACCCCTTAGCTCTAGGTCCTTGTTAACTGGAGTGAAGAGGTGTAAGAGTGCTTGTTTCCAAATATGATACTGTAATGAGCTGGCACACTCTTTGTAAATGCAGATATTTGTAATATCCTCTTTTTCCTTCTTTTTTCAGGTTCTCTGACCTGAGTTACAGTGTTATCATTTAATTTTTTCCACTAGATATCAAAGCAGTGCCCACTGAAGTGTATAGGACAATAACAAGGTGTCAAGGAGATGGCGCTAAAATCTCTTCAGTTGTCCCATGTGAAAGGACTAGAGGCAATGGGGAAAAACTGAAACACAGGAGTGCCTGAACGTGAGGGGGAATTTCTTCCCTGTGAGAGTGACGGAGCACTGGCCCAGGTTGCCCAGAGAGGTTGTGGAGTCTCCTTCTCTGGAGATATTCAAAACCTGCCTGGACGTGATCCTGTGCAATGTGCTCCAGGTGACTCTGCTTGAGCAGGGAGGTTGGACTAGATGATCTCCAGACGTCCCTTCCAACCTTACCCATTCTGTGATTCTCTAACAAGTCTCCAAAACTGTTATTTCATATTCTACAAATGTATTAAGTGCAGCTACTTTGTGTTTCAAAACTTTCTAAATAACCATTAAAAAAAAATGAAATGAAAACCCTATCTGGAAAAGAAAGACATTTATTTGGAGAATTTGACTGAATAATGGAATATAATTATGCTATGGTAAGTCTTCTGTAGTTGCTGCAACTCTGCTTTGCAGACTTCCAAAGGACAGAAACAATCTCATTATTGTGAAGTAATTCCTCTTTCAGTAATTCCTATTTCAGAATATTATTGTTACCAGTATAAATTATGTTTTATATAAATCCAAACAGCCAAGCTCTTCTTTCCTACCATTTCCATTTTCCCCAAGACATACATAAAACCAATGTAACAAAGATATCTAACCATTACAAAAATGTATATGTACATATACATATATATATATATATATATATATATATATATATATATATATGTCACAACAGAGATAAACCAAAATTGTTAGTCAGTGACATCATATTCCCTCTGGAATGCAGACTTCATCCCTTTATTTTCCTTTCCCTTAATGATGACAGAGAAAAACTGCACTGCCCCAACTGCTGCTGTCCAAAAGACATTGACTTCCTTTAATCACAGATACATGCTATTTTACAACTTCTATGACTTTCCTGTGGAGGAGGAGAGATGGTACAATGAGGGAGAAAAGTCAGTTGGGTTATTGTAGTGTCTTTTTATGTGACCTCCCTGTCCTGTGGGAGATATGGTGCAGTCCTGGAGAGCAGCTGGGGAGGTGCATGATGTGCATAGTCCTGGGGCAGGCTGTAGGCTCCCCTGTACTCCTTTCAGCTCCATATTTTCCCTAGAAGTTGGAGAAATGATCCTAGATCCTGGTGCAGGATCATAGGGTTTTTCAGTGTAATTCTCTGGTTTGCTGTTGACATTGTTGGCACTCAGAATCTGCTTGTTCCAGACACTTCTGGACACTTGCACACCTTTTGATGATCAACAAGTTCAACAAGTTGCATGGTTAGACTATTTACTTGAGCACACCAAAACTACTCCAGTGTTTGTGACAGATGATCGATCATATTTTGTCTACTGCTATAAAACCATTGGTAAACTTCGTGGACTTATGTTAATAGATATGCTAACTAGGCCTAACTCATGCTAATCACCACAGTACTTCAACACTAGACTTCTATATTTACAACACAAAAATAGTTTACTTTGCTYACATGAGAAATCTGCTCCTGAAAATAGTGAAGAAGTACCTATCAGAGAACACCCAGCAGATTCAAGCCTCTCTGCAAGATTAGTCTCTTTTTTAAAAACATTATTTCTTTTCATAATGGTATGTCTATTTCACTTTCTGCCTTCCAGATAAGAACATGAATCTTACGAAATCAGATCAAAAGCCCATCCAGCTCAATGTGTCTTGTCTCTAATGGGGTAGAAAGCAGATGCCAAGTAAAAGAATATACAGTGAGAGCAAACATATAAATGGTTCCTCTAATGGTTCCTCTCAACTTCTGACAATTCTGAGTTCAAGGACTTCCTTAGCTAGAAGGGAGTTTCTGGGCATTTCATATACCTATATTGATTTCTGTTCCATGAACTTCTCTGGTCTCACCTGAGTCAATATGAAGTGGACATCTGCCTCATCTTTGTTACTGACAAGCTGCTGTACCTGGCACCTCAGTCAAGACATGAAGCTATTTCACACCTAAGTGGCTCCAATAAATAAGTACATGCCACTTCACAATATCTGTGCTGAGTCTACAAGAGTGTGAGAAAACCTATGAAAATATTTATATCTCAACCATTCTGTTCCCAGACAGGAACTGAAATGTGATCAGAATATTATATTTTAATACAGCAGCATGAGTAAAATGGTTGTATATGCTTGCTGACTTACCTATCCCATGCTGGTGAAATAAATGTTTTCTCAGTGGTACTGTACTTCATTTTCTGTGATATTGAGCAAATATTTAAAAGACCAAAAGGTTCCAACACCCTTACGCACAACCAGGTTGGTTTTATAGCAGCTGAAACTTTAAATTGAGGAGTGAGGCTACAGCTGATCATATCACAAAGCTGAACACAATGTACAGCTGATCTCCTCAGTGAAGCTAAGCTGCTCTCTTTAATATAGTATTGACTGTGGCATGTTAGATGCATTGAAAACTCGCTTATTTAAAAGACATGAAGTAAGCTTACATTGTGTGCAGAGTTACTTTGTGAAATGGTACTTAAGCAAGAATACAGAGAATTTTAGTCAGTATACCTGTGCAGATCTGGTAGTGTTAGTATCAGTATTCTGCCATGGTCTAGAGACTTTAACTTGATTGGGCTGTGAACATCAATATAAAGCTAGATCTATATTCTGGAACACTTATGGTCAAAGTGAAAAAGACATATTAGGAATGAAAAGCATAACTGTTAGATGACTACACAGCAAAAAGTGATATAAAAGTGTAATCCTCCTTATTAATGTATAGAATTACCCCATTCACCCTTCTTGAAGCACTGGAGCAAAAGCTTGCTGCCAAGCTGCTGTACGCCTGAGAGTATCATTTCTTGTATAATGATGTGAAATACTCATAAAGAGATTTTTTTAAAAAAGGTAAGATCTGTTTTGCTTACTTTCTATCTCTATTTTTAAAGTGGGCTGTTTCATTTAACTGATGTTAAATGAACTATACTATATTGTATTGTATTCTTTGTGAGAATGGCTCTATGTCAGTCCAACAAGAACAACAAAATCAATATAAACAAGAAACAATTTTGGTCCCTGAAATGATTACAGTGTGGGTAGTAGCCCATACTGAGCAAAAAAAACACATAAAAACAATCTCTACCAAAAGAGAGTCAAACTTCTATTTTCCATAAAATAAGCTACAAATAATTTAGAATAGTAGGAAAACAACATTTTTATTAATCTGTGCTAACATAAAGAAAATAATTTATTTTGAATAGAATACCTTTCAGAAGACTTTGGTCTAGATGATCTTGTCAAAAAAGTAGGATTTTACTTATAAAAAAGTATTGATGACACAAATTTAAAAGACAGTAAAGGGCACTGCATTTATTGTTTCATATCACCACCAATTTTAAAAGCTGTATTAAAAATCCTAGCTACTGAACTTGCAAACGCATATGGTAGTTCCATCAATATTATAGTCCCACAATTTGAACGCAGTAAGCTATCCCAACTCAATTCCACCAATTTATATTTGCATGCCTGCATTTTCATTTATCTTCTTTTTTTCYGCCCGTAAGCTTAGCAGTATCATCCTTATTGAAAACCAAGTACAAGTACTCATTTAATTTTGGGACTGCACCTGGATAACCTTTAATCTAAATACCATTTTCACTGCATACTGATCTCACCTCTTTTTTATGTATTTGCATGACTGAAGAAGTCTGATTATTGGCATTAACTTTCTTCCAAGGTCCAACTCATCTTTCTTTTTTGTAATTCTTCCTTCTTCCCTGACTGGGTGCAGCTGTCTTAGCTGATCAGTACTTTTTCCAYTCGTGGTAGGCTTACTGCTTACTCTTGGTATCTTTTTAAAGTGGTTATCCATCTGCTTTCAGCTGGATCAGTTTTCTAAAAGATAATTTATCCCTTTGTGTAGGATGCAAATTGCAAACAGGTTTCTACTCTTCATATTTAGCATATTCAAGCTTCCTATGCATTTATGTCCTTAAGGGCTTCAAACCAGATTACTTCACTTACTAGTTCTTTGAATATCCCATTTTAGAAACAGCTCCTCCCCAACAAAATATAACATAACTGTCAACATCTTAAATGTTCTTCTTTGTTAGCAGAGAAGTAACTTATGTATCATTTCCATTTGTTTTGACATGATAATGTCAAGTCTTGCACTGACGTTATCTCATTTTGTCTTGATAACATACCCATATCCTTGACATCTTTACAGGCTGATTAACTGAAGCTTTGACATTGCAGTGTGGTCTGTGATAGAATTGCATTGACATCTTCTGGGATAATTTATGATGGCAGTACATCCCAAGGAAACAAATGGTAAAGAAGCTTTGACACAAAAATATAGTTGCTGTTCCTCAATAATTGCAAATACAGTGGCAATACCTCAGCTGCCATTAGCTTACTTAAGCACTTGACCATTTTAATATCTTTTATTATTGAAATACATCTACGTATGTTCTCATTACTAATATAAATTGATGTGAATTAAGTTTATGGGTCAGAAAACATAGCCAAAACTTATTTATTTATTGGCCATGACAGTGTTACATGTAGCTTAAGCCTTAATACATGAAGAAAATTTCAGTGTCCCCACGTGATTTGAACAAAATGAGTCTCAAGCAGCATCTCATTCTTATTTCAGAGATCCATTGCTTTATTCTTAATTCTGCACCTTGCTCATTATACGAATTTAGACCAATCTCTTGAGTTGTTATCCATCTGCAAAATGATTATGCTAACACTTCTGTTCTTCAGAGAGGTGTTATAAGAATTATTAAATAAATACTTAAATTCCATTTTCAGAGCATCAGATCAGAGTAGCAATATCAGTGTAAAATTATCTTATTGAAACAAATCAAATAAAGCAATTTCAGGGCTAGCTACTAAAAACCATAATGTTTCCTTCAAATTCTATTCCAGTTTATTTGCTGTTTACAAAACATTACAATGAAAGCTGATAAACTGACAGGCAGTTACTCATTATGGAATGCTGGACAAAGATTGTATGCTAGAGTATACTGTCCAATCTATTTATTCAAAATGTGAAAGACAATGCTATAATACACCATTTTTGGTGGTTGATAGAGAAATCAGTTCTAAATCCTTGCATAGAACTGTGATCAGACTAAGAGACCAGTTATAGTTTCCTCAACACTTTAGTTTTTCTCCAGGTTAATAAGAGATCTGACACCCTCACTTACCTTTAGGAGATTAGCTACAATTACACCTACTGATTTCAGAGGAGTTTTGTAGTTTTAGAGAATGTCAATTCAGGATGCTTATTTTACAGGACCTACATTATCTAGTTCTGATTTTTCTTTTATGTGTACTACAATCAAAGATCAGAGCTCTATTGTGCTGGGCACTGTAAAGACAAGTAATCAAAAATCAAGCCCCTGCTATAAATAGTTCCCAATCTAGGTATCAGTAAAAATGCACCAGGGAGATGAACCAGCAAGTCGAGTAAAGAGGGGAAGGTAGTAATGAACATTCATTTTAGCTTAGTTTCATGAGCTGCTTTCTGTATAGTCACACACTTTTGACTAGAAGGGTGGCAGATATTTTCACCTAGAATATCTTGCACTGTGAGCGGCATTTAACATGTCCGCCCAAGAGCATGAAAGAAATCCAGATGTAAACACTGACAGAGAAATAAATTAAAAGAGAAATAAAAAAGGTTCTTCCTTTCACTGATGAGTTTTCCAGTCAGTAGGATATTTTGTGAAATGCTTCTACAGTAGTCTGCTTCTCTCATATTTTGTAATTTGTTGTTCCTTACTTTTCATTGTTTTTAAGAGAAAAAAAAACATAAGAATTCTTTTTTAGGTCAGTGTTCCAGCTCTGGAGCCTTTCATTTCCAAAGGCTTGTAACCCCAAAATAACAGTTTAGGGCCAATTTATATACTTAGTTTTTCAAAGTATATTATGAATTCTAGGCAGATCGTTGTTCAGAATTTAGGCTATTTTGCCAGATATAAAATATCTGCCTTCATGAAATGTATGTGGAGTACTGCTATTTAATTTAGGCTCCTTGATTTCATTGAAAAATATGAAAAAAAAATTAAAAAAGGTCTAGAAGTCTTAAGGTCTTGATTCTGAACAGTTTTTATTTCCTAACTAACAATGAAAACCATCCATTTTCAAAGAAGACTGTTGTACTTCTTACACTCAAGGGACTCCAGAATTTAGTGGAACTTTGGTTTCTAAGTTATTTAAATGCCTTAGGAAGTATTACCCAACACTTAGAAGAAATGGCATCAATAGATATTTATTCAAAATGTTTGCTGTTTCTGAGTATTAAATATTTAGAATCTTCTAGAATTGCCCCAAACATTTTACCAAGTAAGGAAGGAACAAGAGGATATTTGAATTACAAGATGCAATGGACAATACTGGTTTTCATAAGAAAGACAGAAGAATAAATTAACCATCATCTTCTGAATGTGGATATAGCAATAGGTCTATGATACTAGCAAAATGAAACTAAAGGTGGCAATTGGTCTTTAGGAGGAAAATGAATTACATGCAGTGATCAAGTGAATATTAAATTAAAAGTGAAATTAATTTTTTCACACTGAAATTCCACTGCCTGTTTTCCAATACATAAGGAAAGTTAGTTATCTTATGCTGGGATCTACAATAGTCTGCATATTGAACAGAGAGATGGTAAATGTTAAGCAATACTACAGTCAGCATATGTCTTGTATTCCACTTGTATTGGCTTCCTTACTAATTGTGTTACATTCACAGAATCCTTTTAGTGCCATGAAGATATCAGCAGTATAAACTACTGATAACAAAATCTGTTAAGTGATCATAAGTATAAAGCATTGTCCTTAATACACTGTATGTTCACCTATGACAGAACTGAGGGTTTTAATTAAAATCCAGAAGATTTTTAACTTTTTTCAATGACTATTTCCAACAAGAGAGTACAGGGATTTTCTTTTACCTATGGGTGTTTGACCATTAGTTTGTTACTTAGCATTGCACATCACCTCCAAGAGAGAGATAATATATCTATATTATTTTACTTATTAATTCAGGAATGGGAGCAACTTATTTCTTTTTCTTTTTTACTTCTTTTTGTTTCTTTCTTTGTTTTGTTTTTACTACAACATATTAAGAACCGGGTAAACATTGTAGTTAAAGAAAATGATTCATTTTGAATAGTGATGTTTCTGGCTAGCAAAATAAATAGTGTTTCTTAGAGTAAATGCTGCATGAAGATCCTAAATTTTACATCTTACCCTACTTTGTTAGGTACAGATAAATAATTAAATAGTTTGTACAAATAGTGAGGTGCATATAAAGACAAGAATAGCGTCTTTACTTATGCCAGAAAATACATAGTATAACAGTGCCATCTTCTGGAATTATTATTTCTTACACTTCTCATTTCATTACAATCCTTGACCCACAAGAAATATTAGTTAAAGATTAATGATGTTTCCTTGCTTTTTTGCTCTGTATTTCCTCTTTCATTTGTCTATGCTGGTTTTAAAGTCAGTAGTTCCCATACAAATTACTTGTACTTGAATACAGTCCCTAAGGGTTAAACCCATCTGAACAGTAAATTCCCTCGATAGTCAAGAATCAACTTTAACTAGTTTTTAAAAAAATTAAACCTTTATCTTGATAATTTTTGGCACAATATAAAATAAACTGAGATTGTTACTTCTCATTGTTGTTTAAAACTTCAGACTGAGTAGTCAGCTTTGTTGAGCATGGTCTGCATGACTGGCAAATGACTGATTATAAGCATATAAAACTATATCTTCCTCGGGAGCAGGCAAACATATACACTGCACCACACAAAATTTCCTGAACCTCACGAGTATTTTTCAGAGAAAATGATTTAAACTAAGTGCTGATCCTTCAAAATAAATACGCATTTTCCACTATTATAAAAATATTCTGGTCAAGACAGCTTTGTTTCTAATAAAAATGACATCATATAGTTAATCACACATGTAAGACAGAAACCTGTATGGTCTTTAAATACAGACAAATCAGGAAGCCAGTAAAAACAGAATTATCTTTGACTTGCGAAAGAAGATTTTGTATCCGTAAATTGCAAGTTTAAAGAACACAGTAAGGCTTTACAGTGTCTGGGAGTGAGGCCTTAGGGAAGTGGTTGTGTAAAACAACTGTCCTCACTCCTTCCTTAAGAACTCAGTAAAACTGAATCTCATCTACTATACTTCAGCTGAGAATTTTCTGTACATATATATTTTTCCCTGTCCCTAGCCCTCATTATTCATGTCATTTTTCATATTGCTATTACCAAAACCAATAATCATTTGTCTTGTATCTCACTTATTATTTGTGCACTTAAAAGCCTACATAATGAAATTCCTCTTTTTCTCTGCTCTTATCATTCGAGATAAAATATGCCTATTTGTCATCCTCTCAACATCTCTACTTGAAGTTGTCGACAATCAGTCCTCCCTTTCAAACCTTCTCTTCAAGAGGGATTTTCTTTTTGACTAGACCCTGTTCTCTGTCCGGCTACTCATGCACATGCTCCTCAGAATCTCCTCTTTAATTCCACCTTTCTCCTTCAGGGAATTCAAAAACATGATCTTGTAATTTTTTATGTACTATTTCCTTCAGCTCAGAATCAAGATGGAAACAAATTAAAACAAAACTTTCCAAAATATTTCTGTACAATTAAAATTCAAATAAACACAACAGTTGTTCATCTCATTGTCATAAGTGTATTACAACACTTCATCACCTTTTCCCAAAGGATGAGCCTTCTAACTTATTTGACTAGGGCATAATAAAATGCTTGTGTTGCTTTGGTTGCTATTTTTCTATTCCTTATTCCATCTCACCTTGTCTCCTGCAAACTGTTAATACTGATTTGGGAAATTTCAGTTCTCACTACTATATTCTTGTATATCAGTTGTTTAAAATAACTCTAGGCATTCTGAAAACAGAAGTCTAGATAACTGACATTCTTAAACACAGATATCTTCTCTATCTTGTCAGTGTCCCTCTGTGGATGATGGATGTGTATCAGAAGATCTAGGCAGAGAATTTGAAGAGGATGTAAGAAACCTAAGTCAAGACTTGAGATAGCAGCATAAACACATTACACTATGGTAAACTGTTCTCTCTATAAAATATATATGTATATAAAGCTTCTTACTTGCTCTAGCACTTTCAAAACCATATTTCAAAACAAAAAAGAAGCCAAAGAAAATTTCAGATATATTTTACAATACTGAAGAGTGTGATGGGCACAAAGTATGACAGAATAAAAGACTAGTCCTTTGCGCTACGCATCTTAACAGCTAATATTAATTATGAGAAATTAAATATAATAGTGTAAGACATAATGAAAGGTATGAGTTAAAACAAAAAACTGCATAGTTTTTACATATTCATACATTATTATAATTTACATTTAAAGAACTTATTGAAATATCAACACCGTTACTTAAAAATGTTGTTCGGAAAGACTGAACTTGGAATATCATTCTTGAAATTTTTTATAAGATTAAAAATCCAAACAATGTAGTTTTTAAAGGCATATTCTATGAATGATGGAAAATTAGTAAACCCTAGTAAACATTAAGAGTGTAATTTCAAAATGCATAGGTCTGTTATACTGCATTGACAGTGTATTTGAAAATCACGTGCCAGATCCTTAACAAACTATAATATTCAAATATGTATCTATGAGTTCCGTGTTTTGCTATTCTAAGGCCAAAGTTTTCAGCTACTCGTTGCAATCACACAGGCTATGAATAAGCTGAAAGCAGAGTATAACAGCACTAGAAAATAGAGTTGGAAGAGACTTATCCTGATAGTATGCAGTAATTTCAAGAAAACATATATTGAAGTTTTAGACCAAATTGACAGTGCGAAAACTAAACAGACTCAGATACACTAAAATCACAGCTATATGGGCAATTTTATGAATTACACAACCTTCCCACTGCTGTTCCCTACCCAGCGTGAGGGGGCGCCGGGGCTGCCCGCCCGGCTCCAGCGCTGCAGCCCTGGGGGCGCTCCCAGCCCTGCCGGGGYGGCTGGAACCGGCTGCGACCGGCCCGGGGCGGTTCGCGGCCGCCTGGCGCGGGCACCTGCGGCTGCGGACACCAGCCCTCACCCTGCGCCCAGGACCCCGTATCACAGAAACCTTTTCAGAAATGAATTGCTCTTTCTAAATTCCTTTTCTCCTTTAGTAATTATTTGTTTGTTTCCGCTCTCAAAGAGCCTCTTTCTGCTTCACCGGTCTTTTTTAACTAATACAGCCAGAATTTGTGCTGTTGCCAACAGAACAAATGAAATATCCTCAGGCCCTGCGAACACAGCTCTGAACGTAACGTTGTGACCTAGTGTATACCATTTCTCCAGTTTCAAAGTTCTTTGCGTTTTCTATACAACACTGTAATCCTCCTTTATCTCAAACAATTCCATATGCAGCTCAGTGACCTCTAAAAATAACAATGCCGCACCACTATGGTCTATATCTACTCCTGGACCTAAATGACTAAGTGAATTTGGCCTCGGTACAGATATTTGCAGAGTTTCACCAGTAAACCCCCTCCACACCAACTATTCCTGTTTCTAAACAACTTCATCTAAAATAWTCCTTTTTTTTTTTCTCCAGATTATCTACTTATTTCTGCTGTGATGCTCCTCAGACATTTTTAATGAAGTTCTGGGAGATTTTCTAGACAAAACAATCAGCTGTCAGAGAAGGAAATGAGGTTATTCAGCACAGTCTACTTTTAATAGAAATCAGGATTGTAAGTGCTAGAGCTGCAAGCTTTTTTTTAAAAAAAGCCAGTATCATGAACCTCATGCTAAAAATCTGAGTGTTAATAACATCTACTGAAAGTAATCTCTGGCTTTGCCAAGGATTTCACTGAAAGCTGCTAGAGTGCTGCTTAAGGATTCTGAAAATTCTGTCCTTAATATATGCATTTTAATTGGCTCTACATTTTTATAGGTCCAAGTTAAAAAAAAAAGTATGACACTTTTTAAATTATTTCAAATTATAGAATTCTGTCAAAATATCACCTCAAAGCATTCATTGTGACACAAGCACAAGAAACAAATTTGGTAAGACAACACTGTTTATTTAAAAGGCAAGCTACAAAATGGTAATGGACATGCAAGACCCTTTAGCTACAACTAACTACTGTCCACATGTCAGGTTACATATTTTCTTTTTAACTTGACTTCCATAGTTTGACACTGACTTACCTGGATGCCAAACCAAATTAAGCAGAGAAAGGAAATATTCCTAAGTAACAGTGAATAAGTTTAATGCCCCTTTTTAAAAACATAGCTAATTAAGTAGTTACCATCCAAAATTGTTTTTTGATTTACCATCTCACAGGTAAAAATAGGCAAATTTGAAATGGAGATGATCCTTGAGTCTTTGCATGTGCCCCAAATCAAATAGTTGTAAGGTTTTTAAGTATGCCAAAACACATGCTCTCTGTTACAGTATCTTTTTTTTTTTTTGATACTTCATCCAAGAGAATACTTTTTATTACTTAAACAATGACTAATAAAATTTTCATAGATAAATATTGTCACAGGGAGAGTTGAAGGAGTAGACATGGGAAGTTTATGCTAAAATCCACACCTCTGTGCTTCAAGGAAGGAAACAAGACTGAGATCTGAATTCAGGCATGCTGAAATATTTTCGCTTACATCTGAAAGTTAGTCATCTTCAGTTTAAGATCTCACTTTCAAATTAGTTTCTAATACGGGAAGCTGAAAGATTCTATAAAAGATTTCTTTTCTGGTCCATAGCTGAAGAATACAGCAAGGGAAATGAATATGTCTATATTTTATAAAAAGTACAAAACCAGGAATATTCTAAATATGAAATGATTATTTGTAAGCATACACATTGTACATGAAGAGAAGTTAAAGTAATATTCGTCCTTGTTAGCATGTTGTCAGATACTCAATTCAAGCAGGACAAGACCCTGACACAAAATCTGAGGTCCACTATAAAAATTTAGAATGTAATGGTACCATAGTACAGAAAGAGTTACAAATAAATAACATCTATTATTTTATTCATTTCTTTTACTTTGGCTGAAAGCTTATAAATAAGTTATATACACATTATTTTTTTTACCCAAGGACATCTATTTATAAGCACTGATGTTGAGCTGTTCAGTTAAACAATCTGGGTTTCTAAACTTTCTAATGTCATTTTGCAGCAAGGTAAGCAAAATGAATATGGACTTAACTGGAATCCAAGCCATTCACTTTCTTAAAAGGAGTCACATCTTCTGTTGTGCTGGAGGTCAGTGTCTGATGTATATATATAAATCAGAATTCTTTTATACCTTACGAATTTATACTCCAGAGAAAGTGGAAATATATATAAGCGTATGTAAGGAACTTTACAATGAGAAGTCTATAAAAACCTCAGCTGCACCAGTGAAAAGATGCGAAGGACCAATAGACAGGCTTTCTTCGCAGACTTCTCTCCTCTAACTGCCAAAAATTCTTCCATATTTTGTGACATCTTTCCAGACCACTGTAATACAGTTTTCTTCATTTCATGGAGCAATTAATCTAAACTGTGCTTGATACACCATGCAGTGCCTTGGTATATCAGAATTTACTTTTATTTTTTAACAGTGATATAACAAACACTTGAAATGCCACAAGCAGTGGGTCTTTTTTTTTCAGTTTTGTTCCTTTGTTGCCAAAATTTGCATGCATTTGGGTTCCAAAGAGTAGTATCTTTTCAGAGAGCAGAAACTATTGATAGTATATTTATTTCTAATGCTTTATACTTTTCTAATATAATATATTTGGAAGAAACATCTACTAGAGTTGAGGAGAGGAGGTGGAATGGGTTAGTAGAATTATATAAAGATTAGAAAAATATCTTACAGTCAAAATCTGATAGAGCACAAAAAGATTAAAAAGTAAATTGATTATGGTTTGTAAATACCTTTGCAGAAAGAAAATGTAAAGTTATAAAGGAGGTTTTACTTTGGCAAGGGAAGGCCTAAAACAAAGCAGTGTATTGAAAGCTGAAACCAAATTATTTCAAATTAAAAACAGTTTGGGTTATTAATATGAGTTGAAGTAATATCAATTATTAACAGTAAAAATTGTAAATGATTAATATGAAATAGTGAACTGTTCGATCTTTGAATCAAGCTAGATGCCCTCCTGGAATACATATTTTAATCAAACAGATTATTGAGCTCAGTGTGGGAATAAGCGGATGGAATTCACTGTGATATGCAGGAGGTCAGACTACATGGTCTAATAGCCATTTCAGCCTTAGAATGTATGAAACTATGAAAAGTTAATCAATAAACTGCAAGTACTTGACTTTTTTTTTCCCCCGTTATTTTTTGCTTTTTTCTTTCTTTCTTTTTGCTTCGTCTAACTTAATTGTTTATAAGMAGGGACAGGTTCCTCCAGGGACAAAAAAAGCTGACCCTGGGGCTTCATCTTTCCCTTTCTTGCATATTTATATCTATTTTGGAAGGCTAAATTCTGTGTAGTTAGACAATTAGTCCCTGACAGATGGAAAAATGCTAAGCCTTTGTAGTTCTGTTCATCAAAGACTGAAAAGAAGGCTAATGAACACAAGCTCCCAAAACATTGCTAAAAATTCAAAGGTATCTCCTATTTACCAGCTTCTTAAAGCTGCTAATATTTATTCAGATTAAACATATGTTTGTGTAAAATATAAAAGAAGTTACAAATAGTAAAATGACAATGTGGAAGACAAGAGTTAAAGGATATTCTCACTACTCAAAAATTAACAATTTTATAATAACAATCCAAATAACACTGAATTCTTTTTTTAATCTAATGTTCTCTTCCCTGATTTGAACTGGAAGTAATTCTGGGAAGTCCTGTGGTATGCAGTACATAACTTATGGGCCAAATGATCAATTTCTATAAAATATGGATTAACTCATCTCAAAACACAAATGTTACTTAAAAGAGATATCTTGTGTAAGGAATTACACACTAATGGTCTTTCAGCTGTTATTTTACAATAGGCTATTTGGATACAGAAAGGTGAAAGCCATCATTTTTCAACTCACCACCATAGAAATATGAACCCTTAAAGTAGGTGTGAGGACAAGCCATTAATCTCCTCCTTTGCAGACACTGTCTTATCCTAGCAGTTAGTAATATAATTTCATTACTTCTCAGATCATGATGATCCCATGTGTGAAAAATAATTTAATCACATACACACTATAAATATTTGTTCAAAGCACTGCAGAAAGTGGTTAGTAAGCCCCCTGTAAGATGTTGTTATCCTCATCATAGTACTGCTTTGTTTTATGTTCAGAATCCTTTGTTCTACAGTGTTGGATCTTTTCTATTCCTCCTTTTTACTTTTCTAGTTAGAAATACTAACAACAGTGAAATACGAACATACAGACTCTGCAGTACCCAAGTTTGTATGAAGATTCTAATCAAAATCTCATTATCTGTTGATTGTGCCTACCTCTCTTTTTTGGCAAAATCAGAACTGTTAAAGGTATTATTTTCACAAGTCCAACAGTTTGGGGCAGCAGTTGCTTAATACATTTCAAACAGATGCGACTGAAATAAATTTATATTTCTCTATTTCTAGGCTACTGAAAAAATTTATATTGTCTTCAAATATCCTGTTTGACTATGTAGAGGAAACACATTACAAAAGCTTAAATGATACCCTTAATGCAATGCAAACTGAAGGAAAGCAAACAAATAGTTTAACACAAAACAAAACAAAACCTTTAAACTTCTTTTTAAGTTTAGGTCTTAGGCTTTAAGGTGTCATGGGGAGATGACAAATCTGCTGCCACTAGCTTAAATTAAAGCCAGGTGATAAATTATATCACCTGGCTATGCTTCTCTCCTATATCCTCATATTGAATGAAGGTTCATCAGAGTATGTCAGCTTTACATGAATTTTACATGAAAGAATTCTCAGCTGGTTAATTACAAGTAGGATGCAGCTCTTTACATTTCTTGAGCAACAAAGGAACACATTTACACCAGCTGCTGTAAAATGTAAAAGCAGCATCGTAAACTTATTATTGGATGCATGCTAGAAGCTCAGCCCAGCCTAACCAGCCTTGCAAGAAGACTCCTGAAAAAACAGGTACACAGATTAGGTGACAGTTATAAAGAAGCTTTCTGATAGTCATCCTCATAGATTACATTGGCTGATTATCAAAATCAAACATTCTAATGAAATACTTCTATAAATTAGAAAATTCTTATGAACACAACTACTCCCTGGAAATTATAGTAAGGGAAATTTTGTTATCTCAAGGTTGGCAACATAGACTGTGAAGAAATAGAAGTGAAGACATTCCTGTTGCAGGCTGGCCCTATCAACTAGAGTCCAAAGAATTAATCAGAAAGTTCATGCTTGGCTACAAGTGTGAAGATCTTTTCCTATCAGTGAGATTTAGAAAGGGGAGAATTAGAAATACTTCTTTTGCTGACAGATGTGATACACGAGTTCTTAGTTTTTTTGCATAGTAATAAAACCTTTATAAATAATGTAGAGACACCTTTATAACACTTCCTATTTTGACTCATTAGTATTCAGAATGTTTTCCTCTGATTAATCCTTGATATAGGAAGTTAAGAAATGAAATATGAATACAATCCAGGGACATACTATAACTGAAATTCATTTTTCCTAATAAGAAACTTAAGTGTTTTGTATAACAAGTTGCATTTTCTTTACATGAATTGAATTTCAAAAATAGCCACAACAAGACTAGCAATATAGCAAAACAAAATGAGGTAGAATTATGAATAATCATGGTGAAAAGTTTTTAAAATCAGAAATAGTAGAAATCGCTGTATAAACTGATTTTTAAGTTATAAATAGGTAAAGATTCAATTGTTTTCATAGTGCATTTGCAGTGGTTGCCTGTGCACTGAAACATAAGTTACAGCTTTGCACATCAACTTTTTGAATAGCTTTTTCTGTGCCTTCTGTAAATTTAACTCAAAATCTTTGTAAAATTATCATAAGCCATGATATTCCTGTGAAGCTAGATAAAAGACAGGGATGTGGAGAACTGCCACAATTTTTTCTTCAGTTTATAAAATACAAAGTCTCTCCTTATCTTCTTTACTCATCACAGGCCTAAGTTTCTTTAAAAAATACTTGCAATAGCCAGTCATAATGAGATTTTCCTTGTTATTGATTGATCTTCTCAACTGTGTTCCTCATAGTTGTCCATGGAGCACAGACTCATTAAAAAATAAATACTAAATTTCTAAAGTATAACAGTATATTGCTTATGTTTAGCTATAAGGAAACAAACAGCACAGTCATTTTTTTCTCACAAAATCTTCTGTAAAAAAACTTTGAATTTTGTAGAGCAGTAAACTTTGTCTACATTTCATCAATGTAGGAAGTAAATTCTAAAGCTAAGATTTCAGCGCTAGATAGTAAAATCCAGTATATAAGCTAAAGACATATGTGTGGAACTTTGATATAGTTCTTACAAAAATACATGGAATTTTTTATGATGATATGATTCAGTCACTGTGTATTTTCGTGATCTCTATATTATTATATAATAACTGCTTTAATGTATGTACACTAGCAAGTAAAGTCAGATTATCCTTGCTAAGCAGATATTCTGCAATATCCTCTAGGGAACAGTTCCCTGAAAAGATGGGAACCTTATGATCACTGAACACCTTTCCACAGTTGCCTGTCCATGCTTCTTCCTTGGACACTGTTTTATTTTTAGAGTTGAATGTAGATGGAAGTCGTTAATTTCTTTCAGATGACTTATATTAAGCCAGTGGATTTAATGAGGTCAAACCACTGCGTTCTCAAGAGACTAAGCTGCTCTGCCATTGGAACACACAAGATTAAGCAGCCAAAGACACTTGTAGAGACTAATGGCAAGGAATTCATTAGATGAGATATGTATAGTAAAGAAGAAAACTATCAAAATCCTTGCCAAATAGAGTGATAATTTGGAGAGAGGAGATTTCTTCACAAACTCTGTAATTGCGATGATCTGTATGGAAGAGCAAGACAAATGAAACAGGCTTTCAGAAGTACGGTTCTTTGTATCAGCTGAGCATTGTGGTCTGAACCACATGGTGTTCCACTCCTAGCTATTGGTAATCCATGGTGCTTCAGCATAAGAAATGAAAAAGCTAACAAAAACATACAGAAAACCTGGACAATAGTAGCCAGAGATGCATTAATTTTCAAGGAAAAAACAAAACAAAAATCCTTCCTGAATCATATTAAATCCCTGAAGAATGAGATGTGGTAATAGTTTTTCTGTAACAGAAAGATGTATATGTCATGGCTTTTGCTTGCCAAAAGCCTCAGGTTTCACTTTTTTTTTTTTTTTTTTTTTTTTTTT